>NC_089842.1:230723920-231063265 GCF_035609145.1 Eleutherodactylus coqui
CCCAGGAGGGAGTGAGGTCCTGGGCTATGGCGAGAGGGAGGACCACTACCCCCACTCTCCGGAGCCAGCCGGCGGAGGATGGGGATGCTTCACAACCGGCTACCCAGGAGGGGCTGAGGAGATCTAGCAGGAGACGCAGCGATGTAGCGATGTGTCTCCTGCACCCCTCCTGGAGACCACCCGAGGTGGCCGTCGGGCTAGCCAGGGTGAGGGACGGCGGCCCTCCGGGACCTCGGCTGCTGCGACTTCCAGCAAAGGCCCTCCTGGAGCCAGGCCAGGTACTCCTGGGGGAAACCCCAGTCCTACCATCGAGCACTGGGGGACACTGCGGCCTAGGGAGGATGTAACTGTCTTTGCTGCCAGGCTCGCTTCAAGGACCCAGGAGTACCGTGAGGCCGGTGGCACCATCAGAAGGCTTCAGGAGGCGTTAAAGGCAGCCAGGTCCCTGGCCAACAATTCAGGTGGGTCAAGAAGGGCCCAATACAACCAGGCCGTCCAGGAATTGAAAAGCGAGATCCTCACCCTGGTTGAGAGGAGGGCGGACATCTTAAGGGGTGCAGGTCCGTTCGCAGAGAAGTTGGTGAATGGTGACCGGTTTGAAGGGTCTCAGCCGGCTCTGGCTGGGGTCTGTGAGGATATGAAGGGCCTAGTGTCCAAGATGGAGCAGGCCCCTGCTGGAGAACTGCAGACAGCGGATAGTCAGCAGTCCCTGTGCAGTGACCTTCCAGCTGGGCAAGCTACTATTATTTCAAGCTCAGACTCCTCTGGGGAAGAGGGCGAGGACAGCGGCCCAGGGGGGCAACTAATGGCGTACATAAGTCACCTGGAATCCCCTGGAGGCCTGGAGGGTCTCTATTTTGGCAATGACCTTCCTGAGCGAGACCCCCAGGCTAAAAAGAAGAAAAGTGGCAAAAAGATCACCCAGGTGGAGTACAGGTACGTCAGCCTCCTTGGGCAAGCCTCTGAACCAGGGGAGGGGGGTAGCTGCATGGGTAGCCCCCAGGTCCGACCCAGCCTGGACTCTGCTAATGTGGGTTCAGTGCAAAGGAAGGGGGAGAGTACTAGGCATCCTGATCCAAACACCCCCCCGGTTCGTAATAAAAGGAGGGGTGACGGGCAGAAGCTGGTGTCTGACAGTGAGATTCCTAAGAGTGGGGGTCATCCGGCGTCGGATGATCCAGGTAAAATATCAAAAAAGGCTGCGAAGGTGGGGGGTCATCCGGCGTCGGATGATCCAGATACAATGACAAAAAAGGTTGCGGAGGTGGGGGGTGCACCGGCATCAGGTGGCCCCCAGAAAGGCCCTGCGGCGGGCCTAAGTAAGGGGGGTCTCCCGGCGTCGGGTGATCCTAAGAGTTCAGGGAAGGTGGAGGAAAAGATGGGGGGTCATCCGGCTTCGGCTGGCCCCCCGAAGGGCCCTGCGGTGGGCCTGGATAAAGGGGGTTGCCTGGCGTTGGGTGGCCACCAGAAAGGCCCTGCGGCGGGCCTAAGTAAGGGGGGTCTCCCGGCGCCGGGTGATCCCAAGAGTTCAGGGAAGGTGGAGGAAAAGATGGGGGGTCATCCGGCGTCAGCTGGCCCCAAGAAAGGCCCTGCGGCGGGCCTAAGTAAGGGGGGTCACCCACCAGCAGGTGATCCCATAGGTTCACGGAAGGTGGGGGGTCATCCGGCGTCGGGTGGCCCCCAGAAAGGCCCTGCGGTGGGCCTGGAAAAAGGAGATTGCCCGGCGTCGGGTGATCCCAAACATCCTGGGAGTTTGGGGGGCCATCCGGCGTCGGGTGGCCCCAATAAGGGCCCTGCGGTGGACCCTAAAAAAAGTGGAGACCCAAAACGCCGGAATTCCTTTGCCGGGGTTACACGAAATATGATGGCAGGAGGCGGAGCCAAAGGTCGTGAATGCGTGGCTGGAAGTCCCTTTCCCCCCAGTGCTAAGGGGGGTGGGTCTGGAGGCTCGGAGGGGACTATATTTAAGAAACCCACCCTGGGTTGCTCCCCTGCAGTCAAGGGGGGAGCGGCTGGGAAACCTCCGAGCCGCCAGGTGCCCCTTACTCTTCCGGCCAAGAGAGAAGCCATTACCGGTCTGGTCGCAAAGAATAGGGAGAATGATGAGCGTGAGAGTATGGAAGGCATGGAGGTGTGTGAAAGGGATGAAGGGAGCAACATCATGGTGAGAGGTGTGCGAGAGGGAGAGTCCAGGGGTGTGGGGAATTTAAATAATACAAGATTAAATGTTGGGGTGTCTGCTGGTGGAGGAGTATCGGAGGGAGGTACAGGTAAATTTACAAAAGTCACAAGTGAGGGTGGAGTGTCTGGTGGTTTGGGGAGGAGTGGGGGCCCTGGTCCAGCTGCCGCCCCGGCGGTGACTGCTCCTAGAAGCTACGCTAGTGTTGCCGCCGGGGTAAGTGGGGGACCTTCACCTCCCGGCTTCAGGGACCCCAGGTCACACGAGCTATTCCTATTCGCCTTAAAGAGGGGAGAGAGGTCGGTCACTATAGAGGGTGAAAAGCGCGACCTATCCTTTTGGATAGATAGGTTTGGCACAGGGGCCTTCCGAGAGCAAAGGCAGGGAGAAGAGGCATGGTCGCTTCCTACAGCCGGGCAGGGGGGGTCCAGAAGGAATGTGGTTCGTCTCCGATGGGGAGGCAGTGAAGCCTGCCCTAACCGTGCTAGGGTGGTGGAGCTTCTCCTCGGGATGGAATTCAGGGTGAGTGACATCTTTGCCCTGATCCACCCCTTTGGGACCTCCCTGTTTGATGTTAGCTTCGTGAGACCAGAGGGGCTCGAGCTCTTCTGGTCAAAATACGAGCTGGCTCAGACGGAGCCCGAGTGGCGGGATTTTGCAGTTCAAGCAATTACCCGCCAGAATGACACTAAGAGAGTGACCGTTCTGACTAGTAACGAGTCTCTCTCTTATGTTGACATCATGACCTGGATGGGCAGGTATGGGGAGATTCTCCATCCTCCCCAGAAAAACAGGGACGCACACGGTATCTGGTCAGGGGCCTGGACTTTCATGGTAAAGTTGAAACGTGCAGGTAATTCCGTTACCCACATCCCTTCTTCTGCGTTCCTGGGAAGGGACAGGATTCTGGTTTTCTACCAGGGCAGCCGAAGGTCTGCCACAGGTGCGGGGACCCCACACATTTCAGCGCACAGTGTAAGGTGCTGGTGTGTGCGCTGTGTGGGGGCAGAGACCACCCATCCTCCTCCTGTGGCAGCATTCGGTGTAACCTGTGTGGTGCTTTAGGGCACCCATTAAGTCGTTGTCCCTTATCCTGTGCCAACATCGGCCGAGCCCAGTCAGAGGGCCAGCGGGCCCGTCGCTCCGGGGGCGAAGCTGGTGGCAGCAGGGAGGAGGAAGAGCTACAGGGTCTCGGCGGGGTTCCTGGCCAGCCAGGGCAGGAGGGGAGTCGAGCTGCTGAGGCCCCAAGGGATAGCGATGTGGATGAGGAAACCAGAAGGATGGAGAGAGAGGAGGTGGCTGCCAGTTCTGCCGGATCCTCCCGTGAAGAAAGTGCGGACGAGGAAAGCGAGAAATGGCAAAAGCAGAAAAAAAAGGGTAAGGGAAGAACAAGAAAGAAAAATAGGGGTTCTTCCTCTCTAGAGTGGGATGACTCGGTCCCACTCACTCTGGTGCAGATACCAAAGGAAGGCCCCATCAGTTCCCTTACGGTCGACCTCTCTAACCGGTACCAAGCTCTCAATAACACCTCCTCTTCCCTGCCAGGGGGAGAGGCTGGGGGTGAGGTACCGGAGGTGGTGGCGGAGATAATTGAGGAAGGAACCCCGGGGGACGCTGGGTCTCTTTCTGTGGGGGACCCGGTTTCTTCCGGGAAGGGGGCCACCCTGAAGCCGGAAGGTGAAGGTAAGGATGAGTGTGGTGATATGGATGTTTCAATTTCATTAAAAAGAAATAAAGGAGAGACCTCTTCTTCCGACAGGGAAGAGGGGGAGAGTAAGAGGAAAGCCATCCAGCTCGATCACCAATGATGGCGGCACTCACCCTGTTGACGCTGGCATCCATTAATGTTGCCAGCATTAAGTCAGATGCGGCTAGGTTTGCGGCCTTTGATTTTCTCAGCCGAGTTGAAGCTGACATTTTATTTTTGCAAGAGACCAGGCTGACAGATTTGTCGGTCATGAACAAAGCCAAGCGTGAGTGGAGGTGCGGAGCCTCCTATTGGTCTCTTGCGGCCGAGCCGTATAGCGGGGTGGCGGTCCTTTTTATGACCGCACAGGTAGAATGCAGACGGGTTATCGAGCTGGAAATGGGGAGGTGCCTGATCTTGGATATTCTCATGGGAGGTCAAGAGTTGCGTCTTATTAACATCTATGGACCCCAGTCAAAGGAGGGGCGCAAAGACCTCTTTATGAGAATTAAGCCTTTCCTTTTTACAAGCCGGCAAGTGGTCTTTGGAGGAGACTTTAATAATGTCACGAGGCTCTGTGATAGAGGAGGTTCCAATAACCAGCCAGGCTATGATAGCGTCGCGTTAAATAGAGTAGTTAGTGAGGCACGCCTTGTGGATGTCCACGTTCGGCACACCCCAGGGCACACGGGATTCACTTGGTTTAGAGGTAGTTATTGCAGGTCTAGGATAGATAGGTTTTATTTCAAGGAGGAAGCCGTCTCCTCACCGTTATCGGTGGTGGAGGTGGAGTTCTCCGACCACTGTATGATTCTTTTTTCTCTGAATGTCACAGAGACCCCTCGGATGGGCAAAGGTTTATGGAAGTTGAATTCGTCACTCCTGGAAGAAGCGGAAATAAGACGGTCCTTTGAGGATTTTCTTCAGAGCCAGGAACCACTACTGGGCCTATGCAGCAGTAAGTCAGAGTGGTGGGAGATGTTCAAACATCGGGTAAGAAGGTTCTTCCGACAGATCTCCAACCTCAGAAGCCTAAACAGAAAGCGTATGTATCAGAGCCTGAGGAGGAAACTCGAGCATTTGGTCTCGACTAGAGGTAGCCGCAAGGAGATCTCCAGAGTGAAATCCTTGCTCAAGAGATGTCAGTATGATAGGCACGCATCTTTGGTTCTTGAGAGGGACTTTGGGAAGTACCGCTCGCCTGACCCCTACAAGAACTGTAAGATGTCAGTGAGTTGTAAATTGGTTACGGGTCTGCTGGACAGTACAGGCTCCCTGAAAAGGTCCAGATCAGGGATCCTGGAGGTCGTCAGATCCTTCTACTCACATCTCTTGGGTGGGAAAGAACTTAATCGGCACGGAATCTCGACTTTCCTGGCAGAAACCGTTCCCGAACCAGGAGTAGACCCCTCTCTTGGTGTTTTGACAGAAGCAATTACGGAAGATGAAGTCGGACTGGCGATTGATGGGCTCCGGTCCAAAAAGTCGCCAGGCCCAGACGGCTTAACATCTGAATTTTATAAATCATTTAAGGAAGTTTTAGTTCCCCTCTTGACCGAGGTTTTTAATGAATGTCTATCCTTGGGCGTTCTGCCAGAGTCAATGAGGAAGTCGGCCCTAATAATTCTGTCAAAGGGTAAAGATCCGCTCCGTATTGAGAATTGGCGTCCCATAGCGCTCCTCAATACGGACAGAAAGATTCTGGCAAAAGTGCTGTTCAGTAGGTTGGTGAAACTTGCACCCCAGCTCCTTTCTGGGGCTCAGCACTGCTCTGTTCCCGGTCGAAGCACGTTTAGCGCCGTGCTGAGTGTCCGGGAGGCTGTGGAACGGGGCAGGGCGGGTCTCTGGAAGGGGTTTTTACTTTCCCTGGATCAGGCTAAAGCTTTTGATCGAGTAAACCACGAGTACCTTTGGTCTGTCCTTTTGAGATACGGTCTGCCGGTGGGGTTCGTAAAATGGTTAAAAACATTGTATTCAGGGGCTGAGAGTTTCCCGCTCATGAACGGTTGGGTTGGCCGTCCTTTTGTAGTCGGGTCTGGAGTTCGTCAGGGATGCCCTCTGAGCCCCTTGCTTTACGCGTTCGCTGTCGATCCCTTCCTCAGAAGGGTAGATGGGGGACCGTTGGCGGGGGTGAGGATGGACCCGGGGGTCCCGGACCTGGCCTTGAGGACAGTGGCGTACGCTGATGACGTTACTATCTTTGTCTCCTCTCAGGAGGAGGCGGGGTGGGTGATGTCGGAAGTTGTCCGCTACTCGGAGGTTTCCGGGTCAAAGATCAATCGGGAAAAGTGTGAGAGTCTCTGGCTGGGAGGGGGAGATCCTGCTTTTGATCTTCCGGACGCTCTCCCAGAACCCCAAGATTCAGCTAAAATTTTAGGCATCGATTTCGACCAAGGGAATTATCCCGAGAAAAACTGGGAAGGCAGATTGAGGAATGCCGCTCAAAAGGTGGACCAATGGAAAGGGTGGTCTTTGACCCTGAGAGAAAGGGTTTGCTTGATCAAGACTTACCTGCTCCCTTTGTTAATGTACCTGGGAAGTGTTTGCATTTTGCCAGAACCTCTTTGGTCACGGGTCTACAGCCTGTTCTTCCAGCTGTTATGGGGGAATAGGCTGAACCCAGTCAAGAGGGAGGTTACTTACCGTACGAGGAGACTAGGCGGGTTGGGTATGGTCAACCCAGTGGTATTCCTCGTGAATACATTTTTGAAAGCTAATATCACAAACCTCTGGAAAGAGAGGGCTCCTCCGTGGGTATCCTCCTGTAAGGGATGGTTTCGGACGTTCTTCCAGGAGTGGGAGACAGGAGGGCGTGTGAAGGACTTTCGTACACCGCACGGACATCTTCCGGCTTACGTTGCGCCGGTTCTGAAGGTTTTACGCCAATGGGGGCTGACCGTGGGGGAAGTCAGGACGCTGGCCAGGCGTGTGCTGGACCAGAGGGTCTTGGCAACCCACTTTCAGAATCCATTGGCCCTCAGAGACTGCCCAGGTGGGGATTTGAGGGTGGGTTTGTCTCTTTTAAATTCGGTAAGAATCCCCTCAAAGTATTGGGACTTGACCTGGCGCTGCTTCCATGGTAAGCTATATGTGGGGGACAACTTGAAGCACAAGAACACCGAGGACAGAGGTTGTCCCCGGGAGGCATGTGGCAACACACTGGAGAGCATGGACCACTTCCTGCTTCATTGTCCCTTCAATATAGAGGTATACAAGAGGGTAGGGGCTTCCATCGGTTGGCCTCGGCTGGCTGACTTTACCTACGCTGAGTGGTGTTATGGAGCATTCAGAGATCTGGGTGGCAGGGACCGCTGCACTTTATTTTTAGTAAGTCTAGTGGTTAGGTATCACACGTGGAGCGCACGGTGTGTAGTATCGACGCAGCATAAAATCCTCCTCGAGGACGAGGTAAGTAGGAATATTCTAGGTGACCTGGTGAAGGTGCGTTCTCTGGAGTTTGAGAGGTTGGGTAGGCCTCGAGCAGCCTTCCTTTGGAGGGGTTTTTGCTTTGGGGTTCCCTAGCCTGGAGAACTGTTTCCCGGTGGGGGGCTGGATTCTTTCACCCTAGCTTTTTGTTTTGTTTTAAGTTAAAAGTTGACTAAAAGGCTTACGGGACCCGAACCAGGGCTGGAGGTAATGGTTATATTTTTGTTATTTATATATTTTTCTGTATATTTAGGCTGTGGATTATTATACATTATATGGGTTTGTGGGTGGTATTATGTTTGTTTGTTTGTTTTTTTCGTGGGTGGTTTCATGTTTCATGGGTGGTATTATGTGTTTTCGCGGGTGGTATCTTTATGGGTGGTATTATGAGTTTTTGTGGGGGGTTAGTATTACGTTCTGTGTATTTACAAAAAAATAAAAAAAAATAAAAAAAATAAATAAATAAACAAATAAATAAAAAAAAATAAAAAAATAAAAAAAAATAATGTATGTGTATATGTATATATAGGTATGTATGTGTATATGTATGTATATGTTCATAAGCATGATTGGCAGGTATTGGCAGCGGACCAGGGGATGGGTAGAGGGTAATGTGTGTGTGTGTGTGTGTGTGTGTGTAGTTTAGAGGGGAGGGGGGGAATAAATAATAATAAAAATAAATAAATAAATAAAAATAAATAAATAAATAAATAAAAAAAAAACATTTATATATATTCTTGTTTTACTAATGTGTGTTTTTTTTTTCTTCTCTATTTAGTAGGTTGGAATATGCAGCACCACGGGATTATGGAATAGGTTGTCTAGTTTTTGTTGTGATATGTTTTCTTATGTCAATTTTGTAGTGTAAATGGGACGTGTGAGATTGGGGATGCGGCCAGACCGGTAAATTTCACTCCTGTACAGTTTTTTTGTAAAATTTTGTAAATATAAATGTTTGGCTATTATTTCTTGCAAATATTTCTGTTAATTTCTGTTATTTTTGCAAATATTTCAGTTTTGTAAATGTGTGTGTGTGTGTGTATATATATGCTTCTTGTGATTGTATTTGGCAAATTTTTCTGTTATTTTGTTATTTTTGTTATTACGCCCTGTAATGTTTTTTACTTTTATAATAAAAAGATTATCACTGTGTTATCTGTGCTTTGACATAGGACTGCAGTATTTATTTGCAAATGTTTCTTTACTGTACTATACAGTACTTATGTTTTGCAGTACAATGGGGATTCAGGAGGAAGGCAGCGTTCAGTCGGCACTTTGGGGATTCAGCTGCTGTACTGTGTCAGAAGGCAAGCAGACACAGCTAAGTTCAGCCGGCACTGTGCACTGTGGAGAGGGGAGTGGGAGGAGTAGGCACGCGCTGATGCAGGAGAAGCAGGAAGTGATCGGCATCAGCTGCGCGCCAGCTCACTGAGCGGCGCCCGGGGTCATGGAGGGGTCGGCACCCTTATCTGAGGAATGCAACTTTATGTGGGGGACCACCACTGCCTTGACACATCGATTTAAGTTAAAAACAGTGTTACTTAAGAGCAATGCTACTCAAAGGGTTACTGTATATTGTAGACATGTGCAAGAAAAAGTACTGGAGGGAGTGTACATTTTAACCAGATGCTTAGCCTGGGTGAAATAAGACCCCAGTCCGGGTGTTCGTTCTAGGTTCCATTGAGCTCAGCTGGGTCCACAGAGGTATTTACTGGGACATGAAAGGCTGTAAGTTCAGGCAGTCAGAGTCAGAAGTAAGCATATCTACCTGGTGGACTTCTGCTGTTTGCTGACCATTGCTGCACGTTAGTAGTAAGTGAGAGTACTGCTGTTTAGTTAGCGTCTTTATGGGGAAGCGTTTGTTTTGTTGATTGCGCAAGTGTATGTGCTGCTAGAGGTGATTATTTTCTTGGATATTCAGAGATAACAGAAAACTCAGTGGAAAACAACGTTATTCAGACTTTTACATGGACTTAGTGTGCCGCTGTGTCGTCGCTGTCACCCCCCCCCCCCCCCCCCCCACCACACACAGTTATTGACACAGTATACACACATTAATATTAGTTATAAAATTCACAGATTATGCAGTTTGGGACACCAATATACAAGGAAGTCATGACTGAGCAGAAACCAAATTTATAAAGGGAGAGGGGAGACTGCAGGGCCTAAAAGGTTATATAATTGGGGTGATTCCCCTTTGATAGAAGTCTTCTGTATTTCCTATAGACCTCAATATCACACACATACATGGCCACCTCTTTACTGGCTTCTATTGAGACTGGGAGGGAGATGGATCTGCATTCTCCTGTGGATACTGTAGGCCATAAATATTTAAAATAGAGATATTCCACTAACCTTTTAGCTATAGTATCTAGTAATAGGGTCTCATTCACACTAGTGTTTTATCGGGGCTATAAAATGCTGGGTGAAAATTGCGACCATCTGAAGCATTGGATTGCAATGCATTAGTTCAGATGGGCAATTTTCCAGCAAGTAAAAGTGCTGTCTAGAAAATATAGCGTATAGGCTGCAGATTCTAGCCATCCACCTTGACGAGCAGCCAAAAAATAGGACTTGTCCTATCTTATGGCAAGGATTCGCTGCAGTTTCTCATAGACTCTTATGAGAGCTGGCAGAAAAGGGGAGTGGGAGGAAACTTAGCAGCGGCTTGCGTTGCTAAGGTCCCTCCCCCTTGCTGGCAGTTCCCATAGCCTGGGGAGGGACTTTAGCATGGTAAGCGCTGCTAAAGTCCCTCCCCCTCCCCTTGCCAGCAGCTTCCATAGGCTGGAGAGGGAGAGAAATTATCAAGGCAAGTGCTACTAAAGTCCCTCCCATTGATGGCAGGAGAAAGAGACTTCAGCATTGCTAATTTTTACACCGCTCAGTGTCTGCTCGATTCTTAATCCACCATGCTGAGGGGTAGGGGTAGGGGCAGAGGACGTGGACGCGGTCGAGGACGCGGAGTCCCAAGTGAGGGTGTGGGCATAGGCCCAGTTCCTGGTCCAGTGAATTGCAGCCAGCTGCTGCAGGATTAGGAGAGAGGAAAGTTTCTGGGGTCCCCAGCTTCATATCACAATTTTTGGGTCCACTTGGTAGACCTTTATTAAAAAACGAGCAGTGTGAGCAGGTCCTGTCGTGGATGGCAGAAAGCGCATACAGCAATCTATCGACCACCCAGTCTTCTACGCCGTCCACTGCTGCAACTCTGAAACTTTGAATCCTCTGGCTGTTGCTCCTCCTTCCTCCCAGCCTCCTCACTCCATGAAAATGACACATTCTGAGGAGCAGGCAGACTCCCAGGAACTGTTCTCGGGCCCCTGCCCAGATTGGGCAACAATGGTTCCTCTCCCACCGGAGGAGTTTGTCGTGACTGATGCCCAACCTTTGGAAAGTTCCCGGGGTCCGGGGGATGAGGCTGGGGACTTCCGGCAACTGTCTCAAGACCTTTCAGTGGGTGAGGAGGACGATGACGATGAGACACAGTTGTCTATCAGTGAGGTAGTAGTAAGGGCAGTAAGTCCGAGGGAGGAGCGCACAGAGGATAAGCCAAATGAGGACAGGTCTTCAGAGGGGGAGGCAATTGCAGCCGCAGGACAGGTTGGAAGAGGCAGTGGGGTGCCAGGGGTAGAGGCAGGGCAAGAGCGAATAATCCACCAGCTGTTTCACAAAGCACCCCCTCACGCCAAGCCACCATGCAGAGGCCAAGGTGCTCTAAGGTGTAGCAGTTTTTCACTGAGACGGCGGACGACCGACGAACAGTGGTGTGCAAGCTTTGTCGCTCCAAGATCAGCCGGGGAGCCACCACCACCAGCATGCGCAGGCATATGATGGCCAAGCACCCCACAAGGTGGGACAAAGGCCGTTCACCGCCTCAGAGTTGCACCACTGCCTCTCCCCCTGGGCCCCAACCTGCCACTGAGATCCAACCCACCTCTCACGACACAGGCACGGGCGTCTCCTGGCCTGGGCCCACACCCTCACCTCCGCTGTCCTCGGCTCTAACCAGCAATGTCTCTCAGCGCAGCGTCCAGCTGTCGCTAAGAGAATCGTTGGAGCGAAAGCGCAAATATGCCGTCACGTACCCGCACCTGCACGCTCAAGCTTTAAATGTCCACATAGCCAAATTGGTCAGCCTGGAGATGCTCCCGTACAGGCTTGTGGAAACTGAGGCTTTCAAAAACATGATGGCGGCGGCGGCCCCACGCTACTCTGTTCCCAGTCGCCACTACTTTTCCCAATGTGCCGTCCCAGCCCTGCACGACCACGTCTCCCGCAACATTGTACGCGCCCTCACCAACGCGGTTACTGCCAAAGTCCACTTAACAACGGACACGTGGACAAGCACAGGCGGGCAGGGCCACTATATCTCCCTGACGGCACATTGGGTGAATTTAGTGGAGGCTGGGACCGAGTCAGAGCCTGGGACCGCTCACGTCCTACCCACCCCAGAATTGCGGGCCCCAACTCGGTGCTGGTATCTGCGGCGGTGTATGCCACCTCCACTAAAGCTTCCTCCTCCTCCTACGCAACCTCTGCCTCGCAATCCAGATTTGTAAGCAGCACGTCGACAGCATTCGGTGTCGCGCGGCAGCACAGCGGTGGGCAAGCGTCCGCAGGCCGTGCTGAAACTACTCAGCTTAGGAGAGAAGAGGCACACGGCCCACAAACTGTTGCAGGGTCTGACAGAGCAGACCGACCACTGGCTTTTGCCGCTGAGCCTCCAACCGGGCATGGTCCTGTGTGACAACGGCCGTAACCTGGTGGCGGCTCTGCAGCTCGGCAGCCTCACGCACATGCCATGCCTGGCCCACGTCTTTAATTTGGTGGTTCAGCGGTTTCTGCAAGGCTACCCAAACTTGTCAGACCTCCTCGGCAAGGTGCGCCGGGTCAGCGCACATTTCCGCAAGTCCAACACGGACGCTGCCTACCTGCGCACCCTGCAACATTGGTTTAATCTGCCAGTGCATCGACTGCTTTGCGATGTGCCCACACGGTGGGACTCTACGCTCCACATGTTGGCCAGGCTGTATGAGCAGCGTAGAGCTATAGTGGAATACCAACTCCAACATGTCAGCCTCCTCAATTCTTTACAGAGGAGTGGGCCTGGATGGCAGATATCTGCCAGGTCCATGGAAACTTTGAGGAATCTTCCCAGATGGTGAGCGGCGATGCTGCAATCATTAGCATCACCATTCCTCTGCTATGACTGTTGAGAAGTTCCCTGCAAAGCATAAAGGCTGATGCTTTGCGGGCGGAAACGGAGGCGGGGGAAGATAGTATGTTGCTGGATAGTCAGAGTACCCTCAGGTTTATATCTCAGCGCGTTGAGGAGGAGGATTCTGAAAGTGATCTTCCTAGTGAGTACAGTCATGCGTTGCGTACAGGTACCCTGGCACACATGGCTGACTTCATGTTAGGATGCCTTTCTCATGACCCTCACGTTAGACGCATTCTGCCCACTACGGATTACTGGGTGTACACACTGCTCGACCCACGGTATAAGGAGAACCTTTCCACTCTCATTCCCGAAGAGGAAAGGGGTTTGAGAGTGAGGTAATACCACAGGACCCTGGTGGTCAAACTGATGGTAAACTTCCCATCCGACAGCGCTAGTGGCAGAAGGCGCAGTTCCGAGGGCCAAGTAGCAGGGGAGGCGCCGAGATCAGGCAGCATGTTCAGCGCAGGCAGGGGAACACTCTCCAAGGCCTTTGCCAGCTTTATGGCTCCCCAGCAAGACTGATTCACCACTCCCCAGTCAAGGCTGAGTCTGAGGGAGCACTGTAAAAGGATGGTGGAGGAGTACGTAGCCGATCGTACGACCGTCCTCCGTGTGACGCCTCTGCTCCGTACAACTACTGTGTTTCAAAGCTGGACACGTGGCACAAACTCGCGCTATATGCCCTGGTGGTGCTTGCTTGCCCTGCCGCTAGCATCTTGTCAGAGAGGGTGTTTAGTGCAGCTGGGGAAATCATCACGGATAAGCGTACCCGCCTGTCAACTGACAGCGCCGACAGGCTTACACTCATAAAGATGAACAAAGCCTGGATTTCCCCAGACTTCTCTTCTCCACCAGCGGACAGCAGCGCTACCTAAAGATGATTTTCGCTGCAACCGCGGATGCAACCATTGTTCTCTATCACCGTAAAAAATGGAGACCTTTACCTTTGTCAATCTGTGTATGATATTTGTCCTCCTCCTCCTGCTCCTCCTCCTGAAACCTCACGCAATCACCCCGAACAGGCAATTTTTCTGTGGCCCAAAAGGCTCATATAACTTTTCTAAACAATATTTATACGTTTCAATTCTTATTAAATCATTGAAACTTCCACCTGAACCAATTTTTATTTTAACTGGGTTGCCTCCAGGCCTAGTTACAAATTAAGCCACAGTAAGCTAAGCGATTAATGGTTTTCACCTGCCCTCTTGGTTGGGCAGGGGCAATTTTTCTGAGGTACATTAGTACTGTTGGTACACCAATTTTTTGGGCCCTCGCCTACAATGTAATCCAAGTAATTTTTATGGGCTTCGCCTGCACTCATGGTACACCAATGTGTCCGGGGTTGGCCTACACTTTTGCTACAGAAATGTAACTCTGTTCTGCCTTCCTATACTTCTGCCACAGTAATGCCAGAGGGGTCTGCCTATACTTCTGCAACTGAGGGCTGTGCAGGGACACTTTTGTGTGCGCTGCGGACACAGGGTCGTGTGGGGGGGGGGGGGGTTGGGCAGCATGTAACCCAGGAAAAGAGGTGTGTCCCGCAGGCAGTGATTGTGCAATGTCGCCCATTGACTTTAATGGGGTTCGTTACTCGAAACGAACTGTCGAGCATCGCGGAAAGTTCGACTCGAGCAACGAGCACCCGAGCATTTTGGTGCTCGCTCATCTCTACTCAAAATGTTAATTAATGTTAAATTTGTATGTCTCCTAAATGGTTGAAATCTTTTTAAAAGTGTGCTTTCAGAAAAAAGTAAACAAATGCAAATATATATTTCATCAAAAATTTGTTCAGATATTACAGGCACATATTTGACATGTTTCAAAATGCTCTCAATTTTGGCACTTTTAACCCATTGAGGACCAGACACAGTAGAATTACGGTGCTTGGTCCTGGGCTTAAAGCACTGCCGATAGTAAAATTATGGTGGCGCTTTAAGCCTGCTGTCTCTGCAATCAATAAGAGGCAGGATGGGTTGTCAGCTGTTAGTAACAGCCGATAACCTGGAGGAGAAGCCAGGAGGGGTTTGCTCAATGAGCACTGTGTACTAAAAAGTAAAACTACAGTGTAACTTTCACTCCGGGAGCTCAGGGGGTCATGTGACCGCCAGGGTTCCCTGCTACAGCAGAGCTGGAGGGTCATACTAAACCCTGGCCAGCTCTGCCAGTGACTAATGTCACCGCAGGAGTTGCTTTTCCCGTAACTGGGGCACCTATGATGCCCCGGCTACAGTGGGAAAGTGTCAGAAAAAAAAAAGAATGTCCCCCAGAGGTCTTATATGACGTCATGGGGGACATAGATAGTAAAAAACATAATTCCATACATAAGTAGAACAATTTTGCAGAATAAAACAATATATACATAAGAAAGGAAATAAAACAAAGTCGACGCCAACAAAAACCGTCACCGTATGTGCCCTGTAAACCAAAACCATGCATACTATACATCAAAATGTCTGAAACAAATAGAGGAACCCGTTCCCGTACTTTATTTTAGCAAAAATAACTATAAATGTTAGAAAAAAATTTTTTTTTTGCATTTTACCCCCAATAAAACTAAGGAAACGGAAAAAAAAGTCAGTGAAAAAAATATTTTAAAAAAATTGCCCTTATGCAACGGAAAAAAATGCAGTAAAAATAATTTTGATAGCTAAAAGGAAAATAAATACGGTAGTAAAACTGCCACATGGGTAAAATAACTAAAAAGTGTCTGGTCCTTAAGGTACAAATAAATATGTATACACATTTTATTGGTGTTTTTTTTTTACCACCTAAATGAAGTACAAAATGTGGCGAAAAAACTTGGTGTAGGAAAACAAAATGTCAGAATAACTTGAATATGCAAGACTTTTACGGAGTTATACTATGTTCAAATGACATGTCATATTTCCCAAATTTGTCTTAGTCATTAAGGAGCAACAGTGTCAGAACTCGACCTGGGAGTGCTCCGGATAGTGTCCCCCCTGGTCCTGGGTCTGCTTGTAATCAGGCTCACTAAAAAATCATGATCCTGCCACTGCACCAGTGCGTGATTATTGTGCTTCACAGCATTAGGCCGCCTGACCCGACCCGAGCACCTGCAGGGACCAGCGCGTACTCACCCGCGCCCGCCGACTCTGGCTGTTTGATCTGCGAGCCCCGCACAGAAATAGAGCATGCCGCGATTTGTTTGCTGCGCGATATTTCGCGCGGCCGTCTGCATAGAATTGCGTTTGTTAACGTAATCCTATTCAGGCTTCCAGCAGCGGAAATTCCGCAGGAAATCTCGCCACAAAATTTCCGCTCGTGTGCAGGCGGCCTAAGTCAAGCTCCTCTCCTGCCTGATCCTCTACAGACTAACTGAGACCACCTGATACTAACCTCTGGCTTTTCTCCTGACCACGATTCCTGCCTCCTGCTTTGTACCGCAAACTGAGACCACCTGATACCGACCACTGACTACTCTCTCTGAACCTGCATGGTTGCCACACCCACGGCTCCAAACCTAGTGCCAGAAATGCTACAAACCAGTTTGGTCACTACGGGGCTAACAGTCTATCTTGATATTGCTGCATTTTTAAGGTCCCCCTTCACTATTGGACCTTTATTATGGAACGCTTAATGCACTCCAGCGGCCACGGAAGTGATATATGGGGTTAGGTAATCACCTGACCGCAGAATAGAAGTCTGCCAAATACGTCTTTGTAAGAAAGTCGTATGCGTCCTAAAGTCAACGGAAGTGACGCAGGGCCGTGACTACGGTCACATGACCGCCCTCCGATAACATTGAATGCATCCTAGTGGCTAGTTAATATGATCCACAGTGTGGAACGCTTCATGCGTACCAGCGTCAGCTAGATGACGCAAGCGGAAGAAGTTAGTTACCTCTCCGTGCGGGGATGGCGTCCTCACACCATGTTTGGATCAGATGTTTCCACTTGCTGATTAGTGATAGGTATGTTTTATTGATTATATATAGCGGTAGTCTTTTGTTATTGTATTCTTGATAAAGGCATCTTGGATGCCGAAACGCGTCACTAACTGTTTTTTAATACTGCTTTGCAATTGTGAATAAATTTAACAAATCATCCTCCGATTGGATACTGAGGTTTATCCATTTACGTAGCGCACTGGAAAGAGGATTTTTTTTCTTTTTTGTATGATTACCTTCCCTATCGGAATGAGATTTGTCATTTTGACCCTGTAGGGGTGATCAAGGAGGGTGGCCACTCAGTAATGATCTGATACTTTAATGTGGACTATGTGATGGTCCATCTGCAAGCAGTGTGGCAAAAAACACTGAAATGCCTCAAAGCACCAAAGATGATGGCCCACAATCCTTGAGGTCAGGCCCTAAAGTGTCCTCGGGCTGGTCCTGTCATCCATGTAGAATAGCTGGAGTTAGCGATGGATGGAAGGAACATTGTGTAGCCCCTCACCTACCTCTGGATCTGTATAATCCTACTTCCCTTCTTCCTACTCTATACCTCTCCCATGGGTTGAGAAATGCATATCCAAAGCCACTCTCACTGCAGTATTGGCGCACTAGCCAAGCATTTGGCAGACTGGTATCCTTTCCTACTGTGACAACAACAGGTCATTGTAATCACGACTGAACATTTTAATTGCTTCCTTAAAGCTAGCTGAAATGTTAAAAAGATTTTGTTCAGCAGCCACTCCACTTGCGTCAAGTGACTAACATCCATACAGCAACTCCTAATGACAGTTCAACTCTTAGGCTGGGTTCACACAGGGCAGATTTGCCACGGAATTCCCCTGTTGAATTTCACTGCGGTAAGTCGGCCTGCAGCCGCCAATTTGTCAAAATCTTATCCACACGGGGTGCACAATCCGTTGCGGCAAAGCCAGCGTGGCGGCACGGATTCCTGGGATGTAGTATGTCATTTTTTTTTTCTGTTGAGGCCACACCCCTCTCTATGGGAGAGCTGGCAGCAACAAAAAAAGCATGCAGCAAAGCCACTCCAACACCTGCAGCTAAATGCAGCGGATTTTGAAGCTGCGCTTATTCTGCAGGAATCTCACATTTTTTCATTGCGGCAAAATCGCAAGATTTCCACTGGGAAAGCGTCCTGTGGGAACCCAGCATTAGACTATCTGGAAAAGGCCAATCACATATATCATTGCACAAAATATCACTACTTATTCGTTCCCCTTCTGATCTATCATCTCCTTCTAATGTGTCTTCTAATGAAACTCCTTCTAATTTATCTTCTTCACTTTCTCTGTGCTCTGTAATAACATGCTCAGTGGCTTGCCTTTCCTGGCTATCCATTTCAGTTAGTGTTTGTCCACAAAGAAAGTTAAATTCCTCTGGAATACTTTATGTTGACGCAGGGGCGTAGCTAGAGGCTCATGGGCTCTGGGTGCAAAAGTTTAGCTTGGGGCCTCCCTACAGACCCCTCCAACCCCCACTCCTTTTCACGGCTACTACTTCTACATCACTTTTAGCTACATTACTGTTTTTTTAAATGACCCATCAATAGATCATTAGTAATCAGGGGTTTTAGCAGAGTTTTAAAACATCCAGAACACAAGCCTCAAGGCATGCTTTGCTTCCTCAGGAAAGAAAATTTATATATATATATATATATATATATATATATATATATATATATATATATATATACATACATTGGAGACAGCATAATAACAATGCATACAATAGAGACAACATAAGCTAACTTTATATAACATGTTGCGTTGCGCACACACACGTGGTGCGGAGTGAACTGAATCAATGAAAGTCAATGGACTGCGTGTAGATATGCAAGAGAAATAAATCCCAGCATGCTCTCTTTCTTTGCGTACCATGCAACGTGAGACCTGTACACTTGTATGGGCTGCATGTGAACTGCCCATACGCAATACATTGTTTCCATACGCATTGACACTCTAAACACTCCCCATCACATGGAACACCCCTTGTCGTCGTCGCCCCCCCACTCCCCATCACACGGAATGCCCCTTATACCCCCCACTCCCCATCACACGGAAAGCCCCTTATACCCCCCCCCACTCCCCATTACACGGAACGCCCCTTGTTTTCCCCCCACACACTCCCCATCACACATAACGCCTCTCGTTCCCCACCCCCCATCACACAGGATCCCCCTCATTCCCCCTCCGATCACACAAAATCCCTCTCGTTCTCTCCCCCCATCACACAGTATCCCCCACGTTCTCCCCCCATCACACAGGATCCCCCTCGTTCTCCCCCCATCACACAGGATCCCCCTCGTTCTCCCCCCATCACACAGGATCACCCTCGTTCTCCCCCCCATCACACAGGGTGCCCCTCGTTCTCTTCCCCCCCATCACTCAGGGTCCCCCTCGTTCTCCCCCGCCCCATCACACAGGGTCCCCCTCGTTCTCCCCCATCACACAGGGTCCCCTTCGTTCACCCCCCATCACACAGGGTCCCCCTCGTGCTCCCCACCCCCATCACACAGGGTCCCCCTCGTTCCCCCCCCATCACACAGGGTGCCCCTCATTCTCTTCCCCCCCCATCACTCAGGGTCCCCCTCGTTCTCCCCCGCCCCATCACACAGGGTCCTCTTCGTTCACTCCCCATCACACAGGGTCCCCCTCATGCTCCCCACCCCCATCACACAGGGTCCCCCTCGTTCTCCCCCACCCCATCACACAGGGTCCCGCACACTGACCGCAGTTTCAGCCCCACTTCTGTAGCCTTAAGCAATTCCAGCAACCTCATTGGTTGTTGGGGACACACCTTGCTTTCAGATGTGCCCGAGGATACAGTTACACAGAGCTGTGCAGGAGAAGCAGTTGCTGACAGGAATACAGTTACACAGATCTGCGGTGTATTCACAGAGCTGTGGAAGCACGAGAAGCAGTAAATACACCGCAGATCTGTGTAACTGTATCCTCGGGCACATCTGAAAGGAAGGTGTGTCCCCAACAACCAATGAAGTTGCTGGAAGTACTCAAGGCTACAGAAGTGGGGCTGAAAAGAAACATATGCGCGCGGGCCGGCAGCTTCTCCTGCAGAGGGGAGGAGTCTGAGCGGAGGTCCGGGAGGAAGCGCCAGCGTGCAGGAGAAGCTGCCGGCCGGCGCAGAGACCTTAATGAAAGTAACTGCGCTCAGTCTGTGTGAAAGAGGGCCCCTGGGGGCTCAGGGGCCGGGTCGCAACCGCGACCCTAGCACCCCCTATATGTACGCCTATGTGTTGACGCCAAATTGGAAGATGAGACAAATTTCAGCAAAGATCCGGCCAGCGACTGCAGACGTATAGCTTTGCGTTTCAGCCCTTTTTTTTTTGCTGCGCTCCCCTTGGGTGGTTCTGTTTTATAAAATATGAAAACAGAGTACATGTTGCTTTGCTTCGAAAAATAAATGGAAAAAAAGTAACGAGTCACATAATTTAAGTCACAATGTAGCAAGTCATCACTAGAGATGAGCGAACGTGTTCGTCCGAACTTGATATCCGTGCGGATATTAGGGTGTTCGGTATGTTCGTTATCCGTAACGAACACCATGCGGTGTCCGTGTTACTTTCACTTCCTTCCCTGAGACGTTAGCGCGCTTTTCTGGCCAATTGAAAGACAGGGAAGGCATTACAACTTCCCCCTGCGACGTTCAAGCCCTATACCACCCCCCTGCTGTGAGTGGCTGGGAAGATCAGGTGTCCGCCTGATATAAAAGTCGGCCCCTCCCGCGGTTCGTCTCAGATGCCTTGTGAGTTAGATGAGGGACAGTGCTGTTTGTACCGGAGCTGCTGTAGGGAAAGAATTTGTAGTTAGTGTAGGCTTCAAGACCCCCCAAAGGTCCTTATTAGGGCCACTGATAGCTGTGTGTTGGCTGCTGTTAGCAGTGGCTATTTTTTTTTTTTCTCAAAATCGCCGCTGCAGAGTGTTGCACCCGGCATTAGGGACAGAAGTGTTGCATAGGCAGGGAGAGTGTTAGGAGTGAGTGTAGCCTGCAAGAACGTCAACGGTCCTTTCTAGGGCCATATTTAACCGTGTGTAGTACTGTGCTGGCTGCTGTTAGCAGTGCTGCATATTTTTTTTTCTCTCAAAATCGGCTCTGCAGAGCATTGCACCCTCCATTGATACTGCAGGGAAAGAATTGTGTAGGCAGGGCCACAACACAGTTATTATTCATTGAATATACGCAGTGCTGCCTTGTGGTGGAAAAAAACTGAAAAAAATTCTATTTGTCCTGCCTCTGTCCGTCCTAAGGGCGTTGGACACGTGTTGTCTGCGTGTGCAACGTTTAAAAATCAGGCGCACCCAGCTACGTTTTACTCCTTGCTACGCCATTTGCTTTCCTTAATTGGGAAAAAAATACCTGCTCTGCCAGAGTTAATAACTCTGCTACCCTCAAGTTGTGTGACACATTTGCCGGGCCACACCACAGTTATTAAACTTCTCATGTTCATTGAATATACGCAGTGCTGCCTTGTGGTGGAAAAAAACTGAAAAAAATTCTATTTGTCCTGCCTCTGTCCGTCCTAAGGGCGGTGGACACGTGTTGTCTGCGTGTGCAACGTTTAAAAATCAGGCGCACCCAGCTACATTTTACTCCTTGCTATGCCATTTGCTTTCCTTAATTGGGAAAAAAAATACCTGCTCTGCCAGAGTTAATAACTCTGCTACCCTCAAGTTGTGTGACACATTTGCCGGGCCACACCACAGTTATTAAACTTCTCATGTTCATTGAATATACGCAGTGCTGCCTTGTGGTGGAAAAAAACTGAAAAAAATTCTATTTGTCCTGCCTCTGTCCGTCCTAAGGGCGTTGGACACGTGTTGTCTGCGTGTGCAACGTTTAAAAATCAGGCGCACCCAGCTACGTTTTACTCCTGGCTACGCCATTTGCTTTCCTTAATTGGGAAAAAAAATACCTGCTCTGCCAGAGTTAATAACTCTGCTACTCTCAAGTTGTGTGACACATTTGCCGGGCCACACCACAGTTATTAAACTTAGATTATTCATTCACTAGAGGCAGTGGGGCCTTTCCTTTTCAAAAAAGGGAAAAAATTATCTTTGGCCTGCAGTCTTGCGCCAATTTATTTCCTGCCTGTGAAATCAAATCACTGGTAATACAGCATGCTGAGGGGTAGGGGTAGGCCTAGAGGACGTGGACGCGGCCGAGGACGCGGAGGGCCAAGTCAGGGTGTGGGCACAGGCCGAACTCCTGTTCCAGGTGTATCGCAGCCATCTGCTGCGCGATTAGGAGAGAGGCACGTTCCTGGCGTCCCGACAGTCATCGCATAATTCATGGGTCCACGCGGGAGACGGTTATTAGAAAATGATCAGTGTGAGCAGGTCCTGTCCTGGATGGCAGAAAGTGCTTCGAGCAACCTATCGTCCAACCGCAGTTCTGCGCCGTCCACTGCTGCAAATCAGAATCCTCTGTCTGCTGCTCCTCCTTCCTCCCAGCCTCCTCACTCCACTCCAATGACACCTGCTCAGCTGCGTGAAGACTCCCAGGAACTGTTCTCTGGCCCCTGCTCAGATTGGGCAGCAGTGGTTCCTCTCCCACCAGAGGAGTTTATCGTCACTGATGCTCAACCATTGCAAAGTTCCCGGGGTCCGGGGGATGAGGCTGGGGACTGCCGCAAACTCTCTCAAGAACTTTCTGTGGGTGAGCAGGACGATGACAATGAGACACAGTTGTCTTGCAGTCAGGTAGTAGTGAGGGCAGTAAGTGCGAGGGAGGAGCGCACAGAGGATTCTGAGGAAGAGCAGCAGGACGATGAGGTGACTGACCCCACCTGGATTGCAACGCCTACTCAGGACAGGTCTTCAGAGGGGGAGGCAGGGGCAGCAGCAGGGCAGGTTGCAAGAGGCAGTGCGGTGTCCAGGGGTAGAGGCAGGGCCAGACTGAATGATCCACCAACTGTTTCCCAAAGCACACCATCGCGCCATGCCACCCTGCAGAGGCCGAGGTGCTCTAAGGTCTGGCATTTTTTCACAGAGACGCCTGACGACCGACGAGCAGTGGTGTGCAACCTTTGTCGCACAAAGCTCAGCCGGGGAGCCAACACTAACAGCCTCAGCACCACCAGCATGCGCAGACATATGATGGCCAAGCACCCCACAAGGTGGGACGAAGGCCGTTCACCACCTCCGGTTTGCACCGCTGCCTCTCCCCCTGTGCCCCAACCTGACCCTGCTATCCAACCCCCCTCTCAGGACACAGGCACTACCGCCTCATGGCCTGCACCCACACCCTCACCCCCGCTGTCCTCGGCCCCATCCACCAGTGTAGTTCAGCGCACCGTCCAGCCGTCGCTTGCGCAAGTGTTTGAGCGCAAGCGCAAGTACGCCGCCACGCACCCGCACGCTCAAACGTTAACCGTCCGCATAGCAAAATTCATCAGCCTTGAGATGCTGCCGTATAGGGTTGTGGAAACGGAGTCCTTCAAAAGTATCATGGAGGCGGCGGCCCCGCGCTACTCTGTTCCCAGTCGCCACTACTTTTCCCGATGTGCCGTCCCAGCCCTGCACGACCACGTCTCCCGCAACATTGTACGCGCCCTCACCAACGCGGTTACTGCCACGGTCCACTTAACAACGGACACGTGGACAAGCACAGGCGGGCAGGGCCACTACATCTCCCTGACGGCACATTGGGTGAATTTAGTGGAGGCTGGGACCGAGTCAGAGCCTGGGACCGCTCACGTACTACCCACCCCCAGAATTGCGGGCCCCAGCTCGGTGGTGGTATCTGCGGAGGTGTATGCTTCCTCCACTAAAGCACCCTCCTCCTCCTCCTCCTCCTCTGTCTCGCAATCAAGATGTGTTAGCAGCAGCATGTCGCCAGCAGTCGGTGTCGCGCGGTGTGGCAGCACAGCGGTGGGCAAGCGTCAGCAGGCCGTGCTGAAACTACTCAGCTTAGGCGATAAGAGGCACACGGCCCACGAACTGCTGCAGGGTCTGACAGAGCAGACCGACCGCTGGCTTGCGCCGCTGAGCCTCCAACCGGGCATGGTCGTGTGTGACAACGGCCGTAACCTGGTGGCGGCTCTGTAGCTCGGCAGCCTCACGCACGTGCCATGCCTGGCCCACGTCTTTAATTTGGTGGTTCAGCGCTTTCTGAAAAGCTACCCACGCTTGTCAGACCTGCTTGTAAAGGCGCGCCGGCTCTGCGCACATTTCCGCAAGTCCCACACGGACGCTGCCACCCTGCGCACCCTGCAACATCACTTTAAGCTGCCAGTGCACCGACTGCTGTGCGACGTGCCCACACGTTGGAACTCTACGCTCCACATGTTGGCCAGGCTCTATGAACAGCGTAGAGCTATAGTCGAATACCAACTCCAACATGGGCGGCGCAGTGGGAGTCAGCCTCCTCAATTCCTTTCAGAAGAGTGGGCCTGGTTGGCAGACATCTGCCATGTCCTTGGTAATTTTGAGCAGTCTACCCAGGTGGTGAGCGGCGATGCTACAATCATTAGCGTCACCATTCCTCTGCTATGCATCTTGAGAAATTCCCTGCAAACCATAAAGGCAGCTGCTTTGCGCTCGGAAACGGGGGCGGGGGAAGACAGTATGCCGCTGGATAGTCAGGGCACCCTCCGGTCTATTTCTCAGCGCGTACAGGAGGAGGAGGAAGAGCATGAGGAGGATGAGGAGGAGGGGGAAGAGACAGCTTGGCCCGCTGCTGACGGTACACCGGCTGATTGCATGTCATCCTTTCAGCGTGTATGGCCTGAGGAGGAGGAGGAGGATCCTGAAAATGATCTGCCTAGTGAAGACAGCCATGTGTTGCGTACAGGTACCCTGGCACACATGGCTGAATTCATGTTAGGATGCCTTTCTCGTGACCCTCGCGTTGCACGCATTATGGCCACAACGGATTACTGGGTGTACAAACTGCTCGACCCACGCTATAAGGAGAACCTGCCCACTCTCATTCCCGAAGAGGAAAGGGGTTCGAGAGTGTTGCTATACCACAGGACCCTTGCGGACAAGCTGATGGTAAAATTCCCAGCCGACAGCGCTAGTGGCAGAAGGCGCAGTTCCGAGGGCCAGGTAGCAGGGGAGGTGCGGAGATCGAGCAGCATGTACATCCCAGGCAGTGCAACAGTCTTTAAGGGCCTGGACAGCTTTATGGCTCCCCACCAAGACTGTGTCACCGCTCCCCAGACAAGGCTGAGTCGGCGGGAGCACTGTAAAAGGATGGTGAGGGAGTACGTAGCCGATCGCACGACCGTCCTCCGTGACGCCTCTGCCACCTACAACTACTGGGTGTCGAAGCTGGACACGTGGCCTGAACTAGCGCTGTATGCCCTGGAGGTGCTTGCTTGTCCTGCGGCTAGCGTCTTGTCGGAGAAGGTGTTTAGTGCGGCTGGGGGAATCATCACAGATAAGCGTACCCGCCTGTCAACCGACAGTGCCGACAGGCTAACACTCATCAAGATGAACAAAGCCTGGATTTCGCCAGACTTCTCTTCTCCACCAGCGGACAGCAGCGATACGTAAGCAATACGTAGGCTGCACCCGCGGATGGAAGCTACGTTCTCTCTCACCATCCAAAACGGGGACATTTCTGCTTCATCAATCTGTGTCTAATATTCCTCCTCCTCCTCCTGCTCCTCCTCCTGAAACCTCACGTAATCACGCTGAACGGGCAATTTTTCTTAGGGCCACAAGGCTCACTCAAATAATTTTTCTAAACAATTTTTAAAAGTTTCAATGCGCTTAAAAGCGTTGGAACTTTAACTTGAACCAATTTTTCGTTACACTGGGCTGCCTCCAGGCCTAGTTACCACTTAAGCCACATTAACCAAAGCGATTAATGGGTTTCACCTGCCATCTTGGTTGGGCATGGCCAATTTTTACTGAGGTACATTAGTACTGTTGGTACACCAATGTTTTTGGGCCCTCACCTACAGTGTAATCATAGCAATTTGTATGTTCTTCGCCTGCACTCATGGTACAGAAGTGTGTGTGGGGTTGGCCTACACTTTAGCTACATAAATGTAACTTGGGCCTTGGCTATACTGCAGCTACTGACATGGAACGAAGACTGCGCTCCCACTATACTGCTGCTTCGGAATTGTTCCTGGGGCCTGTCTTGAGTGCTACTATTACTGACATGGAACGAAGACTGCGCTCCCAATATACTGCTGCTTCGGAATTGTTCCTGGGGCCTGTCTTGAGTGCTACTATTACTGACATGGAACGAAGACTGCGCTCCCACTATACTGCTGCTTCGGAATTCTTACTGGGGCCTGTCTTGAGTGCTACTATTACTGACATGGAACGAAGACTGCGCTCCTCCTATAATGCTGCTAGTGATATGTTAGTGGGGCCTGTCCTAATGCTACGGCTGAAATGTTACGAATTATGGGCTCTGCCTATACCGCTGCTAATGGTATGTCTCTGGGGTGTGGAAACCGAGGCTTCACAAAGACATAATGGCGGCGAGGCCATTTCCCACCAACGCGGTTACTGTTAAGGTGCATATAACCACGGACACGTGGAGAGGACACGTAGTGCCTCCAAAACATCCCCCTCCTCCTCCAACAATGAAAACATTCTTGGTTCTTTGCATTGGTTCGTCTGGTGGCAGTCCAAGAATTTCACCTTTACCGACACTACAAGAGAGCCCCCCAACATCCCCCCGCCACGGCCCACTTAATCCTGGCCACATTCTGAAAACCAACAAAATAAAACCGCGCTAATAGGTTAAGTAAAAGTTGTTGGGAGGGGGGGGGCCCACTCTTGCCGGTATTGTGGCTTAATAGTGGGACCTGTGAACTTGAGATGCAGCCCAACATGTAGCCCCTCGCCTGCCCTATCCGTTGCTGTGTCGTTCCCATCACTTTCGTGAATTGCCCAGATTTTCACACATGAAAACCTTAGCGAGCATCGGCGAAATACAAAAATGTTCGGGTCGCCCATTGACTTCAATGGGGTTCGTTGTTCGAAACGAACACCCGGACATCGCGGGAAGTTCGTTCCGGATAACGAACACCCGAACATTTTGGTGTTCGCTCATCTCTAGTCATCACACAATCTGCCCAGGGTTTCTCTAATGCAGCGGTTCTTAACCACTTAGTGACAAACCTATTGTGGTTTTACGTCCTGCCTAAGTGAGCTTTAATCCTAGAGGATGTAAAAACATGCATTCTCTTAGGATTAAAGCCCTGCAGGTTCTATGCTGTCAGTGCCCGCAGCTGTCATCCCAGGCTGCGGGGAGTGTTCCCCGGCAATGCGATCGGCACTATCTAATGGATAGCGCCAAATGCATTTGTGAAGGATATGAGCATAAAACTTATATAAAAAAATTCATCCTGTTTCCTATGAACATCTTTAATATACGCTTCTGGAGGCTATGGGTCTAAAACATATACTGTACACATATATTTAATTCTGTCTCCTATGAACGTCTTTGATATACGCTTGTACATTCATGTGTTGTTTGCATGGCAAGATTGCATTGTTACAGGAGTTAGAAATAGAGAATAGTAGGTAGCAAAAGTATATATATCCTACATTCTTCATTATCTCCTGATACACTGTTCAAGGGTTAGTGTGCAATAGTGTCCAGTAAAGACAAAGCCTTAAAGGGGTTGTCCCGCGCCGAAACGGGTTTTTTTTTTTTTCAACCCCCCCCCCGTTCGGCGCGAGACAACCCCGATGCAGGGAAGTAAAGAAAGTTTACCGGAGCGCTTACCTTAATCCCCGCGCTCCGGTGACTTCAATACTTACCGCTGAAGATGGCCGCCGGGATCCTCTGTCTCCGTGGACCGCAGCTCTTCTGTGCGGTCCATTGCCGATTCCAGCCTCCTGATTGGCTGGAATCGGCACGTGACGGGGCGGAGCTACACGGAGCCGCTCTCTGGCACGAGCGGCTCCATAGAAGACTGCAGAAGACCCGGACTGCGCAAGCGCGGCTAATTTGGCCATCGGAGGGCGAAAATTAGTCGGCTCCATGGGAACGAGGACGCTAGCAACGGAGCAGGTAAGTAAAAAACTTTTTATAACTTCTGTATGGCTCATAATTAATGCACAATGTATATTACAAAGTGCATTATTATGGCCATACAGAAGTGTATAGACCCACTTGCTGCCGCGGGACAACCCCTTTAATGTTTAACTGCTATCTATGTAAAACATATGACTGACTAAAATGTACACATATTGACAATAGACCCCTCTCCTTTAAAATACTATATAAAGAAAGATGTTTTGTAATAAAGGTAGATTGCTTTAAGACATGGTCATGATGTCTGTGTCTATTGCTTTCTCACGGCGGCCGCCATAACCACCTCTGATTTGGAGCCTTACAGCATATTGACGGAACATTGAATTTCCCTAACACATTAAAAGTGAAAAATAGATGTAGTTTCAGCTCTGCTCATGGATCGCAACCATGAGGGGCACTGAAACTACTCACCTAGGTCCCAGGCGATGTCTTGCACTGTAACGGTCCCTCCGCCGTATTCTGCACATGTGCGCCAGGAAAAAAATGGTTTGGCATGCGCAGATGCCGGGATCGCCCGGGATATTTAACATTTTTTGGCTCCCAGCTACCTGCAGGTAGCCGAGAGACAGAAAATGTCACCAGGGACCGCGGACCGGTCCCAGTGCCTGTGATCGCCGTTAACAATTGGTTAATGGCAACCACGAAAAAGTTGAAAAAAATTAAATAAAAGGTTTCACCTCCCCTCATAAATCGGATCCATGAGCAGAGGTGAAAATACTCTCCCCCATCCTCCGTGATGTCCCGCGGTGATCTGCACTTGGCACCAGCTTTTGCGCATTCGCACCAAGGAAAATTGGTGGCACATGCGCAGAAGCCCAGATCGCCCGAGAGATATTAAATCTCCTGGTTCCCGGCTACCTACAGATAGCCAAAGGCCAGAAGACAGTCTATCTGCGCATGCGCTGACAAAATGGTGTCATCACTGCCCCTCATACCCTAATCACCCCGATATACCCACGTCCATTTTTGGGGGGCTTACATTATTTTTTCATTGTGTTTACCTCCATAATTTTTTTTTTCTAAAATGGAGCATAGGTGTTACAGCGCAGAGCAAGCATACACGTTGTTGTTCGCCATTAGTTCTGGTAGTGATACCACAACTGAGGCGGAAGAGGAGGGTATTTTTGACGGTGACGACTCTGCCTCTAGCCTCATGGAGGTTGAAGGAGGGGTTGGGGCAGCAGGGCCAAGTAATGCAGTGTCTGCCACAATGTGGAGTTCCGCCAATTTATTTTTGCCCTGCATCCCTGAATTTACCGCGACTCCTGGCGTCAATACCGACAACGCAAAGTTTACCCCTTTACATTTTTTTAATTATTCATCACTGACGGTGTCCTGGAGCTTATTGTCCACCAGACTAATATCTACGGTGGACAATATATTACAGCACACCCCACGTCGGTATATTCAAGGACGTGGACCACAGAAGAACTAGTGCTATAAAATTTGTAGTGTGTCTCCCCAGTTTTCCCTGCTTAAAACAAAGAAAACTATTTTGAAAGTGACAAATTTATGAAAAAATGAAATTGTATTTATTTTTCACTTGCTTTATGATAATTTTTGCAAAAAAAATGTGGAGTCAGAATGCTCAGTACACCCCTACATCAATTCGCTAAGGGGTCTAGCTTTCAAAACGGGGTCATTTGTGGGGGTTCTCTATGGCTTTAGCCGCTCAGGGGGTCTACCAGTGTGCTATGCGGCCTAAAAAGCCTTCAAGCTAAATTTCTGTTCTGAAAGCCACCAGCCGCTCCTTTTATTTTGGGCCCCATTGTGCATCCAGACATAAGAGTAGGGACACTTAGGGTTATCAATTTTGGAGTGCAAGTCTTCATTTATATGTGTGCTGTACAAAAAAAACTTTTTATTATAATGACACAATTGGCATTGAAAATTGTAATTTTTTTCCCTTCTGCTTTACTTAGATTTACTCAAAAATTATGGGGTCAAAATATGCAGTACACCACTAGATAATTTTGTATGACAGGTCTACTTTTCAAAATGGGGTCACTTGTGGGGGTTCTCTATAGTTTTGGCCGCTCAAGAGCTCTACCAGTGTGCAATGTGGCCTAAAAGGCCTTCAAGCAAAATGTCTGTTCTGAAAGCCACCAACTACTCCTTTCATTTTGGGCCCCGTTGTGCATCCAGATATAAGGTTAGGACTACAATGGGTAAGTTTCTGAACACGGGAGAAACGGGGGTATCCATTTTGAGGTGTCAATGCTCATTTTCATGTGCACTAAAGAAAAAATTATGTCTTTAAAATGACATATTTGCAAAAATATGACATTTTATTTTTTCTCCTCTAAATTGTATTAATTCTTGAAAAAAAACCTGTGGGGTTAAAATACTCATGACCCCCCTCAGTGAATACATTAACCCCTTGAGTGGCACACCCGGAAATTTTCCGGGACGAGCTCCACTGCCGATAGTGATATAGTCTGGAAATCTTCTGGGCTATGTATCACTATGGGAGCTGCAGAGCACAATGCCACAAGCTGTGGCATTGTGCTCTGCCTGCACAGACCCACAGAGAACAAAGCAAGGACTTTGAAAAACAGTAGAAGATATTGCCGAACTGCCAGCAATCTCCTGCTTCTAAAGTCCTGCTTTGTTTACAGGTTGCCATAGAAACCATCGGCTTGTCAGAAGCAAACCGATGGTCTCTGTGGCAGGGAGAGCTGGTGCTTGGCTATCAGAGGACAGCCAGGCACCAGCTCTTACTGCAGAGATCAGAGAAAACCTCTGATCTCTGCTGTATTAACCCTTTACATGCTGCAGTCTGTGACTGCAGCATGTAAAGGGCTGTCACCATCGGACCGGAATGTAATCAGGGGGTCCTGATGGGTCTCTGTAGAAGTCCCCTAAAGGGACAAAAATAAAAAGGAAAAAAAAGTTTAAAAAATATTTAAAAAAATAAAAACACTTGTCTCCCTTTACTTTGTAAAAAATTTACAAAGTAAATTTTTTCTTTTTTCCCCCAATTCTTTTTTTCCTCCCCCCGTTTAAAAAAACACAACTCCTTTATTTACCCATCGGCGTCGCTGTATAAGGGCTTGTTTTTTTCGGGATGAGTTGTATTTTTCAATGGTGCAATTTAATGTTCCATATAATGTACTGAAAAACGTTTACAAAATTCTAAGTGGAGTAAAATGAAAAAAAAGGACATTCCGCCATCTTTCAGTGCGTTTTGTTTCTACGGCGCACAAACTGCCACAAAAATGACCTGATAACTTTATTCTATGGGTCAGTACGATTACTATGATTGCTGTAGTACTTGTATTTTTTTAATTTATTTTCTGCTGCATCTTCTGCGCGCAATAACTTTTTTATTATTCCGTCGACGTACTTGACCAAGGGCTCATTTTTTGAGAGATGTCCTGTAGTTTACGTTAGTGCTAATTCGGAATACATACGACTTTTTGTTCGTTTTTTATTGCATTTTTTCTGGGAAACAGGGTGACTGAAAAAGTGCATTTGTGATGTTCCTTATTTTTTTTTCGGACTACGTTTACCGTGCGGGGTAAATAATACACTACTTTGATAGATCTGACTTTTATGGACGTGGTGATACCAAATATGTATTTTTCTTTTATGATTTAGATTTTTTTTATTATAGATTCGGCAAAAGGAGGGTGATTTAACCCTTTCCAATCCACGGTCTGACCTCTGAAGACATTATGATTTAAGGCTGAACAGCTCTAATCTTGGAAGGCGTCCGTCGAGGTTCTCTCACTGTCTATTGCCAGCCTCTCTGCTGTCAAAGCCTATCCAATGTGTCACCTCATGCAGTACTGGCTTTAGCCAGCATATAGCGTTGTGTATAACTGCAGAAAAAGAGTAAGCCCCCTAGGAAAACCAGGATACAAATTGGATTGGAAAGGGTTAAACCTTTATTACTTTTTTTTCAAGTGTGAAAAAGTTGTGAAAAAGAGAAAAAACTATTACAGTTTGGTATTGGCATAATTGTACTGGCCTGTAGAATTACTTTAATATAATATTTATACTGCTCAGAGAATGTAGTGAAAAATAAAAATAAAAAACATGCCAGAATTACAGATTTTGTTAATCTTGCCACTAGAAAAAATGGAATAAAAAGCTATCAAAATTTTACATGTTCCAAAAACTTAGATAAATAAAGACTGGAGTTCACCCCACAAAAAACAAAGCCTTCTAGAGCTTTGGCAATGGAAAATAAAACTAATACGGCTCTTGGAATGTGGCGACACAAAAGCAAACCTTTAAGAAAAAAATGTATTAAATGTACAAAAATAGCAAAACATAAAAAAACTGTATAAACTTGGTATCGCGGGAATCGTGCTGACTCAGAGAACAGTGTTATCACATAATTTATTTTGTACGCTGAACACCATAAAAATGAAATCCAAAAAACAAATGGCAGAATTTCTTTTTTTTCCCTCAATCTCCCTACAAATTTTTTTACAAAAGTTATGCAATACATTATGTATACCCCAAAAATGATGCCAACAAATAGTACAACTTGTCCCACAAGAACCAAGCCCTCATATGGCTGTGTCAATGTAAAAATGAAAAAGGTATGGCTCTTGGAACGTGACTGCAAAATTAATTGAAATTAAATTATTAGACCATTTAAAAAACCTGCCCTGGTGGGTACAACAAGGTGGTAGGAAACCAGCCACTCAAGGGGTTAAGGGGTGTAGTTTTTAAAATGTGGTCATTTGTTGGTATCTATCATTCTGATACCTATGAGCCTTTACAATCTTGGCTTGGTGCAGGAAAACAAAGTGTTTCTTAAAATGCTGAAAAGTAATGTTAAATTTGTACGTCTCCTGAATGGTTTAAAAGAAAAAAAGGTTTTCCTAAAATGAGCATTCAGAATAAAGTAAACAGATGGAAATATATATCTTAACAAAAATGTGCACAATATGTTTGCACATATTTGAGATATTACAGTTGAAAATGTGAAAAAAATGACTTTTTTTCAATTTTTCCTAATATTGGCACTTTTAATAAATATACACAAGTTTTATCAATCTATTTTACAACCTAAATGAAGTGCAATGTGTGGTGAAAAAAACAATGTCAGAATCACTTGGATCTGCAAAGCCTTTACGGAGTTATACTATATTAAGTGACGTCAGATTTCCAAAATTTGGCTCCGTCACTAAGGGGCAAACAGGCTTCATCACTAAGGGTGGGTTCACACACGCTTGTATTTACAACAATGCATTCCCTATGGTGTGTGCACATGTCCGTGTTTTACAGGTGCGTGCCTGCAAAGATAGGACATGCGTGCACCATAGGGAATGCACGCATTCTTTTCAATGGAGCCGTGGCTGCTACCGGCGACTCCATTGAAAACAATGGTCTGCCGACTCCCTGCATTCTTTCTAAGGCCTTAGTCACACAGGCGTTTTTTCACGCGATTTGCGGATGGCATGACGGATGCGCATCCGCAAATCGCGTGACCGGGGCCCAAAAATCGCCCGAAAATCTGCTCCTAGCCGCGTTTCATTAGAAACGGGCAGGAGCTGTCCAGCGCATTGCATTCAATGGAGCCGGCAATACAGCCGGCTCCATTAAAAGCAATGCGCTGCAGGCGAGCGTGGGATGAATTGTCGGGAAGGGCTTATATATATAAGCCCTTCCCTGCAATTCATCCAGAAATGTGTTAAAATAAAAAAATATATATACTCACCTTGTCCCGGCAGCCGGCCTGCAGTGGGTGTGAAGGGGGTGTGTCAGACCTGCCCCTGATTGGCTCAGCGCTGAGCCAATCAGAGGCAGGTCTCACTCACACCCATTCATGAATTCATGAATGGGTGTGAGTGAGACCTGCCTCTGATTGGCTGCCTCTGAGCCAATCAGAGGCAAGTCTCACTCACACCCATTCATGAATTCTGATTGACACTGCCCGCGGGAGTCACGGCAGTGGCGTAGGGGTAAGTTTATTTTTTTATTTTTTTTTGTTTTGCACTAAAATGTTTCTTTTTCAGGGAAGGGCTTATATGTAAAGCCCTTTCCTGAAAAAGAATGCAGGGGGCCGGCAGAGCATTGTTTTCAATGGAGCCTCCGGCAGCAGCCACGGCTCCATTGACAACAAGCACGCAGCTAATTTCACGCGTGTTTTTGCTCGTACCTAGGTGCGGATGTATGTACGCACCTAAGTATGCACCAAAACACGCTCGTGTGAACCCACCCTAAGGGGTTAAATCTCTTAAGGATCCCTTTAGACCTAATGTTGAAGTCACGGAACCCTAACATTTACTTTAAGGCTTAAACCTTAAAGGGGTTGTCCCGCGAAAACAAAGTGGGGTTATACACTTCTGTATGGCCATATTAATGCACTTTGTAATGTACATTGTGCATTAATTATGAGCCATACAGAAGTTATTCACTTACCTGTTCCGTTGCTAGCGTCCCCGTCTCCATGGTGCCGTCTAATTTCAGCGTCTAATCGCCCGATTAGACGCGCTTGCGCAGTCCGATCTTCTCCCTTCTGAATGGGGCCGCTCGTGCCGGAGAGCTGCTCCTCGTAGCTCCGCCCCGTCACGTGTGCCGATTCCAGCCAATCAGGAGGCTGGAATCGGCAATGGATCGCACAGAGCCCACGGTGCACCATGGGAGAAGACCCGCGGTGCATCGTTGGTGAAGATCCCGGCGGCCATCTTACTAAGGTAAGTAAGAAGTCGCCGGAGCGCGGGGATTCAGGTAAGTACTGAACGTTTTTTTTTTTTTTTACCCCTGCATCGGGTTTGTCTCACGCCGAACGGGGGGCCTATTGAAAAAAAAAAAAAATGTTTCGGCGCGGGACAACCCCTTTAAGGCCACTCTTGCAACGACGTTTATAAAAACACTGTCTTTTTTTATGCAGCATTTTACTGCACTCAGACTTGTGTTTTTGTGTATTTTCACTGATGTCAAAATGAAGACAATCCCCCCCCCCTTCCCCTTCAAATTCATCATGGCCACCTGCGTGTAAAACGCTGTAAAATCTCAGCAATTGTGTTTCTGTGTTTTTTATGCACAATATTCATTCCTATGGTCGATTTTTGCATGAAAATGTGCATAAAATGCAGAAAATAGGACGAGCAGCGTTCGATTTTGCACACATAAGAAACACGCTAAAAAAACGCTAGTATGAGAGGTCTCATTGAAACGGATATTTTTTGTATAACTTACCGTAAAATCTCTTTCTCGTCACGTTCATTGGGGGACACAGCCAGACCATGGGATATAGCCACTGCCACTAGGAGGCCACACTAAGCACAAGTGTTAGCTCCTCCCACCAGGCTAAATACCCCCTGCAGGCACTCAGCTAATCAGTCTGTATGCAAGCAGGAAGAGCAGCCAGTGGAAGTACGACCACAAAACGATGCATTTTATTATTATTATTATTATATATTTTTACACACCACACATATAATGTTCTGGACTACTCTTACGCCATCTGTGACTGATGAACAGAAAGTTCCAGCAACCGCTCTTTAAAGAAAGGGGTGGGTGCTGTGTCCCCCAATGAACGTGACAAGAAAGGTTTTACGGTAAGTTATACCAAAAATATCCGTTTCTCGTCCATATCATTGGGGGCCACAGCCAGACCATGGAACGTCCAAAAGCAGTCCCGAAACAGAATGGGGTGGGCTATTTACAAGAGTGGTCCAGAGCGATCAAAGGACCGCCATCTGCAAAATCTTCCTGCCGAATGCGGCGTCTGATGATGCCAAGGTATGGACCCTATAGAATTTTGAAAATGTATGCAAGGAAGTCCAGTGGCTGCCTTGCATACCTGTAATGCTGAGGCCCCGTGGCGAACTGCCCAACAGGCCCCCACCGCCTGCGTGGAGCGGGCCGTAATCCGAAATGGCGGCAAGCGCCCTGAGGCACGGTATGCCTTCGTTACCAGAGACTTTATCCATTTTGAAATGGTTACCTTCGAGGCCGCCAATCCTTAGCGGGGCCCCTCCGGAATCACGAAAAGTGTCTCCGTTCGCCGAACTCTCTGGTTCTCTTTACATATATCTTTAACGCCCTTACCAGGTCCAAGCGGTGCAGCTCTCTCTCCCTCGCATGTACAGGTGTTGGACTAATGATGGTAAAATGATGTCCTCATTAATATGAAACGGCGAGACCACCTTCGGGAGAAAATCTGGGACCTGTCTTAGCACCACCTTATCCTGATTAAACGTCATATAGGGCGGTTCTACTGATAGGCCAGCCAATTCAGAAACTCTTCGAATTGAAGTGATTGCGACTAAGAACACCGCCTTCCAAGATAGAATTTGCAGGGGGACTTCTCTTAGTGGTTCAAATGGGTGAACTAGCATAGCCTCCAACACCAGATTGAGGTCCCCCTTCTGAGTGGGCGGCCTGAACGGTGGCACCGCCAGTGGGCATGGCCTGGCGGCGGCAGTGGGCGTGTCCTTGTGACATCAGTTGGCGTGGCATAGCGGTGTCAGTGGGCGTGGCCTCGTGGCGCAGGCGGGCGTGGCCGTTTCCAGCAGAGTCCCAGCAAGCCGCAAGCCTCTCCGCTGCTGGCTCGCGCCGCTGCCACAGGTAACACCCCCTTGTGTCTTCAGCAGTTTCCTCGAGCGTGAGGACTATGTCTGCTGTCGCTCCCCCAGGGAGCACATGGAACCTCCTGTCGCAACAGAGTCGGCTGGGAATCATCCGAGGGGTACCTGTCCTGACAGTTGTCCTCACAGACTTGGGGGGAATCCCAGCTTCCTTCCTCTCCCTCTGTCTGTGCTCCAGCAGTGTCCCCCTTCCCCCCCGTACTCGCCGTCGACAAGAGGGGAGCTGTTCCAAAAGGGGAGAACCCTATCGCTGGTGGGTCAACGACTCCAATGCACAAGGGCAGGGTCATGCCACCTTTACTACTCAGCTGTGCTCAACTTGCTGCCGCCGTGCCCTGCCCTCCAAGACAGGGGTGGGGCACAGGGCAGGATAACAGGGGGGTACCTGATTCCTTCTCATTCCAGCAGCTGTTCTCTACAGACCATGTGAGGGAATCCTCGCTTTCGTCCTCCCTCTCTGTCTGTGCTCCAGCAGTGTTCCCCACGCGCTCGCCGTCACCAGGAGGGGAGGTGCTCCAGAGGGGGGGAACCCTATCGCTGGTGGGCCAACGACTCCAATGCACAATGGCAGGGTCGTGCCACCTTTTCTTCTTTGGGTTGGGCGCAGTAGTGTGGTCGAGACACCACCTTTTGCGCCCTTCCCCGGGAGGACAGGTAAGCCAGGGGAAAAGCCCCCGACTCCCCGGATTCCCGCAAGTGAAGTCTTTCTCCAGACCTAATACTAAACATGTCTGCCTGTTGCAGACACTAAGCTAAGACTGATTAGCTGAGTGCCTGCAGGGGGGATATAGTCTGGTGGGAGGAGCTAACACTTGTGCTTAGTGTCGCCTCCTAGTGGCAGTGGCTATATCCCATGGTCTGGCTGTGGCCCCCAATGATACGGAGGAGAAATACGTGTGGGCTTAATGCTGTGATTAAAATGCTTGCTAAACTGCGTAATAAAAGCAGCAAAACAATGCTTGTGTGAGAGTCCTAAGGGCAGTTTTACATGGCCGCATGAATAGCACTGCCTGTTTGTGTATAAATTAGTTCAAACACGCAGGCACCTCCGCAAAATTTATCAGCGCTGTCCTTGTTTGCATTCGCGGTGGGGCCGGTCCCATGACTGATTTTGCGGGCTGTGACGGATGACCTGGGCTGTCCTGGGACCGTAGGTGTCATCAGTGACGCACGTAAGCTGCCAATGAAGAGGTATAAATGCCTGTTAATTGGTGGTGGGCGTGCTGGTGCATAATTTGCGCAGGCTCACCCATTGTGAAGACCACACATCATGGCGTAATTGCAAAGAAAAAAAGATGATCTACCTTTTTGCGCTGGGATTTCTTTGAGGCAATTATGCTATGAATGAGCCACTTGACAGCTATGGGTTTTCTTGAATGCGTTTTGCACTCAGGAACTTTCTTAGGGTAAAATAGAGAATTCTCGGCCGTGTAAAACAGCCAGGCTCTCACATCGATGGTTTTTAGCTGCATTTTCTGCACGTTTTAAACGCGTGCTGAAAACGCAGTATTAGTGGGCCATAAAAACGAAAATTTACAGCTGTCCCTTTTTCCTGTGAAGTTAACGGGCAACCCTCTAGTAGTATATATGAACTGTATTCAGGCGTTCATTGATATCTATTAGTTTTATTAAAAAATTATACCTGCGTTTCACTGTGTTTTTTATGAACCCCATTAATTCCTAAGGGCTATTTTAGATCTAAAAAAATGCAAGAAATAGGACATGCAGCGTTCGATTTTCAGCACATAGAAAACACACTGAAAAAACGCGGGTGTGAGAGGCCACAGTGAAATACTTCGGGGCTTTAGGCCGCTTTCACACGACTGTGTGCTGAAAGCGTATCCCTGGAGGGTAGATCCCATGGCTAATACGCTTTCACTAGCTCCCATACCGATGGATTGCAGTGCTCACATTGCAGTTGCTGCATTGCGTGCCCCGGGGCCGCGAAATTCAGTGCAGTATGTTCTATCTTGGCGTGTTGTACATACCGAGATAGAGCAAAGCATATGCAGCGTGCAGCAGCCTCGCAATGCACATTGTGAGTCTGCTGCGTACTCCGCTCTGCCAGCACATGCGTGTCCTGCTGCCTTCACACGCTCGCCTGAAAGCAGCCCAAGGGTGAATTTACACACCGCTGTTTTGCTGCGGATTTTGTAGATGACTGTGGTGCAGATCTGCAGCATATATCGCCCTTCCAATTGGAAATCAAATGGGAGGGTGAAATATGTTGCAGACCTGCACCAACATCTGTAGCAAAACAGCGACATATCCCTAATACTGCATAGTCCGTGCACGTTTAAAGCGCGCTGAAAATGCAGCACAAACACGCGTGTGTAAGAGGGCCCTTAACCCCCATGTTCTTCAATGTGCCAGTTCTGGTACATAAAAATCGCTGGTGAAGCGCAGTAAACTGCAGTAACTGTTGTTTTACTGCACTTCTAATGGCGCTTAGACAAATCACTCACACTCTCACACAACTCTAGGTCCCTCACAGCACAGCTACTGGCAGCCAATCAGCTACCAGCTCTGCCCACAGGAGCCAATCAGGGCCACCAGCCCCCCAGCCAATCAGTGCTGCTGCTCAGCACTGAAACAGCGACAGATTTGCGACTTTTTAAAACTTCCGAGCCCACAAACAGAGCCCTGTCAAATTTCCCACACCAAAGCATGGTTTATCTGCCCGCTTTTGCTGCTGTATACGGTTAACATTAGCAGAAATATACTCTCTGCAGAGTATCTCTCCCAATGTACAGACTATGTTTTGTATCGTCATATAAACATGATGCAGCTTATTTCCCTGGTAACTCCAATGCAAACCCATTTTACTTCTCTGCTGAAATACAAGTTTTCACACCAGCAGCAATATTTCTTCTGGAGAACATCTCTCCCCAAGTACAAACCACGTTTTATACAGGTATATGAACATGATGCAGCTTCTCTGTCCTGTGCTCATCTGCAAAATGACCGCAGGTTACAATGTGCCTATGTTATATATGGCTAAGTCATGTGATGCAGGTGTCCAAGCTGCTAATGGGCTGCATAAAGGTTTGATTTATTATTTAACAATATAAGTGCTTTTTTTGTGTGTAGCGCCGCACTGCAAGGCCAGAGCAATTTTAATTTGTTGTCATCAAGGCTTAATGAAGGTTAGATTTTGCTGGATAATTTGTAGTTTTTATTGACACCATTTTCAGGTATAAAATTTTGATTACTTTTCATTCCTATTTTGGAGGACTAAAATGAATATAAAACGGCTATTTTGGCATTCTATTAGAGATGAGCGAGCACCAAAATGCTCGGGTGCTCGTTACTCGAGACAAACTTTTCGCGATACTCGAGAGTTCGTTTCGAGTAACGAACCCCATTGAAGTCAATGGGCGACCCGAGCATTTTTGTATATCGCCGATGCTCGCTAAGGTTTTCGTTTGTGAAAATCTGGGAAATTCAAGAAAGTGATGGGAACGACACAGAAACGGATAGGGCAGGCGAGGGGCTACATGTTGGGCTACATCTCAAGTTCCCAGGTCCCACTATGAAGCCACAATAGCGGCAAGAGTGCCCCCCCTCCCAACAATTTTTACTTCTGAAAAACCCTCATTAGCAAGGCATACCTTCGCAAAGCACCACACTACCTCCAACAAAGCACAATCACTGCCTGCATGACACTCCGCTGCCACTTCTCCTGGGTTACATGCTGCCCAACCCCCCCCCCCCCGCACGACCCAGTGTCCACAGCGCACACCAAACTGTCCTTGCGCAGCCTTCAGCTGCCCTCATGCCACACTCTGGCCTCATAGCCACACCACCCTCATGTCTATTTATAAGTGCGTCTGCCATGAGGAGGAACCGCAGGCACACACTGCAGAGGGTTGGCACGGCCAGGTAGCGACCCTCTTTAAAAGGGGCGGGGCGATAGCCCACAATGCTGTACAGAAGCAATGAGAAATCCAATCCTGTGCCACCTCCATCAGGAGCTGCACACGTGGGCATAGCAATGGGGAACCCATGTGCCACACACTATTCATTCTGTCAAGGTGTCTGCATGCCCCAGTCAGACCGGGGTTTTTCATAAATAGTCACAGGCAAGTACAACTCCGCAATGGGAATTCCGTGTGCACCCACAGCATGGGTGGCTCCCTGGAACCCACCGGCTGTACATAAATGTATCCCATTGCAGTGCCCTGGACAGCAGAGCTAACGTCAGATTAAATGCAGGTGGGCTTCGGCCCACACTGCATGCCCCAACCTGACCGGGGTCTTTAATTCATAGACACAGGCAGGTACAAATCCCCAATGTGAAGTCCCTGTGGACCGACAGCATGGGTGGCTCCCTGGAACCCACCGGCGGTACATAAATAAATCCCATTGCAGTGCCCAGCACAGCTGAGGTAACGTCAGGTTTAATGCAGGTGGGCTTCGGCCCACACTGCATGCCCCATTCAGACTGGGGTTCTTTAGAAGTGGACACATGCAGTTACAACTCCTTGTGGACCGACAGCATGGGTGGCTCCCTGGAGCTCACCGGCGGTACATACATAAATCCCATTGGAGTGCCCAGCACAGCTGAGGTAACGTCAGGTTTAATGCAGGTGGGCTTCGGCCCACACTGCATGCCCCAGTCACACTGGGGTTCTTTAGAAGTGGACACATGCAGTTACAACTCCGTGTGGACCGACAGCATGGGTGGGTCCCAGGAAGCCACCGGGGGTACATAAATATATCCCATTGCAGTGCCCAGCACAGCTGGGGTAACGTCAGGTTTAATGCAGGTGGGTTTCGGCCCACACTGCATGCCCCAGTCAGACTGGGGTTCTTTAGAAGTGGACACATGCAGTTACAACTCCGTGTGGACCGACAGCATGGGTGGCTCCCTGGAACCCACCGGTGGTACATAGATAAATCCCATTGCAGTGCCCAGCACAGCTGAGGTAGCGTCAGGTTTAATGCAGGTGGGCTTCGGCCCACACTGCATGCCCCAGTCAGACTGGCGTTCTTTACAAGTGGACACATGCAGTTACAACTCCGTGTGGACCGACAGCATGGGTGGGTCCCAGGAAGCCACCGGCGGTACATAAATATATCCCATTGCAGTGCCCAGCACAGCTGAGGTAACATCAGGTTTAATGCAGGTGGGCTTCGGCCCACACTGCATGCCCCAGTCAGACTGGGGTTCTTTAGAAGTGGCCACATGCAGTTACAACTCCGTGTGGACCGACAGCATGGGTGGCTCCCTGGAACCCACCGGCGGTACATAAATAAATCCCATTGCAGTGCCCAGCACAGCTGAGGTAACGTCAGGTTTAATGCAGGTGGGCTTCGGCCCACACTGCATGCCCCAGTCAGACTGGGGTTCTTTAGAAGTGAACACATGCAGTTACAACTCCGTGTGGACCGACAGCATGGGTGGCTCCCTGGAACCCACTGGCGGTACGTAAATAAATTCCATTGCAGTGCCCAGCACAGGTGAGGTAATGTCAGGTTTAATGCAGGTGGGCTAAAAATTACTAGGATTACACTGCAGGCGAGGGCCCCAAAAAATTGGTGTACCAACAGTACTAATGTACCTCAGAAAAATTGCCCATGCCCAACCAAGAGGGCAGGTGAAACCCATTAATTGCTTTGGTTTATGTGACCTAATTTGTAACTAGGACTGTAGGCAGCCCAGTTAAAATAAAAATTGGTTCAGGTGCAAGTTTCAACGCTTTAATGAGAATTGAAACGTATAAACATTGTTTACAAAAGTTATATGACTGAGCCTTGTGGGCCTAAGAAAAATTGCCCGTTCGGCGTGATTATGTGAGGTTTCAGGAGGAGGAGCAGGAGGAGGAGGATGAATATAATACACAGATTGATGAAGCTAAAAGGTCCCCATTTTTGATGATGATAGAGAACGATGCTTCCATCTGCTGGTGCAGCCTACGTATTGTTTAGGTATCGCTGCTGTCCGCTGGTGGAGAAGAGAAGTCTGGGGAAATCCAGGCTTTGTTCATCTTTATGATTGTAAGCCTGTCGGCACTGTCGGTTGATAGGCGGGTACGCTTATCCGTGATGATTCCCCCAGCCGCACTAAACACCCTCTCTGAGAAGACGCTAGCCGCAGGGCAAGCAAGCACCTCCAGGGCATACAGCGCGAGTTCAGGCCACGTCTCCAGCTTCGACACCCAGTAGTTGTAGGGGGCAGAGGCGTCACGGCGGACGGTTGTGCGATCAGCTACGTACTCCCTCATCATCCTTTTACAGTGCTCCCGCCGACTCAGCCTTGACTGGGGAGCGGTGACACAGTCTTGCTGGGGAGCCATAAAGCTGTCAAAGGCCTTGGAGAGTGTTCCCCTGCCTGTGCTGTACATGCTGCCTGATCTCCGCACCTCCCCTGCTACCTGGCCCTCGGAACTGCGCCTTCTGCCACTAGCGCTGTCGGATGGGAATTTTACCATCAGTTTGTCCGCCAGGGTCCTGTGGTATAGCATCACTCTCGAACCCCTTTCCTCTTTGGGTATGAGAGTGGAAAGGTTCTCCTTATACCGTGGGTTGAGCAGTGTGTACACCCAGTAATCCGCAGTGGCCAGAATGCGTGTAACGCGAGGGTCACGAGAAAGGCATCCTAACATGAAGTCAGCCATGTGTGCCAGGGTACCTGTAGCAACACATGGCTGTCCTCACTAGGAAGATCACTTTCAGGATCCTCCTCCTCCTCCTCCTCAGGCCATACACGCTGAAAGGATGACAGGCAAGCAGCATGAGTACCCTCAGCAGTGGGCCAAGCTGTCTCTTTCCCCTGCTCCTCATGCTCCTCCCCCTCCTCCTCCTCCTCCTCAACGCGCTGAGATATAGACATGAGGGAGCTCTGACTATCCAGCTACATACTGTCTTCCCCCGCCTCCGTTTCCGAGCGCAAAGCGTCTGCCTTTATGCTTTGCAGGCAACTTATCAAGAGGCATAGCAGAGGAATGGTGACGCTAATGATTGCAGCATCGCCGCTCACCATCTGGGTAGACTCATCAAAGTTTCCAAGGACCTGGCAGATGTCTGCCAACCAGGCCCACTCTTCTGTAAAGAATTGAGGAGGCTGACTCCCACTACGCCGCCCATGTTGGAATTGGTATTCCACTATAGCTCTACGCTGCTCATAGAGCCTAGCCAACATGTGGAGTGTAGAGTTCCACCATGTGGGCACGTCGCACAGCAGTCGGTGTACTGGCAGATTAAACCGATGTTGCAGGGTGGCAACGTCCGTCTTGGACTTGCGGAAATGTGCGCTGAGCCGGCGGACCTTTCCGAGCAGGTCTGATAAGCGTGGGTAGCTTTTCAGAAAGTGCTGAACCACCAAACTAAAGACGTGGGCCAGGCATGGCACGTGCGTGAGGCTGCTGAGCTGCAGAGCCACCACCAGGTTACGGCCGTTGTCACACACGACCATGCCCGGTTGGAGGCTCAGTGGCGAAAGCCAGCGGTCGGTCTGCTCTGTCAGACCCTGCAGCAGTTCGTGGGCCGTGTGCCTCTTCTCTCCTAAGCTGAGTAGTTTCAGCACGGCCTGCTGACGCTTGCCCACCGCTGTGCTGCCACGCCGCGCGACACCGACTGCTGGCGACAGGCTGCTGCTGACATATCTTGATTGCGAGACAGAGGTTGCGTAGGAGGAGGAGGAGGAGGAGGATGGTGGTTTAGTGGAGGAAGCATACAAAGCCGCAGATACCAGCACCGAGCTGGGGCCCGCAATTCTGGGGGTGGGTAGGACGTGAGCGGTTCCAGGCTCTGACTCGGTCCCAGCCTCCACTAAATTCACCCAATGTGCCGTCAGGGAGATATAGTGGCCCTGCCCGCCTGTGCTTGTCCACGTGTCCGTTGTTAAGTGGACTTTGGCAGTAACCGCGTTGGTGAGGGCGCGTACAATGTTGCGGGAGACGTGGTCGTGCAGGGCTGGGACGGCACATCGGGAAAAGTAGTGGCGACTGGGAACAGAGTAGCGCAGGGCCGCCGCCGCTGCCATCATGTTTTTGAAAGCCTCCGTTTCCAGAAGCCTATACGGCAGCATCTCCAGGCTAATCAATTTGGCTATGTGCACGTTTAACGCTTGAGTGTGCGGGTGCGTGGTGGCGTACTTGCGCTTGCGCTCAAACACTTGCGCTAGCGACAGATGGACGCTGCACTGAGAGACATTGCTGGATGGGGCCGAGGACAGCAGAGGTGAGGGTGTGGGTGCAGGCCGGGAGACAGTCGTGCCTGTGTCCTGAGAGGGGGGTTGGATCTCAGTGGCAGGTTGGGGCACAGGGGCAGAGGCAGTGGTGCAAACCGGAGGCGGTGAACGGCCTTCGTCCCACCTTGTGGGGTGCTTGGCCATCATATGCCTGCGCATGCTGGTGGTGGTGAGGCTGGTGGTGGTGGCTCCACGGCTGATCTTGGCGCGACAAACCTTGCACACCACAGTTCGTTGGTCGTCTGCACTCTCAGTGAAAAACTGCCACACCTTTGAGCACCTCGGCCTCTGCTGGGTGGCATGGCGTGAGGGGGCGCTTTGGTAAACAGTTGGTGGATTATTCGGTCTGGCCCTGCCTCTACCCCTGGTCACCCCACTGCCTATTCCAACCTGCCCTGCTGCTGCACTTGCCTCCCCCTCTGAAGACCTGTCCTCAGTAGGCTTAGCAAACCAGGTGGAGTCAGTCACCCCATCGTCCAGCTGCTCTTCCTCCGAATCCTCTGTGCGCTCCTCCCTCGGACTTACTGAAATTACTACTACCTGAGTGATAGACAACAGTGTCTCATCGTCATCGTCCTCCTCACCCACTGAAAGCTCTTGAGACAGTTGCCGGAAGTCCCCAGCCTCATCCCCCGGACCCCGGGAACTTTCCAAAGGTTGGGTATCGGTCACGACAAACTCCTCCGATGGGAGAGGAACCATTGCTGACCAATCTGGGCAGGGGCCCGAGAACAGTTCCTGGGAGTCTGCCTGCTCCTCAGAATGTGTCATTGTAATGGAGTGAGGAGGCTGGGAGGAAGGAGGAGCAGCAACCAGAGGATTCAGAGTTGCAGCAGTGGATGGCGTAGAAGTCTGGGTGGTCGATAGATTGCTGGATGCACTTTCTGCCATCCACGACAGGACCTGCTCACACTGCTCATTTTCTAATAAAGGTCTACCGCATGGACCCATTAATTGTGAGATGAATCTGGGGACCCTAGAAACTTTCCTCTCTCCTAATCCCGCAGCAGTCGGCTGCGATACACCTGGACCAGGAGCTCGGCCTGTGCCCACACCCTGACTTGGGCCTCCGCGTCCTCGTCCACGTCCTCTAGGCCTTCTCCTACCCCTCAGCATGGTGTATTACGAGTAGAGCAGAAACAGAATGCTGTAATAAAATGTGCCGCTTATTGGCCTGTGGTTGGAGGCTGACTTCGCTTACGGAACGCACAGCAGAGCCAGGAAAGAATTTTGCGCAAGCCTGTAGTGAGACGTAGGTGCATATGACTAAGCTAGTGGAATTCACAGCGCAGAAGCAGTCAAGTGGCCAAAGGCCACTAGTAGGCCTTAAGTATTTTGCTTCTATTTTTTTAAATGCTGAGCTGATACAGCAGACAGATACTGTAGGCAGCGTATATTATGTATACTGTTTCCCTCTTGCGCTATGACGGTGGTTATGTAACGAGACAGCAGAGCCAGGAAACAATTTTGTGCAAGCCTGCTGTAACGCTTAGCTGCGTATTAATTAGGACTACTACCCCCAGCAGACACGCAATACACTGAAGATGGTCACAGGCAGCCCAAATATAGTATTTTTCCCCAATTTGTTTGAAAACAAAAAAAGCCCACTGCCTATATAGCCTGTATATCTCTTTCACCTTTCCCACTGTCCCTGCCTCACTAGTACTGGCTCTATACTATGTAAAATTACTGCAGACTGAAGACGCAATGCTCTGCACGCCCGATATACAAAAAAAATAATTGTGCAACACTGTTAAAAGCAGCCTCAACAGTACTGCACACGGTCAGATGTGGCCCTAAGAAGGACCGTTGTGGTTCTTGAAGCCTAAAATAACGCTCTCCCTATAGCAGCAGCATCAGCAGCACTTTCCCTGATGTCTGTCAGAATGCATCTGTGGCGAGCCGCGGGCGGGGCAGATTTAAATACTCGGGTGACACCTGATCTTCCCAGCCACTCACTGCAGGGGGGTGGTATAGGGCTGGAACATCACAGGAGGAAGTTGTAATGCCTTCCATGTCTTTCTATTGGCCAGAAAAGCACGCAAATGTCTCAGAGATGAAAGTGAAAGTAACTCGAACATCGCGTGGTGCTCGTCTCGAGTAACGAACATCTCGAACACCCTAATACTCGAACGAGCATCAAGCTCGGACGAGTACGCTCACTCATCTCTACATTCTATCTATTTGTTTATGAATGGTATTTAATGTGCTGGATGAATTATACGATATTTAATAGAATGGGTTATTTTTTTGTTCTTTATATTTTTTTTTAGATTCAAAGCACTGTGTAAAGGGAAGAAAAACTTTTTAAAACTTTTTTTACCTGTAAAAAAGGTCTTGTTACGACAGTCAGCAATAACTGTGGCATTTGTGGGGTTAAACAGTACAGAAAAGTTATTAGATAAGCAAGTGCTCATCTTTTTACGCTTTCCTGGAAAAAAGCATCTGTTACATGAATGAGAATCGTACATATAAGTATCACATACCTTTACATTCAATAGCAGGGGGATTTTGTTTGGTGCAGTTTCCTTCTACATCACGTCTTAAACAGCCATATAGGCTGGACTCATTACCAACACAATGGATTTGCTCTCTCCATATTGGTCCAGGTCCTCTTGTGTAGTTCAGTAATGTTGGCACTGCTTCTCCACATTTCAGCTCTCTACAGATGACCTTGGCTGTTTTTAGCTCTTCATCAATCTCACAAACAGATCCCCAGGTATCACCATCTCTTGCTTCTAAATAGCCCGAACATCGATGAGGCCCGTTAACTAATCGGTATTCTCTGTGACCTAAAGAATGATAAAACAAAACTCACTGAACTATTTAAGATTGAGGAATAACTAATTAATGTTGTGCTTTATATATTATTATATATATCATACATATATATGTCTCTGCTTATATTTCCAAGACTCCATCCTCCCCCCCCCCTTTTTTTCCCTTATTTCTGGAATAACATTACAATGTATATGTATACAGCATGCATATGTGATTTCCCTGTAATATCAGAATGTAATTAAGCACTCTAGAACGTTGTACTGGTATAAACAAGTATTATAATATATGACCTGGAACAGAGGATTGAAACTGTACTAGATTGTGAAGTTTTAAACTATTCTTCAATAAAACAAGTATAAAAACAAGAAGTAGAAAATACACACTACAAAACCCACATTTCTGTAATCTAGACATTGCACAACACATGAAAAGCCCTGACACTATTAATCAATCACAGGCCAAGAAAGAGTTTTATGTGGTATCATTGTATCTTGTCACCACCAGAAGTGTGGATGGTGACAAGATACAGGCTGCTTGACAGCCTGGTCATGCCCCCAGTATTTCATTGTCTGCAGGGCTGCCTCCCCCTGCTGTAGCTCCCAGGTCCTGCAACTCACTAGCAGCGGCTTCCCCGTCGGTGACAGCAGCTTCCATGGCAGCAAGTGGGACCAGAGAGGCTTCCCCAGTGACACAGCGGGTTGTTTTACACAGAGGCTTCCTCGGCGGCACAGCCAGTTGTTCTCTGGCAGCGACAGCGGCTTCCATGTCAGCATGTGCGACCAGAGAGCGGCGTCAGACAGTGTGGGAGTGGCAGCATGGCATGTTGGACTCCAGAGCACTGGATTACAGTGAGTGAGGAAGGGGGACGGTGAGGGAGTGGGTAAGGCTGGAGGGGAGTGGCGCCACTGCAAGAGTGGCGGCGGACAGTCATGGAGCGATGGCGCGGCATGTTGGACTGGACAGTGCTGGGTGAGAGTGAGGCAGTGGGTAATGGTGGAGGGGAGCAAGGACACTGCTGTAACAGTGCACACTACAGCGCTGGGTCACAGTGAGGGAGGGGTATGCTGCGGGGAAGCCTGCAGAGGAAGGCAGGAGGAGGGACAGCGGTGGCTGACAGTCGGGGAGGGGGGGACCTGGGATGGCTGTAGGGGAGCACGGACAGTGCAAGAACACTCCAGGGACAGCAATTCCTGACACTGAGGGAGGGCAAGAGTGCGGCGGGTAAAAGGCTGCAGGGGAGTTGAGGTTATCAGCGTCAACTCCCCTGCATGAATGACTTATGGCTGCCATGGAGGGTTAGGGTGAGGGTTCGTTTTAGTGTTAGGGTTACAGTATTAGCCTAACACTGAAACAACCCCTAACCATCCATCCCAGCATTAACTAAATCCCCACGCTGCTAGGACCTTTGAGGACCTGGCTGCACACAGCCAATCAACAGCGTGTGGGCGTACACTGGGTGGATACAGCCCATCACTACGTCTCCACCCATACTGTTGGTGGTGACAAGATACAATAATACAGCTTTATGTTAGGTGCGCCTTTGACCTCAGTCAGGATCACGTTAGCAAAACAGCGTCAAACTGCTGGCCGGCTCAGGTAAACCCTTTGGAGAAACAGAGGGGTTCATGATTGTCATACAGGATGAAGTTATGAACACAAAAAAATTACTGAAAACACATCCTAAGGCTGAATGCAAACCTGATGGATTATCGCTGCGGAATCCACAGCCAGACACCAGCCGCGAATTCCACAGCAATAACTGTCCATAGGCATGCTGTGTTAAATGATTCTCCCCTGTCCACGCACGGAAATCAACTGCGATTTTCCGCTCACGGGGGAGAATCGCAGCATGTTCTAATCTGTGCGGAAAATCACATGGACGGCTTCCATTACAGTCAATGGAAGTCGTCTGTCCTGCGATACTTCCACAGTGCGCACTGTAATAGAATCTCGGAAATCTGGGGGCGTGGCCTGGACGAGCTCAAGATGGCAGCGTGAGATTAAACCTCCGTTAGGCACTCCACAAAAAGCGGCTGCAAATCGACTTCAAAGCTTCCTCCCTTGTCAAACTCCACCGGCAAACACCTCCGCAAGCTGTTACCCAGCAGGAGATGTCCCGCAGAAGAGCCCTCCGCCCCCCAGCCTAGACGGCTGGATGATTTCTTCTCAGCACCGGCCACCCGACGCGCTGCTGCAGCGAGCGCTCCGACATCCCCGATGTCTAAAGCAGGTCGGCAAAGAGAAAACTCTTCATCTCCAGAGGCACAGACGAGATCCTCCCCGGAGCAGCTGCTACAAGATGCGGTGAGTGAGTCTCAGAATGCCCCTAAACACCATAATAACGTGGGGAAAAGACACAGCACGGCCCCACATGCTCCTCTCAAAATGGCGCTGGCCCCCCTCCCTGCAATACAACACAGAACACTCTCCATCTGCATGTCCCCAAAAGCAGAGACCTAGAATAGAGGACACTATAAATGCAGAATTCCAAGATGTCACTCTTAAAGAGTATATTTCTGCCATGCCTTCCTCTTCACAACCAGCCTCTGAAACATTTATCAAGGACATTGTTATGGCTTTGAGTGACTCTCTACAACTAAATTTTCAATCTCTAAAAACCTCTATAAAAACCTCATTAGATGATATAGGCGCTAGAGTCTGGCATACGGAGAACAAAATGGGAGAGTTCTCGCAATCCCATAACGCATTGATAGATGCGCACTACGAGCTCGTGGACGAAGTTTCTCAACTAAAAGCAAAAATAGCTGATATGGAAGATAGGAATAGAAGAAATAACATTAAAATCCGTGGGGTTCCGGAGTCCATAACAACATCTGAAATTCCTGACTACCTAAACCGCTTAAAGGGGTTGTCCCGCGGCAGCAAGTGGGTCTATAGACTTCTGTATGGCCATAATAATGCACTTTGTAATGTACATCGTGCATTAATTATGAGCCATACAGAAGTTATAAAAAGTTTTTTACTTACCTGCTCCGTTGCTAGCGTCATCGTTTCCATGGAGCCGACTAATTTTCGCCCTCCGATGGCCAAATTAGCCGCGCTTGCGCAGTCCGGGTCTTCTGCAGTCTTCTATGGGGCTCCGTGTAGCTCCGTGTAGCTCCGCCCCGTCACGTGCCGATTCCAGCCAAACAGGAGGCTGGAATCGGCAATGGACCGCACAGAAGAGCTGCGGTCCATGGAGCAAGAGGATTCCGGCGGCCATCTTCACCGGTAAGTATTGAAGTCACCGGAGCGCGGGGATTAAGGTAAGCGCTCCGGTAAGCTTCCTTTAGGTCCCTGCATCGGGGTTGTCTCGCGCCGAACGGGGGGGGGGGGGTTGAAAAAAAAAAAAACCCGTTTCGGCGCGGGACAACCCCTTTAATGGCAACCATGCTACCTAACGCATCTGCATTAGACCTAACGGTCGATAGAGCCCACAGGCTCCCTAAACCCAGTTATCTCTCTGACTCTGTACCAAGAGACATTATTGCAAGAATTCATTTCTTTCAAACAAAAGAAGCTTTCATGTCCGCGGCACGGAAAGCAAATCAGTTACCAGCACCATATGAAAGCATTCGCATATTCACTGATCTATCTAAGGCCACCATGCAAGAAAGGAAGGAATTATCCCATATTACCTCAGCTTTGCGTCAACAAAAAATTCCATACAGATGGGGATTCCCCACAAAAATCCTGATCAGGAAAGATGATATCACCCATGCAATACTTAAACCGGAGGACGCCTTTCAATTATGTAAATCATGGGGCATAAATCTACCCCTCCCACAACGTCAGCTTCCCAATAGAGAAAAAGACACCACAAGACCCAGAGATTCGACCTACAAGTGAGGGACACTTACAGGAGGAAGCCTAATCTACCTAATTAAGTGGTCCTGCCAGGATGAGATACCCAGGCAAACTTTTCCCCGCCCTGCTAATATTGTACAGGCCTTTAGCCTGAGACAACTTCATTGTTCTAAATTTCCTTACTACTTCTAAAGTTTATATTTTGGTCGACTCACTACACATACTTGCTCGTCGCATCTAGTGTAATTCCTTGTTACTGGATTTATCGCTCTAGAGAGCAAGTGCTTAATGTTATAGAAGTCTTACCTATATTATTAAGTTTCTTTGTTTAATTGCTGGTCCATTGGTGCTCCCTCATCTCAACAAGAAATACTAAACTAACAATATGTCAATTAAGATACTCTCTATTAATGCTAATGGTTTAAACTCCCCATTTAAAAGATCCTCCCTTTGGAAGGAAGCAATTTCTTCTAACGCAGATATATTGTGCGTTCAGGAGACCCACCTCGTAGCCTCCACAGGACCTAATATTTCACACAACAAATTTCCAAAAATATTCCTGGAGTGCGCATCCAAAAAATGTGCCGGAACGCTGATTGCGTTCAGAGATACGCTACAAGCGGAAATAACAAAACAAATTATAGACCCTGCGGGGAGATACCTTATTTTGACAGGTTCGCTTAATTCTAAACCATTTACTCTGGTGAACCTACACACTCCCAACAAATCCCCCATACGCTTTCTAAACAAATTGACAAAGAAAATAAGGAGGTGCGAGGTCGGTACCCTAATCATGTGTGGCGATTTTAACACAGTGCCAGACAAGATCCTAGATTCTTCAAGAGGTCTCTTAAGATCTACCCCTTCTCTGTCCCCATGGCTTCAAAAAGAAGCATTGTTTGATACGTTCAGATGCCTAAATGCATCCTCTAAAGAATTTTCCTTCTATTCCTCAAGGTTTAAGTCCTTCTCAAGGATAGATCTTATCTTAGTCAACAAAGAAGCTCTTCCCTCCCTTACAGATGCCCAAGTAGGCCTAATATCATGGACAGATCACGCACCTGTCACAATATCCATTTCACTAGATCACGCACTAGGGAAAGTCAGGAATTGGAAAAACAATACATTTCTTATGAAAATCCCAAAATACCAAAAAAATATTCAAGAGGAGATCAATGAGTATTTTAAAAACAACGTTACCCCAGATGTATCTCAAATAATTATATGGAATGCCCACAAGGCGTATATGAGAGGCACCTTAATAAAAATCAGCTCATTCCACAAAAAGGAAAAAACTAAAAAATTAGACACACTTACTAAACAAATATCTAACATAGAAAAACAACTGCGAGATTCCCCCTCTGAAATCCTACACAAAACTCACTTTGAATTACGACAAAAACTAAGAGGGATTCTGCTAGACAATTTTGATAAGGAAATGAACTCCTCAAGAGCCACATTTTATAAGTCAAACAACAAACCCTCACGCATGCTTGCCAGACTAATTAAAAAAAGACCTCAAAAAACCGCTGTACCATACATTATAGACCCACAAAACCCAAATTCCTAAATCACACACCCTACCCACATAACAGAAATATTTCGCCAATACTACATCAAGTTGTACAATTTAAAAGAGGATAAAAATACGCCGCAACCAACGTCTCAAAACATAAACAATTTTCTGGAAAGAATAAAACTGCCAACTTTAACAAAAAAACAGTTAGAACAACTAAACTCCCCTATTACACCAACAGAAATCAATGACCCTATTAAGTCCCTGAAAGCCCAAAAAGCCCCTGGCCCCGATGGATTTTCTAACGACTATTACAAAACTTTCTACCCACAGTTATCTCACCATATGTCTCGAGCCTTTGACCAAGGAATCAAACAAAAACACTTTCCCCCAGAGATGTTAGAAGCCACAATAGTAACTATCCCAAAACCGGGAAAAACACCCACCTCACCAGAAAACTTCAGGCCTATTTCTTTACTAAATTGCGATATAAAGATTTACTCAAAAATAATAGCCCGTAGACTCCTAAAAATCTTACTAGAATTAGTACACTCTGACCAGGTTGGGTTCACAAGCGGAAGACAGGCATCAGATGCAACAAGAAGAATACTAAACCTACTTCACAAAACAAAGCAAACCCAATCCCCGACACTATTGGTTGCCCTAGACGCTGAAAAGGCCTTTGATCGCCTCCATTGGAAATTTGCCTTCTCTACCCTAAATAAATTTGGATTGTCCGGAAATATATTGAATGCTATATCAGCCTTGTACACTTTCCCATCAGCAAAAATTCTAGTAGACGGCACACTCTCCAATTCCTTTCCAATTACCAATGGCACGCGCCAAGGTTGCCCTTTATCACCACTACTATTCGCATTAGTCATGGAACCCTTAGCAGAACACATTAGAAATAACTTAGAAATACAAGGCATTAATGCAGGTTACAGACAACACAAAATAAGTTTATTTGCGGACGATGTTCTGCTAACAATAACAAACCCACTTAAATCTCTTAGAGAAATCTATCAAACCCTAACTAACTTTGCAGAAGTTTCCCTATACAAACTAAATATTACAAAATCACAAATTCTAAGAATTTACATATCGGAAAAATTAAAACTAAATATCAAAAAGGAATTCCCTTTCCAATGGAAAGAAACAAGCATCCCATACTTGGGAATAAATCTCTGTTTCCCCTTATCTAACCTAATAACAGTGAACTATCCTCCTCTTCTTGCTGACATACAAAAAGAATTGGAAACATACAAAACACGGCCTCTTTCATGGTTAGGAAGAGTGGTAGCCTATAAAATGATAATACTACCTAAAATCCTTCACTATTTCCGAACCCTCCCGGTCCAAATACCGAAACTAACTATGGCAGAATTCAAAAACAACTTTCTAAATTCGTCTGGCAAGACAAAAAACCTATGATTGCGTTCTCAATCCTATCATTGAATAGATACCAAGGCGGAATAGGTCTACCAAACTTAGACTCATATCGTAAAGCTACTATATTAAGCCAACTTACCCCTTGGATACAGCATAACCCAAATAAAGCTTTGCCCACATTAGAGATAGAGCTAAATAAACAGAAGCCACTAAACCTCCTACTTCACGCTCAAACAATGGCAGTAAGCACCCCCGGTTTGGAGAAAAACCTACATTTACCCAACTTATCTCCGCCCATGCTCGCCTCATTAGAGGCCTGGAAAGACCTACTGGAAAAAACAGATAACCACTCTATATACTCAACCCAAAAAATACCCTTAAGAACTCTTGAATACTTCATACCCAACCTAAACTTAATATCTTGGACAAATGTAGGGATTACATCTATTTCTGATCTAATTCCAAAACAAAACATTATACCCTTCCAAAACTTAGCCGCCAAATATAACTTAAAAGATTCTGAAATCTTTAGATATACCCAGATTACATCCCTCCTACAAGCAAATAAACCACAGGACATTAAAATCCCAAAGATAGCAAGCACAATTCTCAACTCCATACAAACTAAACTATACACCAGAAACTTCTACGACACACTTACAGGCATACTAAGTCCACGGAAAAAGTGTCACCTATTGAATTGGGAGAAAGATCTGGGTCAAGAGATACCAGTGGACCAATGGATAAAAGCTTTTAAATGGGCCGGACAATCCACTCATGGAGCCAACTTGATAGAAACCCACACAAAAGTACTCACTAGATGGTACTATACTCCAGCCATGCTAAAAAGAAGGAATCTGGAGGCGTGGCTTGCTAATGGCGGGATAAGCAGCTCTGAGGACGAGCTCCCGGTCCGATCGCCAAAACCAGGCAAAAAAGAGGCACAAGCACCCCACAAACCACTCACCCGGCGGAATGGTGAAGAGGAGGATTCAGCCCCGCACACCGGCGCCAGTGGAGAGAGAATCGGGCGGTATTAACCGCTTCTTCAATCCAGCGGCGACTGCAGCAGCGGACGGAGCGGAGGCAGACATGGAGGGAGGACGCAGGGGAGCCGCGCTCGCGCCCGCTCCCCCTCCGGCAGCAACACAACACAGCCAGACCGACGGGTCAGGAACCGCTGCAGACAGGGAAGCGCTATGGAGGGAGGGGGAGGAGGAAGAGAGCGGAGCTATCAGTGACACCGCCGGAGAGACGAGCGGGAGGGACGGAAGGCGGGAGAATGAGGAGCATCACACCAGCGGGACCCTGGACTCCCCAGCCGACAGTGCCCTGAGGGCAGCAAGGTGTGTGACACGAAAGGAGGGGGGGGAAGAGATGGAAGAGAGGGGGCACAAAGGGGGGCCCTGGACGGGAGATGCAGCAAGCCAGCTGGTCAGGGCTGATTCCCACAAGATGGCAGCCAGAGGACCCCTCCACCCACGTGGAGCTGATGGAGCCCCAGGAAGGGGAGGATCCACTCCCTATATCCACCCTCAAATGCCAGCAGACCCTAATGAAGGCAATAATGCCAATAAAGGTCCCCACCTCATGCCTCAAACCCCTTCAGGCGCAAGTCCCCACAGCAACAGGGAATATAAGGCCAACAACACGCGCAATGACCGTTCCTCCCCCCCCCAGAAAGCAAGAGGAGATCGGGCCGCACGCTCCCCATCACCCAGTACGCACTCAGACGACAGCGACTGGGATTGGAAGGCCCACCTCAGAGCCCTCCCCACCAAAGCGGAAATCAATTCCTCTTTCTCACATCTTGAACAGGCCCACAAGCAAGCGGTCACACAGATTCAAAAAGATATACAGCAAATCGGGCACAGAGTTCTAGCCATAGAAGAAGCCCAAGAACAAACTAACGCTACACTTGAAACTCATAGACAAGTCATCATGTCACACTCCACTCAGATCTCCAACATTCTCACGCACATCGACGACCTGGAAAACAGGCACAGAAGGAATAATATCAGAGTGAGGGGTCTCCCAGAAGACATCACTAATGCGCAACTAGAGCAATGGGCCCAAGACTTCTTCGGTCACCTCATGCAAAGACCCCGTGACAAACCTATAGAGATCGATCGTATCCACAGGTCTCTTGGCCCCAAAAGCACCGATCCAAAGCGACCCCGGGACATCATCTGTCGCATTCATTTTTATAAAGACAAAGAGGACATTCTGAAAAGGGCCAGAGAAAAAAGGGACATATCCTATCAAGACCGACCCATCCTGCTACTACCAGACTTAGCAAAGAGAACCCTACAACTGCGGAAGGCCCTGAGACCAGTACTGGAGGCCCTGAAAGGGAAGGACATTCCATACAGATGGGGATACCCATTTCAACTGACAGCCTGGAAGAACAGCAAATCAGCTACTTTCCGCTCTCTAGGGGACCTCCCCAACTTCCTGGGAACTTTCGAGCTTCCAATGATTTCCATTCCAGAATGGCCGGCCCCGCCGTTCCTGCCAGCCCAACCAACAACAGAGGCTTGGCACACCGTCGGCTCCACACGCAAACGGAATGACCGCAAACCCAGATCGCCACCAAGATGAAGACCCCACATCTATTACCAAATAAAGGTCCCCTGAGCCCCGAGTGGACCGGGAAGAGGAACACAAGACACCCTTTGATGGACATCCAGCAGAGTCAACCCACCGCAAGCGGCCTGGGGGCTTGGGAACTCCTCCCCCACCACCACCAACCTGGGAGTCTTGAATCTATCTTTCCCTCTGCTCCCGCCTCCTGGGTCTATACCCATAGCTAACTAACACCCGCGGGCATCGCGTCTCCTCTCCAAACCCAAATCTAAACCACCTGTCTTACTACAACACTATAACTAACCACGACACACCATGCCTCTCAAAACTAATTTTCTTTTTCTCTTTCATTAGTTAACCTGGTTCTTATCTAGGTCCCCCTCCCTATCCTGGCAGGGGGACACCTGACCTATACAAGCGACGACTGGGGGCCCCCTGCCCCGCTATTGTCAACTACTGCCTCCACTAGGTCGGACGACACCTTGTGTGGTCCAACACCCGACGAAGACCGGGAATGACCTACCTTGTTCCGGGCCCCCCCGGATGTACAGTCTGTTTTTGTATTTGTACCCCCTCCTTCTTTCCTACTTTACCCTCCCCTAGGCTGTCAGTGACCAACGCTCTCCTTCCGAAGAACGACAATGGATAGCCTAACGATTTGCACCTACAATGTAAGAGGCCTGAACAAACCCTCCAAAAGAGGACAGATACTTAGACACCTCCATAAGAACAAGGTCACGATTGCGCTCCTACAAGAAACCCACTTCACTCGGAACAGCACCCCTAACTGTAAGTCCAAACTTTATTCTACATGGTTTCATAGCCCCCACCCAGAAAAGAAAGTAGGCGGCACTTCGATAGGAATACACAAAGATCTCCCCCACCGGGTCATCGCCTCTGAGATAGACCCGGATGGGCGATTTGTGTTTCTTAAAATCTCTGTCGGCACCAGAATCCTAACCATTGCAAATGTCTACTTCCCCAACCAAGCTCAGGTTCCTTTTGGTCTCCGGACTTTGGAGGCCCTTACGACCTTCGCCGCGGGTTCCCGGATAATCCTAGGAGGGGACTTCAACCTTTGCCTCGACCCCGCCCTGGACTCGGCAGCGGGTAAGTCCGGAGTCTCCTTTTCAGAGCTCAGAAAACTCAAGAGAGCACTAATCTCCCTAAAACTAGTAGACCTTTGGAGGACCCTACACCCTAAAACCAAAGACTTTAGCTTCCATTCATTAGCCCATAACAGCTATAATCGCTTAGATTATCTATTCATCTCCCACGACCTCTTAGACCTATCCCCAACTAGCTCAATCGGGATCTTCCTCTGGTCCGACCACGCTCCGGTCCTGGGGTCACTACAGGGCCTCACAGATAGGAGAGGTGGCCAATCATGGCGCCTCAACGATAATCTCCTTAAAGACCCTCTTTGCTTAGAAGAGGTTAAACAAACGATCCAGCACTTCATGACGGATCACATACACGACCCCACATCCCGACCTAACCAATGGGAGGCCCTAAAATGCGTCATAAGAGGGGTTTTCATCTCCCACGGCGCGCGGCTGAAGCGAGAACGGTCGCAGGGGTTGAAAAACCTGTTATCCAGACTAGGTAGATTAGAAACAGCTAACAAGAACGCACCCTCCGAGGCACTTAGAGCAGACCTATCAGACACGAGGAACAAAGTGCTCTCTATCCTAGAACAACAATCGTTATGCGCCAGGGATAGATGGAGGGGTAGCTTCTACGAACGGGGAAACAAATGCGGGCGAATGTTGGCCGGGACCCTCCACCCCAGGACAACCACCCCTTACATACCCTCCCTCAACTCCCCCTCTAAGGGAATAATTCATGCTAATAAGGACATTTTAGACTGTTTCATGCAATATTACCAAAAACTGTATAATTTACAGGGAGGGGGGGCTGGCACGCAGTCTCAGGCGTTGGACGACTACCTGGACAGGTTCGCCCCGGGTCTTATCCCAGAGGAGACAGCGACCAGTCTAGAGGATAATTTCTCCGAGGAAGAAATAAAAGAGGCAATCCAAAACCTCAAACTGGGGAAGAGCCCTGGCCCGGATGGGTTCACCCCCCGCTTCTATAAAGTGTTTGCGGACCTCATATCCCCATCATTAGCTGAGACCTTCAACGCTATCTCTGGATCGTGCCCCTTCCCGCCTCAGGCTCTCCAAGCAACTATCACCATCATCCCTAAACAGGGGAAGGACCACACGCTCTGCTCCAATTATCGCCCTATATCCTTATTAAACATCGATACCAAAATGTTCTCCAAAATCTTAGCTTCGCGCCTGAGGCCCCTCATCTCACCCCTGATCAACCGTGAGCAATCTGGTTTTGTCCCGGGCCGGGAGGCAAGGGACAACACTATAAGAACAATATCCCTGATTTCGCGGGCTCGCCTTTCGGGAATCCCCCTGTGCTTAATGTCAGTTGACGCAGAAAAAGCGTTCGATAGGGTTCATTGGGGGTTCCTGGAGGCGACCCTGAGGAAGATTGGGCTGGGCTCCAGATTTATTGACTGGATCATGGCCCTCTACCGTGAACCGTCAGCCAGAGTCAGAGTAAATGGGGCCCTATCCCCACCATTTAAAATAAAAAACGGGACAAGACAGGGCTGCCCCCTCTCCCCCTTTCTGTATGTCCTGGTCATGGAGTCTTTGGCCAACGCCCTAAGAAACAACTCAAACATCCAAGGGGTACGGCTGGCCTCCGCCGAACATAAACTTTCCCTGTTCGCAGATGATCTCCTAATATTCATCACAAACCCTAGGGTGGCCCTCCCAGTTGCCCTGGAAGAATTTGAGAAATATGGGAAAGTCAGTAATTTCAAAATCAATGTGAGCAAATCTGAAATCCTTAATATTTCGATTCCCCCAGAGGTGGCCTCGGCCGTTAGCAAATTCTCTACCATGAAGTGGAGGAATGACCACATCAAATACCTCGGGGTAAATATTACCAGGGATCCCAAAGACCTCTTTGAAGCTAATTACAAGCACATGCTCGATAACCTCCGAAAGGACTTCACCAAGTGGAAATCCCTTACCCTTTCGTGGCTAGGGAGAATAAGCGCTCTAAAAATGGATGTCCTACCTAGGCTCCTGTATCTCTTTCAAACACTACCGATAAAAATCCCAAATCTATACATGGCCAAGCTCCGCAAGAACTCACTAGAGTTTGTCTGGGGAGGATCTAAACCGAGGGTTAAATACAAGACTCTTATCAGAAGGAAGGGAGACGGAGGGTTAGGCGTACCCTGCTTTTCCACATATTATAAGGCGGCTGTGTGTAGATGCGTCCTTGACATCATACATAATAATCCAACCAAGCTTTGGGTAGACTTAGAACGGGAAGAGTTCCCGGCACTGACAATGGGCTCCTTTTGGCTGCACCCATCAAGGGCGAGAGAGTCGGATCTGATCCCGCCCTTGTTGAAGCAGATCTTGGAGGCTTGGAACGGGTTCGCCCCACATTTGGGTCTGGTGTCCCGCCCAGGCCCTCTCACACCGATTACAGGCAACCCAGAACTACCGGTTCTTCTGAGGGGCACTACGCCCTTCTCAGTGGGGTTCCCACCGCAGCTGAGGGTCAGGGACGTGGTGTCAACTTCAGGGGTCCGACCAATGGGTGAGCTACTGGAGGGGGGTGGCCCCAGGACTGGAGTGTGGTTTCAATATCTACAGATTAGACACTTTGTCCTGTCCTTGGGTCCTCTGACCTCCCTACAGGCCCCTCTCTCACGCTTCGAACAATTATGCACCTCCCCGCCCCCTAACCCAGCCAGGGTCTCGGCCCTATACAGCCTCCTCCTGGAAGAAGAGACACGGGAGGACCCACCGGGCTTTGTGGTGAGTTGGGAGAGGGAGCTTGGGAAAAACTTCCAGGATGACGTCTGGAAAAACGCCTTTACATTAACCCATTCAATGGCAACTGCCTCCAAATTTCAAGAAACCAATTATAAGATACTATCTAGATGGTACAGAACCCCGGCACAGCTAGCCAGAATATACCCGCGGACTCCGGACGCCTGCTGGAGATGTCAGGGCGGGAGGGGAGATCTCACCCACATTTGGTGGTCCTGCCCTCTGGTTATGCCCCTGTGGCAAGAAATCACAAATCTTTACAATGCAATCTACAAAGACAATGTGGCCCTGACGCCCGAGGCGGCCCTGTTGTCCATAGTCCGGGGACCTATTTCTAAATCAAAAAAAAGCGTCTTCAGATTTTTCCTGATAGCCATGAGACAGAATATACCAAGACTCTGGAAGACAACTTTGTCTCCCACGAGGACCTCTTGGCTGGAAATCATGGATAACATTTGCCACATGGAGGACCTGGGTGCCGCAGACAAAGGAAACTCCCCAAAATACTATGCCGCCTGGACGGCCTGGATTGTGTTCAGAAATTCCCCTGACCTAAAGACATGGCTTCTTACAGGCGCACTACCCTCTTAATCTAAAATAGATGCTCCATTGTCACGCAACTTCTGGAATCCGATACGGGGCACAGGTCGCTGACAGCCGTCCCCCTCCCCCCCTCTTCGTTACATCCCCTAAACCCCTACCCCTTGCCTTTCCTCACTCCCCCCCCCATCTTATATTTCTGTTACTACCAGTGTTTTCACAATGTTGCAACACCAATTTTACCAGGCAGTAGCCTTAGTTATAAAGCTTCCGGACCGTTGGCGGCAGCGTTCGGTGGGGCTGGCACAAAGGTTGGCTCACCCTGCCTCTCGGCCACCACACCCTGTCCAACAGGCTGCCCAATTTTCTGCACTGTATCGCAACTCTTTGCCATTTTGTTGATGATGTAACATGTTTCTTATTATAAAATCAATAAATACATTTTGAACCATAAAAAGAAGGAATCTATCATCAAACGATCAATGCTGGAGGAATTGTGGAAGACAGGGTTCCTTGATCCATATCTTCTGGTCGTGCCCACATTTGGTAACTTTCTGGAAAGATACCTTTGAACTAATCCAGAGGGTTTCCGGGACTTACCTCCCATTTAACCCAAAGATAGCCTTACGTTTAATAGACCCTGGGAGTCTCCTACCAAGTTTAAAGAGGCTAATAGGCCATATACTGTTGGGAGCGAAATACCTGATTGCCAGAAAATGGAGATCTGAAACCCTCCCAAACAGACAAGAGCTCATACAGCTGATATCTGAACATGGAGTATATGAAAAGATAATAGCCCTAAGAAACAATACAATACAAAAACACAGAGAGTTGTGGAACCCTTGGTTAAGATTATTCCCATATTAGGGACCCCCCCCCCTTATGGACCAGCAAACCTTTGAGTTATAGGCCTAGTTACAAAGGCCAATGTTACATATTTTGTTATATAGATATACTTTCAAATACTCTAAAATATCATATTCGATCCCACCCTATCCTTTTCCGTCTCCTCTCCCCCTCCTTCCTTCCCTCCTGAATCTACCTTTCCATCTCAAACTCTTCCCTCCCCCCCCCTTCTAAAATATACTGCGAGTAATTCTGATTAATCAGAAATAGAAAAATTGAATATAAATATACAAGTGCTCGCAAAACCTAGGTTATAGAAAATCTATATTTATAGTAAAAAAAAATAAATTTATGTTTGCTTCAATATTGTGAATACCGTATATACCGCAAGATGTTAAAATATAATCAGAATATTGCAATGTATACTTTTACCATATGATATGACTATTTCACATTGTAATGTTTTCAAGCGTTTATTAATAAAGAAAGAATGTTTAAAAAAAAAAGAATCTCGGAAATCCCCGTCACAGGCCAGCGCCGGTATGTCACACGCTGCACTGCGCATGCGCATCGTCTCGCCAGCCGAGACACAGACAGTGGATCTGGACAGGCGAGTATAGGGTCTCTGTTGGGCGCCGGGTCTGATTCCGCTGTGATATTCTGCAGACAGAAACCGACCCAGTAGTGGGCATAAGGCCTACAAAACACAACACTTACAGATGAGACGTGCAGAAAATGACACATGGTGGCAGAAACAATGGGCAGCATATCACGGTTATCGTAAAAACCTGTGAAACCTAGGTATAGCTTGGTTTGTTATAAGAGGAGGCAGCAGCTGCCTTGGAAATCATCACATCACATTCAGGTTGATGTAACCAAAAATCATCTCAGCTTTATTTCTATCACACAGCACTTTATACCATTTTAAACCGCTCATCTTTCTAGCCAATAATCAAGATAAAAGGAAAATTTAAGGAATTTCTTAGAATATTATAGGATATTACGTTTGCTGCTATCTCGTTTTTCTAAAGCCTGGTTTAGGCACGATTATCGGTCAAAAAATCTTTTCAGCAATAATCGTTGTATGCTTTTTTTACAGCGCAAGGTGAACGCTCAAACGTTAAGCGATCACCTCGCGCTCTGAGCAGGGGATGCAGAAGACAAGCAGGGCCACTTGTCTTCTCTATCCAGCTGTTCCCCGCTCGGAGCGCCCGGTTGTTATACAGCTGAGCGCTCCCAGCAGTGACTGTGGAAAACAAGGGGGCCACTTCTCTTCTGCATCCAGCTGTTCTCTGCTCGGCTTAACGAAAATTGCACGATGTCAGTGTAATTAGACACAATGATTATTGCTCAAAAGATGGCTTTGAGCGATTTTTGAGTAAAATTTGTTGTGTCTAAAAGAGTCTTAACATAAGATCCCATGCTATATGGCCAATGGCTTCTTATCACAGTGCTTCTTCTGGCCTTGTTGTCTAGATAAGCAAGTTATAGCAGCTACACCCTGTAACAAAAAGGTCCTTAATATCCTAATGTGTTTTCTTAAAGCTACACACACATTTTTTATCCCAAGTAAAGAAATCATATATAGGTATATAAAGAATTCATTTGATAATGTTATATAAATATATTCTCTATTATCACCTCCGGCTCTTGGCGCAGAACCAACTATCAGATACTCTACAGATAGTCCTAGAAAACATCACGTACACATTGTACTACGACATAGAGAATCACAAATAATCCACCACATCAGACCAGACATCACACTCATGGACAGACATACTGTAACTACATCCATCAGAGATATATCCATTCCAAGGACTCACAACATGGAAACACACAGGTTTCATTTTTGCATTGTTTTGGTAGCTCTGCCTTGACAGTTGTCCGGCTTAGCACTTGGTGACGGTATTAACAGAGTTGAACATTTAACATATAATAATAATAATGTTGTGCTGGGGGGCGTGGCCTGCAGATGACCGGCTAGGACGCATGTGAGATGGGCTCCCGCTCCAACCACCCTTCCCTCAGCCTTATAACCTCCAGAGCCGGCAGAAATCACCGTCCCAGCAGTCACCCACAAGAAGGGGACAATGGAGCGCTTTATCGGTGCTCCACACACAGGAGGGAGGTAAGCTAAGATGGCGCCGCCGGCTCCTACCAGAGCGCATGTGACCTCGCTCTCTCCTTCAGCAGCGGCCGCGGCACGGCTCAGTCTACCTGCACAGGTTGTGCAGAAAGAACCCACAGCGACAGCAGGAGCTGAAATAAGGAGCTCCCCCAGAGAAAGCAGCAGCGGAGAAAGGCAGCCCAGGGATAGAGATCCATGAGGGCACAGATGTACACTCCAGAACTGTGAGTAGAGGGGAAGACAGCCCCCCCCACTACACAATGGGGACAAAGCCCTGCAGAATACAGCTCTGCAGCACACAGCCCTGCAGCACAGCAATCTCCCAGCCCTCATTGCCGGTCTACCTCCCCAGACAAAAGCACGTCCAGCTGCCTGGTGCATGACTCCCCGGAAGGGGCAATCTCTGCAATTGACAACAGCTCATGGAAAACACGCATCATGTCGATTCCTATGAAAGACGAACTGAACACATTATTTACAAGGTTTGAGACGTCTAATAGACAGGCCTTAGACCGGATACATTCAGATATACAACACATGGGACACAGGCTACTCCAAGTTGAGGAGACGCAGGAGGAAATGGCGTCCATCTTGGAATCTCACAGACCTGTCATGCAGCACCAATCTGACCAAATTGCCAATATTATCTCACACCTAGACGACCTCGAGAACAGAAACAGGAGAAATAACCTGCGCATACGAGGTGTTACGGAAGAGGTTGTGGGACATCAGCTGGAGGAATGGGCCCAAAATTTTTTCTCACAGTTGTTGGGACACACACGAGAAACACCGATCATAATAGACAGGATCCACAGGGCGCTGGGACCGAGGATATCCGACCCTAATCACCCAAGGGACATAATATGCAGGATCCACTTTTTCAAAGACAAGGACTGTATACTACGTAGCGCTAGAGAGAAAGGGGACCTTACACACAATGGCCGACTGCTTATCCTGCTACATGATCTAGCATGCAACACATTGCACCTCAGAGGGGCCCTGAAACCATTACTTGCTGCACTAAAAGAAAACGAAATATCATACCGCTTTAATCGCCAAAAAAGACGGGAAGTCAGCTACTTTTCGCACATTTGGGGACTTACCTAGCTTCTTAGGAACATTCCAACTCCCACTGATCAAGCTACCTGACTGGCCCACATCCCCAGTACCGATCACCTATACAGCGCAAGAGCAGTAGCAACTGGCACCCCCTAAACAACGATGGGAGTGTCATAGGAACCCGGACTTTGACACCTAGAGACTCAGAATCTCTTGTTTTTTTCAGGGACTGCTCTAGAAGTCCCTTTCAAGGGCCCTCACACCATGGCCTGACTATAGTCTTGATGCTCAAGCCAAACCCAGTTCTGATACACGATGTTTAATTCTGTTAACCCTGTTCTAGAAGACAACATATTCTAACTTGTTTATAATTACAGAAAGCCGATACCGGAGGTTATCTACGCAAGGATCCCACCAAGGACCTCAGCAGAATTGTATTTACCCTAGGGGGGGGGGGGGCATGCGGGGCCCGACCATGTTTTCGGCGGACACCTCACCACTCTCCACCAGGGTAAACAGTCGCACAACAGTGTGACTCACAACGAGTTTCAAACTCTTCACTGCTACAGCGGCAGATTAATGCTGCACAAGAGTTCTTTCCACAAATCTATTTTCCTTTACTCTATTTTCTCCTTCTCTTCCTCTTTCACCCCCTCTCCCCTACCCCTGCACTCTGGTCCTAAAGATGACTACCATACCAAAGCAACACGATGGCCAATATCACATTCAGTACCTATAATGTAAGGGGGCTGAACAAACCTACCAAGAGGGGGCAGATCCAGGACATAGGATGATGATCGCGCTCCTCCAGGAAATGCACTTCCAAGCGAACAAGATCCCTAGCTGTAAAAAACGCAATTACACTACCTGGTATCACAGCCCACACCCCACCAAAAAGGCAGGAGGCACATCAATAGCCATGCACAAAAACTTATCTTACAAACTTATCTCATCACTAACGGACACAGAGGGCCGTTATATCTTCCTAAAAATCCAAGTCAGCAATGAAGTCATAACCATAGCTAATGTTTATTTCCCGAATCAGGCGCAGGTACGATTTGGGATCTGGATGCTGGGGGCCCTGAGGACCTTTGCGGATGGCTCCAACATCATACTGGGTGGCGATCTCAACCTCAGTCTGGAACCCAAACTTGACTCCTCTGTGGGGTAAGTCCTGCATTGCATACACAGCACTCCATAAACTTCGTAGGGAACTAGCAGACCTCTGCCTGATTGACTTCTGGCGGACGCTGCAACCAGGTACAAGGGACTATAGATTTTACTACCCATCCCATAATTGTTATCATCGCCTGGATTATCTATTCGTCTCACACAAACTCCTTGATCGCGACCCTTCGAGTTCGATAGGCTCCCTTATCTGGTCGGACCATGCCCTGGTTTGGGGGTCACTGAGAGGGACCCAGGGCGATCGAACAAATGTTAGCTGGCGCTTAAATGATAATCTACTGAACGATGCCCTGTGTCTACAGTCAGTCCAAGAGGCAATTAAAAACTTCGGCACAGACTACGCAGTGGACCCAACCCCTGCGCCCATGAAATGGGAAGCCCTTAAGTGTGTTCTTTGGAGGATTTTTATTTCCCACAGGGCACGTCTAAAAAAAGAGAGGGCCAAAACCCTAGAGGAATTAATCTCCCACATGGGCCAACTCAAACAAGCCAATAAAACCCTATCCAACGTCAGCAGGGCAGTGGAAATTTCGACAATCCGAAATAAAATCCTACACATCCTAGATCAAAACTCACTGTGCCTAGGGGATAGAGCCAAAGGTTGGTTTTACGAACACGGAAACAAAAGCGGTAGGGGACTAGCTAGAGTGTTAAACCCAAAAGCGTCGCAATCGTACATCTTTGCTATCCAGACACAAAAAGAAAGACTGGTCCACTCCAACTCAAAAATAATACACAGCTTCCAACAATACTATCACGAACTGTACAACCTACCAGACAGATATGAGAAGCAAGGGGTAAAAGTTACATGAGAGAGGGACTCCTACTTGAATGACTTTGTCTCTGCCTGGATTTCAGACTCAGACCAAACCGCATTAGAGGAGGATTTCACCCTCCAGGAGGCGAAAGAGGCAATCAAATATCTCAAGATAAGGGAGAGCCCGGGACCAAACGAGTACACACCCTGATTTTACAATCTTTTGGAGGAGCACCTAGCTCCCTTACTACTCCATACCTTCAACTCCATCTCCGGCCCATTTCCAACCCAAGCATTGCAAGCAGCGATCACAGTAATTCCAAAGCCGGGTAAAGATCCGTCAACTTGTGGCAGCTATAGGCCAATATCCCTTCTAAATATCAACACCAAAATTTATTCTAAAATCATAGCCACACACTTACAGACACACATACCATCTCTGGTTCATAGAGACCAGGTTAGATTTGTCCCAGGGAGGGAGGCAGGGGACAACACAATAAGAATGCTGAACATCATGTCTCGGGCATGTAAATCAGGGGACCCCCTCTGTCTTCTCTCTGTAGATGCAGAAAAAGCTTTTGACAGGGTAAGCTGGGGGTTCCTGGAGGCAATCTTAGGGAAAGTGGGCTTTGGCCCTAAACTCAAAGACCGGATAATGGCCTTATATCAAAATCCCTCAACACGTGTCCGAGTCAATGGTCAGCTATCAAACCCAATCCAGATTCGCAACGGCACGCGGCAGGGATGTCCTCTGTCTCCCTCCCTATACATATTAGTTATGGAGACCTTAGCGAACGCTCTCCAAGCAAACACCAACATTCACGGGATTAAAATAGGTAACACTGAACACAAAACAGCCTTGTACGCAGATGACCTACTATCATATGTCCCAAATCCCAGAATAGTTCTACCTACAGTCCTGGAGGAATTTAAAAGGTTCAGTCGGCTTTCAAACTTTAAAGTGAACTTAAGCAAATCAGTAATCTTAAATGTCACCTTAACAGGCTCTGAGGTCGCTGCCTTGAAGCCATCCCTCCCCTTCATTTGGAAAGCAGAAGAAATCAAATATCTAGGGGTTACAATCACATCAGACTTAGACCAACTTTTCCTAAAAAATTACAAGCCCCTATTGGCCAAAATGGAGGCGGACTTTGATAGATGGAAAACAGTCCCCCTGTCTTGGTTCGGCAGGATTAGCACTATTAAAATGAATGCCCTCCCGAGATTTATGTATATCTTCCAAACAGTACCCATTAAACTACCTGGGTCATTCTTGCTCAAAACCAACAGATCCATAATGAACTTCATCTGGGGGAGTAAAAGACCAAGACGCAACTGGAAGGCTCTTACAGCACCTAGAAAGTCAGGAGGATTGGGCATCCCAAACCTGTCCTTGTATCATAAAGCATCATTAACCAAACGCATGTTGGACTTGCTCCACAGCGGATCACAGAATCTGGGTGGAAGCGGAGCAAGAATGGGTCCCCTTCAAGGGCTTAGGTCTCATGTGGCTGCCGGGCAAAGACAAACATAGAGAACTCGGGCTATCACCCTTCACAGAAAACATAGTATCGGCATGGTTAGAATGGGCATCTAAAAAAGGATTGATTAACAAACGCGGTCCTCTCACTCCCCTGATAGGAAACCCTCAATCCCCCACTTTTTTTAAAGGTTCACTACTGACAAACAACATACCAAACACAATCCTAAGGGTCCAGGACGTGGTCTCGATGGAAGGACTCAAACCATTAAGCGAATTGCTTGGAGATAGGAGACCACCACCCGGGGCATGGTTCCAGTATCTACAACTGGGCCACTATATTAGGTCCCTTGGACCCACCCAACAATTGAATTGCCCCATTACTGCCTTTGAGAAAATATGCACTTCATCCCCCTCAGAACAATATACAATATCAACATTGTATCAGATGTTAGTTGAAGGGGACACGCAAAATTGTGGGAGCGATATAGAGAGGCTATGGGAACAGGACATAGGCGACTCACCCCCAGAGGAGTCCTGGAAAAAATCATACATTTTGTCACACAAGATGTCGATCTCCAGTAAAATACAAGAATTAAATTACAAAATACTAATAAGATGGTACCGGATCCCGACGACTCTAGCTAGGATTTTCCCCCAGTATCCGGATAACTGTTGGAGATGCCTGTCGGATAAAGGGACATTTGTTCACCTTTGGTGGTCCTGTCCTCTGATCTGCCCCCTCTGGCAGGAGATCAACGCTCTTTATTCTATGGTCAGCAGAAACCAGATCCAGTTTACACCAGAAATAACATTACTGTCTATGTTTCCGGGATCAGTGGCACATTCCAAAAACTCTTTACTCAGATTCTTTATTATGGCCAAGCGACAGATAATTCCCAAAATTTGGAAGTCTACGACACCCCCCTCTAGATTAATGTGGCTGGAAACCCTAGACCAAATGAAGCATATGGAAGAGCTCTGTGCCAGGGATGAATTAAGATATGAAAAATATGCCGCGATCTGGATGACATGGAACCAATTCCGACTCTCCCCGGACTTAACTACATGGGTAGAATCCGGTGCCCTCCCGTACAGGAATTTGAACACACCATAGCTTTGACCAACATGTTGCTTGAAACAAAAGTCTACCAACCACACACACTCATTTTTAAGAGATACAGACCGGGCCCCCTCCATCTAGTACCCACTCCCATCCCCCTCCCCCCACCTTACCTACTCTCTTCTCATCCTTCTTCTTTCCTTCCTCTTCCCCGCTTTGCTAGATTTCTAACCCCTCTACATGTTTGCATGATATAATTAGTTTACTAAAAGACCATAATTAACTGTAGTGTCAGAGTTAGATATTTCGGAGATGTTTAGAAGTTTAGGAATGTTTCATTAGATAAAATAAACTGCCTTACGACAAGAAACCAAACTAAGAATAAAAAAGACAAAGAATGTTTGTACATGGTTATGTTGTTTATTTGCTTACTTCGTCTAAGTAACATTGTTCATATTATACGTGCATGGCAGAATAATAAAATTATTTTTGAACCATAATAATGTTGTGCTTTTGTGTGTGAATGTATCGTTATTAAAGATGAGCAATCCCACTCGTCCGAGCTTAATGCTCGTTCGAGCATTAGGGTACTCGGGATGCTCGTTACTCGAGACGAGCACCACGCGGTACTCGAGTCAATTCCATTTCCTCCCCTGCATGTTTAGCCCCATTTTCTAGCCAATAGACATGCAGGGAAGGCATTACTACTTCCTCCTATGACGTACCAGCCCTATTCCACCCCCCTGCAGTGAGTGGCTGGCGAGATCAAGTGACTGCAGAGTATTTAAAGCGGTCCCGCCCGCGGCTCGCCTCGGACATTAGGGAAAGTGCTGCTGACGAGATAGGGAAAGTGTTAGTGTAGGATCCTGTCCTCAAGAACCCCAACGGTCCTTCTTAGGGCCACATATGACCGTGTGCATTACTGTTGTGGCTAGCTGGGAGCAGTTTTGCACAATTTTTTTTTTTTCATCTCGGGCTGTGCAGGCCATTACAGCTATAGCATTCTCAGTCTGCAGTCTATTATACAGGGCCCTGGTAAACAAAGTGATGGTAAACTTCCCATCTGACAGCGCTAGCGGCATAAGGCGCAGTTCCGAGGGCCAAGTAGCAGGGGAGGCGTGGAGATCAGGCAACATGTTTAGCGCATGCAGGGGAACACTCTCCAAGGCCTTTGCCAGCTTTATGGCTCCCCAGCAAGACTGCGTCACCACTCCCCAGTCAAGGCTGAGTAGGAGGGAGCACTGTAAAAAGATGTGAGGGAGTACATAGCCGATCGTACCACCGTCCTCCGTGATGCCTCTGCTCCATACAACTATTGGGTGTCAAAGCTGGACGCATGGCGCGAACTTGCGCTGTATGCCCTGGAGGTGCTGGCTTGTCCTGCCTCTAGCATCTTGTCAGAGAGGGTGTTTAGTGCCGCTGGGGGAATCATCACGGACAAGCGTACCCGCCTGTCAACTGCCAGTGCCGACATGCTTACACTCATAAAGATGAACAAAGCCTGGATTTCCCCAGACTTCTCTTCTCCACTGGCGGAGAGCAGCGGAACCTAAAGATTCTTTTCGCTGCAACCGCAGATAAAAGCACTCTTCTCAATCACCGGAAAAATGGGGCATTTCGCTTTGTCAATCTGTCTCTGATATTAGTCCTCCTCATGCTACTCCTCCTCCAGAAACAAGATGTCATGACGCTGAACTGCCAATTTTTCTGCGGCCCAAAAGGCTTATCTAGCACTGTTTTTACAATTTTTAAAAGTTTCAAAAGTATTGATACTTTAACGTGAACCAAATGTTTCAACAGGGCTGCCTCCAGGCTCTGTTACAGATTAAGCAACAGCGAGCTGTACCTTTCAAAAATATTTATGGGTTTCACCTGCCCTCTCGGTTGATCAATTTTTCAGAAGTACACTTGTACTCTTGGTACACAAATTTTTCGGGCCCACGCCTACACTCTTATCCAACTAATTTTTACGGCCTTCGCCTACACTCATGGTACCCAAATGTTTCAGATGTTGGCCTATACTATTACTACAAAAATTCTACTGGGGTGTGCCTGCCTATACTTCTGCTACAAGATTGTTACTGGTGTCTGCCTATAGTTCTGCTCCATAAATGTTACAGGGGTCAGCCTATACTTCCACAGAAATGGTACTACTGGGGTCTGCCTATACGCCTGCTACCAAAATGTTACAGGGGTCTGCCTATACTCCTGCTATCAAAATGTTACAGGGGTCTGCCTATACTTCTACTACCGAAATGGTACAGGGGTCTGCCTATACTTCTGCCACGTAAATGTTACTGGGGTCTGCCTATACTTCTGCCACTTAAATGTTACAGGGATCTGCCTATACTGCTGCTACAAAAATGTTACAAGGGTCTGCCTATACTTCTGCCACGTAAATGTTACAGGAGTCTGCCTATACTTCTGCCACATAAATGTTACAAGGGTCTGCCTATACTGCAGCTCCATAAATGTTACAGGAGTCTGCCTATACTTCTACTTCAGAAATGGTGCTGGTGTCTGCCTATACTGCTGCTACATAATTGTTACTGGGGTCGCCTATACTGCTGCTCCATAAATGTTACAGGGGTCTGCCTAAACTGCTGCTACAAAAATGTTACAGGGGTCTGCCTATACTTCTGCCACATAAATGTTACAGGGGTCTGCCTATACTTCTGCCACATAAATGTTACAGGGGTCTGCCTATACTTCTGCCACGTAAATCTTACAGGGGTCTGCCTATACTTCTGCCACGTAAATGTTACAGGGGTTTGCCTATACTGCTGCTACAAAAATGTTACAGAGATCTGCCTATACTTCTGCCACATAAATGTTACAGGGGTCGGCCTATACTGCAGCTCCATAAATGTTACAGGGGTCTGCCTATACTGCTGCTACAAAAATGTTAGAGGGATCTGCCTATACTTCTGCCACATAAATGTTACAAGGGTCTGCCTATACTGCTGCTACATAACTGTTACTGGGGTCTGCCTATACTGCTGCTACAGAAATGGTGTTGGGGTCTGCCTATACTGCTGCTACATAACTGTTACTGGGGTCTGCCTATACTTCTGCCACGTAAATGTTACAGGGGTCTGCCTATTCTGCTGCTCCATAAATGTTACAGGGGTCTGCCTATACTTCTGCCACGTAAATGTTACAGGGGTCTGCCTATACTGCTGCTACAAAACTGTTACTGGGGTCTGCCTATACTGCTGCTACAGAAATGGTGTTGGGGTCTGCCTATACTGCTGCTACAGAAATGATACTGGGGTCTGCCTATACTGCTGCTACATAACTGTTACTGGGGTCTGCCTATACTTCTGCCACATAAATGTTACAGGGGTATGCCTATACTGCTGCTCCATAAATGTTACTGGGGTCAGCCTATACTTCCACAGAAATGGTACTACTGGGGTCTGCCTATACTCCTGCTACCGAAATGTTACAGGGGTCTGCCTATACTCCTGCTACCAAAATGTTACAGGGGTCTGCCTATATTTCTACTACAGAATTGGTACTGGGGTCTGCCGAGACTACTGCAACCAAAATGTTACTGGGGTCTGCTTATAACTTTTCTACTGGAATGTTACAGGGGTCTGTTGAGACTATGGGTGCACACAGACTTCCCATTATGGTATTTTACCTATCTGGCCCAAAAACACTCACTGACTTGGGCAGGAATTGTAGGCCGAGGCCAATATGTATTTTCTCTCGTGTTACCAGAGTTATCTGTGAAACTCGTTTGGGCCACTGAAGAGGAGCGTCACTGCCTTAAAGGGGTTGTCTCGCGCCGAAACGTTTTTTTTTTTCCCATAGGCCCCCCGTTCGGCGCAGGACAACCCCAAAGGATGTGTTAAAAAAAAAAAATTTCATTACTTACCCGAATCCCCGCTCTGCGACGTCTTCCTTCTTCTTCCTTCACCAAGATGGACGCCGGGATCTTCACCCACAATGCACCGCGGGTCTTCTCCCATGGTGCACCGTGGGCTCTGTGCGGTCCATTGACGATTCCAGCCTCCTGATTGGCTGGAATCGGCACACGTGACGGGGCGGAGCTACGAGGACCAGCTCTCCGGCACGAGCAGCCCCATTCACCAGGGAGAAGACCGGACTGCGCAAGCGCGTCTAAAAACGCCAGAAGACAGCGAATTTAGACGGATCCATGGCGACGGGGACGCTAGCAACGGAGCAGGTAAGTTAATAACTTCTGTATGGCTCATAATTAATGCACGATGTATATTACAAAGTGCAATAATATGGCCATACAGAAGTGTATAACCCCACATGCTGCCGCGAGACAACCCCTTTAACCCCTTCATGACATGGCCTATTTTGGCGTTGAGGACCAAGCAATTTTTTGGTATTTTTCCATCTCCATTTTTCAAAAGCCATAACTTTTTTATTTTTCCGTGGACGCGGCCGTATAAGGGCTTGTTTTTTGCGTGGCGAACTGTAGTTTTTATCGATGCCAATTTTGGGTACATAGACTATATTGTAAAATTTTTTTTTTTTTTTTAATGATAGCAGAGAGAGAAAACGCATCAATTCTGCCATAGATTTTTTTATTTTTTTTTTACACCGTTAATCATGCAGCATAAATGAGACTTTCCATTTTTTCTGCAGACCGGTACGGTTACAACGATACCAAAATTCTAACATTTTTTTTAGGTTTTCCCACTTTTCTGCAATAAAAACCCTTTTTTTTGGAAATCTTTTTTCTATTGTAAATTGCTGCATTCAAAGTCACGTAACTTTTTTATTTTTTGATGTACAGAGCTCTATGAGGGCTTATTTTTTGTGAGACGAGCTGTAGATTTTATTGGTACCATTTTGGCGTACATACGACTTTGTTGATCACTTTTATTGCGTTTTTAGTGAGGCAAAATGCTAAAAATGAGCATTTTGCCTCAGTTTTTTAGCTTTTTTTTTAGCGTTTTTTTCGGTGCACAGTCAAAAGCATGTGCAACTTATTGTATGCATCGTTACGGACGCGACAATACCAAACATGTGGGGTTTTATTTTTTTTTTACCTTTTTTTATGCTAATCTGAGAAAAAGCATAAAAAATGGTTTTTTTACTCTTTTTTTTTTACATTTTTTTAATTCATTTTTTAAATCTTTCTTTTTTTTACACTGTTTGTGTCCCTCTGAGGGACTTTAATCACTGCCCTGATGATCGCTGTCATAAGGCATGGCAGAGCTACTGCTCTCCCATGCCTTATCGCTCATACAGCGATCTCAGGCATAGGCAATACAGGACGCCAGTGTCTGGCGTCCTGTTGCCATGGTGACAGGCCGGGCTCTCGCGATGACATCGCGAGTTCCGGCCGGAGACACAGAGGGAGCCGCGCTCCCGCTGTGAACTCTTCCCCTGCCGCGATCTACTTAGATCGCGGCAGGGAAGGGGTTAAAAGTGGCGGGCGCATCTCCGATGTCCCCCCGCTGCTGCAGCGAGACGCCGGCTGTGACTGACAGCCGGCTCCCGCTGCGGGATAGCGCTGGATCATATGTGATCCCGCGCTATCTCCAGGACGTAAGTTTACGCCCTGTTGCGGGAAGTACCCCGCTCCCAGGACGTAAACTTACGCCCTGCAGCGGGAATGGGTTAATGAGACTTCACAGCTGTACTAGCATCGGAGTCCACTCTATGCCCGCATTTGCTGAGGGTGTGTGCAGTCGCCTATGTCCTCGGTGGAGTGAAAGTCTGCCATGTTTGGGCACTGTAATTTCTCCATGTTTATTACTTTCTTTTGGTTCCTTCTACTCGCCTGTGCTGTGGGTGCACACAGACTTCCCATTGCGGTGATTTACCTGACTGACTTGGGTAGGGTGCAGAGTGCAGATGGCTTTCCCCTTGCAGTGTCGATTGAGCTATCCGACACCAACACAGAATGAATAGTGAGAGGGGACCCGGATTGCCCATTGCTATGTAACTCGCGGCACCTTGGGTACCACAGTGTGTTTGCTGGGACCGAGCCAGACCAAGGGCCTGCTCACATATTTCCCACACAGGCTACAGTGGGTCCTGGTCATGGTTTCTTGGCCTTGTAAGGCCACCTCCTCCTCCTGCTTGGGGTCAGGGGATCAGCACTGGGCATCATGTATTTGCTCTCGTGTTACCACAGTTATTGGATACACTGGTTTGGGCCAAAGAAGAGGAGCCTTACTCCATTAATGAGATGTTCAATGCTGTGCTAGCATCGAAATCCAATTCATGCCCGTGATTGCTGAGGGTGTGGGCCGAGGCCTATGTCCCGGGGGAACTGAAACTGCGCCAGGTTGGGCCCGTGGAACTTGTTCCTGGTTAATCCAGTCTTTGGAGCGGTGAAAGAAAATGTAACTGATTTAATGAGCCCGTCGCAGCTAAACTAGCATCGAAGTCCGCTTCATGCCCGCGATTGCTGAAGCTGTTGGCCGAGGCCTATGTACCGGGGAAACAGAAACTGCACCAGGTTGGGCCTGTGGAACTTTTCTCTGGCTAATCCAGTCTTTGGAGCAGTGAAAGAAAATGTAACTGATTTAATGAGCCCGTCGCAGCTGAAATAGCATCGAAGTCCGCTTCATGCCCGCGATTGCTGAGGGTGTGGGCTGAGGCCTATGTCCCGGGGGAACTGCAACTGCGCCAGGTTGGGCCTGTGGAACTTTTTCCTGGCTAATCCAGTCTTTGGAGCGGTGAATGAAAACGTAACTGATTTAATGAGACCTTCACAGGTGTACTAGCATCGACGTCCGCTTCATGCCTACGATTGCTGAAGCTGTTGGCCAAGGCCTATGTCCTCGGTGCAGTGTAAGTCTGCCATGTTTGGCCACTCTGATTTCTTTATTGTTCATGTCTTGGGTTGCCTAGGACCCACCTATGCTGTGGGTGCACACAGACTTCCCATCGCGGTGTTTGACCTGTCTGGCACAAACACAACGACTGACTTGGGTAGGGGGCAGAGTTCAGATGGCTTTCCCCTTGCAGTGTCGATTGAGCTGTCCGACAGCTAGACAGAATGAATACTGTGTGGGCACATAGATTCCCCATAGCTATGTAACTTATGCCCACATTTGCAGCTCGTGACTGAGGTTGGCTCTTTATTGGAATGAAGATCGAACGTCAATTTCTCATTGATTCTCAACTGCATGGTGGGCTATCGCCCCCCCCCTTTTAAAGAGGGTCGCTACTTGGCCCTGCCAACCCTCTGCAGTGTGTGCCTCCGGTTCCTCCTCATGGCAGATGCACTTATAAATAGACATGAGCGTGGTGTAGCTATGAAGCGAGCGTGTGGCATGAGGGCAGCTGAACGCTGTGCAGGGACACTTGTGTGCGCTGTGGACGCAGGGTCGTGTGGGGGGTTGGGCAGCATGTAACCCAGGAGAAGAGGCAGCGGTGTGTTCCGCAGGCAGTGATTGTGCTTAGTTGGAGGTAGTGTGGTGCTTAGCTAAGGTGTGCCTTGCTAATGAGGGTTTGTCCGAAGTAAAAATTGTTAGGGGGGGGGCACTCTTGCCGCTATTGTGGCTTAATAGTAGGACCAGGGAACCTGAGATGCAGCCCTGCATGCTGCCCCTCCCCTCCCCTATCCGTTTCTGTGGCGTTTCCATGACTTTTGTATGTTTTCCAGATTTTCACAAGTGAAAACCTAAGCGGAGCATCGGTCATATACAAAAATGCTCGAGCAATGAGCACCCGAGCATTTTGGTGCTCGCTCATCTCTAATTATTACCAAGGTTTAATGGGTGAATGTCAGGCATAAGACATCTTTAAACACAGGTAAGACTGCTGGCCTGGTTAACCCCCTCAAACAGTAATTCAGGGACTACAAACTTTCACTCCCTTATCAATGTCTAGTTAAAATGTTTATGTCCCTGTTGCAGTATTACTTTTAATTGCAAACCAATCACATCCATGTCTGTGCCGTGTTATAAGTATTTGTGTCATAAGTGTGTATAAATATTCATGCCTCAGGGGGCGTGGCTAGCAGGCAAGATGGACGGTCGCATGTGAGCTGATCTCCCACGAAAGAAACCCTTAAAATCCTGCTGAATTATTTAAAAAGCGCACCAGAAAGCTATAATATAGCACAGAGCTACCTGAGAGCTTAACATCCTGCTAAATCCTTTAACCCTTTCCCGCTCCATGGCGTACCGGTACATCATGGAGCGTCTGTATACATACATGCGTGGCAACCTCTCTTCATACAGTGCGGGCGTCAGCTGTTTATAACAGCTGACACCCGCGGGCAATAGCCGCGCTCGGCCGTTTGTCCGATCGCGGCTATTAACCATTTAAATGCCACTGTCAATTCTCCGGCATTTAAATTGCAGTATGACATAATGTTATAGCATTACATCATACTGCAGGAGTGATCAAAGCATCACATGTTAAAGTCTCCCAGGGGGACTTCAAAGTAAACTAAAGAGAAAAAATCAATAAAGTTTTTTTAATTGTAAAAAAAAAAAGTTATTAAGTTTAAAATCACCCCCCTTTTGCCATATCTATTATTAAAAAATCTAAATTATAAAATAAAAATATGTGTTTGGTATCGCCGCGTCCGTAAAAGTCCGATCTATCAAAGTAGATTATTATTTTTTCCACACGGTGAACGTCGTCCGAAAAAAAAATAAAGAATGCCAGAAATGCACTTTTTTAGTTAACCTGTCTCCCAGAAAAAACGCAATAAAAAGCAAGCAAAAAGTCGTATGTACTCCAAATTGATACTATCAAAAACTACAGGACACCCCGCAACAAATTGGGCCTTGCTCAACTACGTTGATGGAAAAATAAAAATGTTATTGCGCGCACAAAATGACCACAGAAAATTATTGAAAAAAATTAAATGTCTTTGAAAAAAAAAAGAGTGGTATAGTAAGAAAAGACCTAAACAAGTTTAGTATCCTAGTAATCGTACGAACCCATAGAATAAAGTTATCATGTCGCTTTTGTTGCCGTTTTTGTGCGCCGTAGAAACAAGACGCACTAAAAGATGACGAAATGTCGTGTTTTTTTTTTTCATTTTACTCCACTTAGAATTTTTTTAAAGTTTTTTCAGCACATTATATGGTACTTTAAATAGCGCCATTGAAAAATACCAGATCGAGTGGTCAAAGAAGGTTGTGAGTATACAACTCCCATCATTTGAAATATATGCTACAAGCTGAAATGGATAAGACGAGGTGAGACTGTGCATGTTATACACTGAAAAATGCAACTCGTCCAGCAAAAAACAAGCCCTCATACAGCGATGTCGATGGATAAATAAAGGAGTTATGATTTTTTTGAAGGGAGGAGAAAAAAACGAAAATGGAAAAAGAAAAAGGGGCCGCGTCATTAAGGGGTTAAAAAGCAAACCAGAGGGGGGGGGGGGTGTCTAAGAGAGACACTGAGACGGTAGCAAAACCTTAAGCTTCGCTCGGTAAGGGCATTCTAAAGCTACTATTTTACTCACCAAAGAGGTTGAGCTATACAGAAAAGCTCCAGGAAGAGATCAAGAGCGCAGGAATGTCCAGAAGGAGAAACTCCAGAGCCGCTCCGGCAAGACTGGAGACCTTCTTTACGTCGCGCAGGTCTCCCTCTGCAATGGCCGCAAGAGATGTACTTGCTTCCGACATCAAGGAGAATATCATCAGCGCGATCCCCCTGCCTGCACATGATGCCAGAGAGGAGGGAGAAGCTGCCGGAGGAGCCGCTGGAGCCAGTGAGGGATCTTTTCTATCTACAATGCAACCAGGCAGTAAAAGGTTGGTGGAAAAGAGAGTCCCTGAGGCAGTATCCCTGTCACCTAAAATGGCGCCGGCCAAATACCTACAGGACAGCATGTCTCCTACTTGCAGTCCAGAAAAGCAAAGGCAAAAGATGTCCCCTGCAGAAGATATGGAATCAATTGCTATCTCTGCACCTGAGAGAGCTGGAGAGGATTAGAAAATGTTGCTGCTTCTAACAAACCAGTCACCGAACTGCACATAAAAGAAGCAGTTATGGCCCTCAGAGACACCATACAAGCAGACATTATTGTCCTCACTTCAAAACTAAATACTTCCATTCTTGAAGTAAACGACAGAATTGACAAAACAGAAAACAAAGTGGAGGAGGTAGTCAAATCTCACAACTCCCTCATTGATGCACACTATGACTTGGAAGAAAAAGTCTCCAAACTACAAAGCAAACTCACAGATTTAGAGGACAGGAACAGGTGCAATAATGTTAAGATACGCGGGGTTAACGAAAAAATCTCCAACCCCGAAATCTATAGCTACGTGACGTCTTTCATGCAAAAGCTTCTTCCAGACATTCCTAAATCCGAACTAAAAATTGACAGAGCGCACAGGCTACCACGACCGAAGTTTCTTAAAGAAGATAGCCCTAGAGACATAATAGTTCGCATACATTATTACTGCCCTAAAGAGGCTTTAATGAATGTAGCCAGAAAATCACAACCTCCACCAAGCCCATACAGGGATATCCGTCTCTTTGTCGACCTCTCACAAGCAACCCTGGAGGCGAGAAGGGGTTTTGCAGGAGTGACCGCAGCCCTAAGAAAATCAAATATCCTTTATAGATGGGAATTCCCCACCAAGATAATTGCATCAAAAAACAACGAACATCATATATTTCTCAACCCCGATGAAGCAGAGAATACTCTGAAAAGATGGGACATACTAATTTAGGAACCTACACCTCCTCATATAAACTCTGGACCAAAAAGCAGACAACAAAAAGAACCACGCAACACCCCTACCCTGAAATGATTCTACAATCCGCACCTCTACTGTCTATTTACACTACATGATGGAATGCCCGCCCACTATAGTCGGACCTTAACCCCCACTGACTATGCAAGCTAAGACTTGCTGTGTTTTTCAACTACCTATTGTTGACCTTTTCCTCCTCAGCTTAGTTTTTACAACTATCTCCTTCCTGTCCTGGAAGGTAGCACCAAAGGACGTTTTTGTTGTGTTTCAATGTTTTCATATTATTACAGGCATCACTATCTCCCAGAGTCACCAGTGTCTTCAGAAAAACCTACAATCGTCACCGAGATGGCAACGAAAATCCTATCTCTAAACGTCAACGGCTTAAACTCTCCATTTAAAAAACACTCCGCTTGAAAGGAAGCCATAACCCAGAACGCCGATGTCGTATGTATTCAAGAGACTCACTTACTAGACACTGATACGAAATGGATGTTTCACAAAAAATTCCCACAATTGATATTTGCATGTGCTCAGAAAAAACACGCAGGGGTAATGCGAGCGTTTAGAGAAAATGCTTTGTTTACTATAGACAAACAGATATGTGAACCAAGAGGACGCTATATAATTTTAAATGGCTCCCTAAAAAACAAAAAACTAACATTAGTCAACATATACGTTCCAAACAAAAAACAAGTTAATTTCTTAAACAAACTAAAAAAAAACAAAAAACACATAGCACAAAACCCAATATTAATATGCGGAGATTTTAATTTAGTCCCTGATAGAAAAATAGACAAATCCAATCAGAAAGTCAAAAGGGCAGACACCTTAGGGACATGGATACACAATGTGGCATTACATGACACCTTACGATGGCTTAACGCCTCCGCAAAAGAATAATCCTACTACTAGCCTAGACACAAGACATTTTCTCGAATAGATCTATGCTTAGTAGAAAGAAACCTCCTTGGCATGATATCTAAAGCAGAAGTGGGTACTGCGACATGGTCCGACCATGCTCCGATCGTAACATCGCTAAACCTCGTGGGAAATAGCTTTCCAAATAGATCCTGGCAGAATAATATTTATTTGATGAGCCTTCCTGACTATAAAAAAGTAATCCAAAATGCCATGACAGAATATTTAAAATTTAACAACACCCCAAATATAGACCCCATGAGCCTCAGGAATGCTCACAAAGCGTACATGAGAGGTATTCTCATAAAACTAGGACCTAAATTAAAAAAAGAAATCTAGGAAAACAGATTACATCCTATCCAAAATCCAGCTCAAAGAACTCGAACTACAAAAATTCCTGTCACCAAAACTGAATGATAAACTACACAAATTGAGATTGGAATTACGAAAATTACTGCTGGCTGACTTTGACAGGAAGGAAAATGCCCAACGCGCTAATATATACTGCTACCTAAATAAACCTTCAAAATGCATAGCCCATCTCCTTAAAAAGAAAACTATTTAAGCTAATATTCCCTACCTATGAAACTCCAAAAAAAAAGAATACAAGCTAATACACACAATACAAATAGCAGACACTTTCAGATCCCACTACAGCAACCTTTACAACTTAATGACGCCCAACTAGAACAACCAAACAGTACATCAATACAAGAATTCCTAAAAAAAGTAAACTTCCCAGCCGTACACCCTTCACAAGATAAATCGTTAGACTCACCAATATCAACCCCGGAATTGGCAGAAATTATATCCTCCTTAAAAAATCATAAAGCGCCGGGCCCGACGGATACTCCGCAGAATACTATAAAGCATTCTTGACAACACTCTCCCCATACATGACTAAGATTTTTAATGTAGCTATGTAAAGGGAAAAATTTCCCGAGGAGATGCTTCAGGCAACAATAGTTGTTTTACCCAAACCCGGTAAGGACTCAAACACCCCTGCCAACTTTAGACCAATATCACTACTCAATACAGACGTGAAAATATATGCCAAAATCCTCACCAACAGACTGCTGAAAATTCTCTCGGGTATAATCCACTCCGACCAGATCGGATTCGTCAGGGGCAGGCAGGCCTCGGACGGTACACGGAAAATCCTAAATCTACTACATTCGATAGAGACATCTCGATTACCAGCAATCATGCTAGCCCTAGATGCTGAAAAAGCATTTGACAGGGTTCATTGGGAGTATGCATTTGCAACACTTAACAAATTCGGAGAGGGGCTGATCCGAGCCGTCCGGGCACTGTACTCACACCCCACAGCTAGGGTATTGGTGGATGGGATGTTGTCAGACCCCCTGGCAATAACAAACGGCACCAGACAGGGCTGTCCTCTTTCCCCAATTTTATATGTATTATCAGTGGAACCCCCTGCAGAACTAATTCGCTGATCCACAGATCTAAGGGGCATCCCAATGAATTCTAGACAATACAAAATAGGCCTCTTTGCCGATGCTATAATTCTGACGATGTCCCACCCCCTAGAATCCCTGAGATCCGATTCTGAGATCTTGAAATATTTTAGGACAGTTTCTCTATATAAACTAAATGTCGATAAATCACTTATTCTAGGAATAAATATTTCTCACTCTTTAAAAGCTGCAATACAAGCGGAGTTCCCATTTGATTGGAAAGAAAAAAGCATACCATACTTGGGAATATCTCTGACCCCAAAAATTAAAGACATAGAACAAGAAAATTTTCCAATTCTACTAAACTCTACCCAGAAGGAGATTGACCACTTATCAAAACTAAACCTAACGTGGTTTGGCAGGATCATGTCTTATAAAATCAAAATGCTACCAAAAATACTTTCACTTCAGAGTTTTGCCAATTCCAATCTCTAGCACAACCTTCACCAAACTACAAAAACAGATGAACAATTTCATATGGGGGGAGGAAGACCACGTTTAGCAATGTCAATACTAGCCCTACACCGGGTAAATGGCGGAGCAGATATCCCCAATTTAAAAATGTACTACAAAGCTATCCTTCTAAACCAAACCAGACAATTGATTTCCAGAGAAATCGTCGGGAGCTGGGTGGGTATGGAAAGAAGCTACATAAATGGCTTGTCAGGACAAGCGTTATTGTACGCAGTGTCCTCAGCAAACCTGCTAGACTCCTGGATTCCAAAAATGCAAAACATAGAAATGTCTCTCCTTCTATTGGCTTCTATGCAGGCCTGGAGCGATCTCTCACGAAAGCTGTCATTATCTGAAGTTGTGAGAAGACCCTCCCTGTCCCTCGAAATCCTTTGTCTTTTTTTACCTGATTTAGACCTGAGAATATGGAGTCTGAGAGGCTCGAAAAAGATAGAGGACCTCATCTCCACAGGAAGAATCAGACCTTTTAAAGAGCTAAAAATCAGGTATAAACTACCGCAAAACGAAATATTCAAATACCTCAGAATCAGCTCTTTCCTACAGAAATGTTCAATCCACAACCTCAACTTTCCCAACACACTCATCAATAAAATATCCTCAGAGCCAATATTAGGCAAATCAGAAACCAGATTTTTTTTATGACATCTTAACAGATAACACAAATTTAAAGAAAAAGTCTTATATGCAGAGTTTGAAAATTGAACTGAAAGAAAAGATATGTCGAATCTTGGAAAAGAGCATATAGATCAACAACAAAATCCACTAAAGGTCTGGGTATATTAGAATCCCAAATAAAACTACACATGAGATGGTACTATACCCCCTCGCTATTAGCCAACAGATCAAACATAGGCAACGGCTTGTGTTGGAGAGAATGCGTAGAAGGGGGCACACTATCACACATTTTCTGGACATGCCCAAAGCTAAAGTGTTATTGGAGAGATGCTCTTACACTCCTACAAGACATAGTACAGCACCACATACCTAGAGATGCCAAATTAATCAAACTATTAGTAGGTTTAGAAAATTTTCCAAGAAAAGTCAGATACCTACTAGGACATTCCTTAATGACAGCCAATTAATCATAGCTACATATTGGAGAAACCTCTCCCCTCCTGAAATAAAAGAGTTCAAAAGCCGCATGACAGAACAACACATACGAAAAATGGTTAGCGTCTCGTAACAATTGATTGAACCAGTTCAATGAGTCCTGGGAACTATGGGAAAAATATTTACGCCCATGATTCAAAGATAAAATATACTGATGCCAATTAGTTAGTTGTTATATCCCTTTCTCTTTTCTGATTGCTTATTTTCTTCGTTTCTAATTTTTCTCTGTAATCAGAGAGATAACATTATAAAGACACACAAACAACCTGGATGAAGATCTAAACGAGATTGATAATCATTATCTGTCCTGATTAACAAAACAACTGCAGGTAATAAGTAACAAACATATATGTGATTGACTGTTAAGTTAACCAAGTAAGTTTATTGACGTGTATACTTGATTATCTCTGTAACTTGTGTCAAAATGATTCTTTCGTTGTATGTCACAATTCAAATGAAAATCAATAAAAATTTAATGATGAAAAGAAAAAAAAAGCGAACCAGAAAGCTATAATATAGCACAGAGCTACCTGAGAGCTGCCTGCTGACTCTGTAGGGGACTCCCCCCACCTCTCTCCTCAAGGGATTTCCTCATAGTGAGGATAGAGGAATGGGCGGTGTTACAGGGCTTTCCCCGAGAGTGTGGGAGGATGCGGAGCTAGATGGATCTGCCCTCTCTATGTTTTGCTATGGGGAATCTCTGTGAGAATCCCTATAGCCCCACCCCCTATCTCAAGCCCAGCCCACTCTCTCTGCACTACGTGGATATCCCTCGAGGATCCCCAGAGCAGGGAGAGAGAGAGGAGCTATAGGAGATTAACCAATAGCCCCGCTCCGTCTCTCCCTGCTATGGGAAAATTCCCCATAACTCTGCTCTCTCTCCCTGCTATGGGGAAATCGTGAATCCCTGCGAGGCTTCTTCTCTCTCTCCTCATGGAGCAGCTGCACTTCTCCAAGCGCAGTTGCTCCAGTGAATGGGTAATTTCCATGTGCATGAAGCTCAGGTCTTCTGCGCATTGAAACATTACCGAGTTACATGATTTTGGCACTTGCAAATGGCGCTTTTCTTTTGGCACCTTAGACATTTGTGTGCAAAAAAAGCTTGTCTGACAGAGGCCTTAGGGGGCAAAGTAAACCTGCATCCGTATATGAAGTTAAAGCTTGTAGTGGCTCTAAAGTTAAGGGTTATTATGAAGTACAAGAACAAACAACACAAAAGTGGTATCACCACACCTGTAGCAATCCAAGCAAAAGATGTATATTGAAATATTTTTTATTTTAGAAAAACTTAAAAAAGCATTTTCTGTGGGCCAAAGCTCGTTTAAAATGGATTGAGGCAAAAGGGAAAACTGTTCTGTGGTCAGATTAATCTGAGTTTGAAATTCTTTTCGGAAACCACAGATGACCTGTTCTGTGGACTCAAGAGGAAAAAAACCATGCTGCTTGTTATCAGCACACAGTTGAAAATCCTGCACCTCTGATGGTATGGGGGTGCATTAGTGCCCATGGCATGGGCAGCTTACACATCTTGAAAGCTGCCAATACTGAGCAGTATATAGAGGCTTTAGAATAACATATAGTCCCATCCAGACGTCTCTTTCAGGAAAGGACTTGCGTATTTCAGCAAGACAATGCTAAACTGCACACTGCATTCATCAAAAGAGCATGGCTTTGTCAAAAAAAAGAGACCAAGGGGCGGTGCCTGACCGTGGAGCGTGATGGAGGCTTGAGAGAAGTGCTCCGTTACAGCGGCACCTTCACAGGACCTGATTAGCGGCAAGCAGCAGAGGAGAATGGGGAAAATGACCAGAGAGAAGGAAGGAGAACACTTAGAAACCCCTCGCTCGGCTAGAGGACAGCTGGAGATGCAGAAACACCTTAAAGAGTGACATACTCGCTGTCCCCATGCAGCCAGCAAGATGGCACTGAGCAGAGAGACAACAGCTCACAGCACTGAACGGGAGGAAGAAGTGTCTTCAGAGTGCGATGAGGGTAAACAGATCCCAAAAGGGTTTATGCGGGACCTGATTTCTCAAGCTTTACGTCCTATTATGGCTGATCTGGCAGAGATCAAGGAGGAAGTAAAGCACATGGGGAGAAGGGTGAAAGACCTGGAGTCTGCATCTAACGCCATTACCACCCATTCAGCTGAAACGGCACAGGTGTTAAAGGAGCAACACTCCCACCTCAGTAGAGCGCTCTTAATGCAGGAGGACTTAGAAAACCACAATAGGTGCAACAACGTGCGCATTAAAGGGTTGCCAGAATCATGGGCTGCAGAGTCTCTACATAAAATCGCCATGGAACTTTTTGAGATCCTACTGCGGGCGGACAGAGTAGCGTTCATCTGTATTGAGCGCATCCATAGAGCGCTGCGACCACTTCCAGCCAGTACAGAACCCCCCAGGGACATTATTTGCAAGTTGTTGGCCTTCCCTGATGCACTTCCTATTTTAGGAGCGGACAGAAACTACAGGGACCTACAATATGCTGGCTCCGCGTTACAACTATTCCAAGATCTGGCACCCTCAACTCTCGCCAAACGGCGTATGCTGAGGCCATTTAATTACAAAGGCAAGAGATACAACATCCGCTCCCCGGATGAATTGCAGGACTGTTGGAAACACCTAAACCTGGACCAGATCGACCTTCCTTGTTGGCTGCCCTTACCAGATCTCCCTCAGTTCTCAAGGCTACCTTCATTGGAAGGGTGGCAGCTTGTTGGCAGCGCCAAATCATCAAAAAACAAGAAAAAGAAGAATAGGAAGAAAACCCTTGTCAGCGACACTTGCCTGTCATGCTCTGTTGGCGATGTTATTGTGAGATCGTGCATTCTGACTTTGTTTCGCCATTCCTGAATCGGTTCGCTTGAGTAGGGCTAGACAGTACGAGTCCATACTGTCGGCTAACCTTTCCACATCAACCTGCTTTAGGCGTGCTGTCTATTCTTGTTTATTCATAGTTCTGCATTAATGTGTTTTTGTTGTTGTTTTTTTATTTTCTCTCCCTCCTATTGAGAAGTATTATCATAGCTACTCCTGTAGTAATGGTTCTAGAGGGTGCCTTTCTGATCAGGCCAAGTTTGACTACTAACTGGAATTTCCGCTAAGGTGGTTTTTTCCATCCCCCTCACCTATATACGGTGTGGCTTTGAGTTGGTTGCTCTGAGCCTTTCTTTAGTGGGTTTGAATTCCTACTTTATTTCTCCTTCCTTCCCCCTCTTTTCTTTTTTCTCTTTACTTTTCTCTTCAAACTTCCTTTTGCCTCTCTTTTTTCCTCTCCCTTTTCCCCACCCCAACCCCTTTACCTACTTATCACTGGCGAAGGGAGTCGTGGGTAACGGGATCTTAAACTCCAGACAAGGAAATACTCAGGGTACTAGTGCGGCTCATATTTACTCCGTATTGTCTATTTATCTTGCTGGGGATTTAGGGCGACTAACTGTAATCCAATCTATTCTCAACGCTCTGAGCTGAAATGACGACTCTCCGTTGTTCTTCATTCAATGTCCGGGGTCTGAATTCACCCTTCAAAAGTCACAACATCGCATTCCTCGCAGAAAGGTATGGAACTAAAACTTTGTTGCTGCAGGAGACACATTACAATAGAAATAAATGTTTTCGCCTCCCAGGGAGAATTTTCTCACAGAGCTTTCATAACATACACCCGATCTCCGCATCAAAACGAGTCTGCATTTTACTACACAATTCCGTCACTTTTTTCTTCGACGCGTAATACACTTTTTAAAATTTTTTTTACAACAGATGGGAGTCATTGATGCTTGGCGGTCATTTCACCCCTCAACAAAGGATTTTACCTTCTCTTCTCGAGTGCACTCTTCACTCCAGAGGCTAGATTATTTATTTGTCTCCTCTGATCTCTTGACATATATCATAAAAGCAAACATTGACCTGATAACAGGATCTGATCATGCACCAGTACACCTAGACTCTCGCCCCTTCAGTGAGACCCCCAGGGAATGGAGGTGGCGACTCAATGACTCTTTACGAGATTCATCTGTGTAGAGAGAGCTTGGTTGGCTGAATTAATCCAAGAATACTTACAGGTTAATTCCTTGGGTGACCCAGGGACCCCATATGTCTGGGAAGCACATAAAGCTTATGTAAGAAGCCTGTTGATTGCTTTGGGGCCCAAGATTAAAAAACAACAGCAAAAAGAAATAGATAAAAAACTAATTTATAGTTAAATTAAACTAAATAGACCCAGAAAATTTGTGTATATTTATTAAAAACGCCAAAAATGGGAAAATTTTGAAAAAATTGTCATTTTTTCACATTTTCAACTGTAATATCTCAAATATGTGCAAACATACTGTATAAATTTTTGCTCAGATATATATTTCCATCTGTTCAATTTATTCTGGTCGCACGTTTGAAAAACTTTCGTTTTTTTTTAACCATTTAGGAGACGTACAAATTTAACATTAATTATCAACATTTTGAGGAACACTTTATTTTCCGGCACCAAGCCAAGATTGCAAAGGCGCATAGGTGTCAGAATTATAGATAACCCCACAAATAACCCCATTTTAACAACTACACCCCTTAATGTATTCACTGAGGGGGTCAGGAGTATCTTGACCCCACAGTTTCTTTTCAGGAATTAATGCAATTTAAAAGTAGAAAAAATAAAATTTCATATTTTTGCAAATACATAATTTTTAACACAGGATTTTTTTCTATAGTGCACATGAAAATGAGGATTTACACCTCAAAATGCATACCCCCGTTTGTCCTGTGTTCAGAACATACCCATTGTGGCCCTAATCTTCTGTCCATATGTACAACGGGGCCAAAACCGAAAGGTCAGATCAGACATTTTGCTTGAAGGCGTTTTTAAGCCCCATTGCTCACTTGTAGACCCCTCGAGCGACCAAAACACGGAGGACCCCCACAAATGACCTCATTTTGGAAACTAGACCTCTTAGCGCATTAATCTAGGGGTGTAATGCATATTTTGACCCAACAGTTTTTGAATGAATCAAAGCAAAGCAGAAGTAAAAAATTATGATTTTTGTTTTTTTATCAATTACGTGATTTTAACAACAGTTTTTTTTGGACAGCAGACATATGAATGGAGGCTTTCACCCAAAAATGGATACCCCCGTTGTTCTGTGTTCAGAAACATACCCATCGTGGCCCTAATCTTCTGTCCGTATGCACAACGGGGCCCTAACTGGAAGGAGCAGCGGTTGGTTTTCAGAACAGACATTTTGGTTGAAGGTGTTTCAGGCCCCATTGCCCACTTGTGAGCAACACGTAATGCGTCTTGCGCGCATGTGCAGACACCGGCGGCAGGGCCGGGGAGAAGAGTGAAGATGCCGGATGGCGCGAAGGACTGGGGGTGAGTACTTTCAGCTCCCCTTACGGATCCGATCCGTAAGGGGAGCTGAAATCTTAATTGTGTTTTACTTTACATTGAGTTTAACGTGATCGCGTTACCGGGGGTGGGGGCCCGCGGCCCTGGATGACAGCTCCATGCTGTCGGCTACATCCGGTAACCAGCAGCATGGAGCTATCACGTCCTGAGCCTGCAGGGCCTTTATTCCTATAGGATGCATATTTCTATGTCCTCTAGGAATAAAGCCCAGCAGGCCAGGACGTAGAATCCCGATGGGGCCGTCACTAAGGGGTTAAACAATTAATTTACGCACACGGAAATAGAGGCAGAAAGTTCATGTCAGCCTTCATTAAAAAAGCTTGCTTAAGGAATCATATTAAATCAATAAAGACCCCCACATGGGTTTCAGTGTCCTCCTCATCTGAAATCGCCAACGAGTTCCATCTGTTCTATTTACACCAGTAAAACCTTAAGAAACCAGAGACTCTGTCTAATGCACATGACACAAGACTAAAGATAGATTCTTTACTGAGTACACTATAACTCACCAAATTGGGGGACTGTGAGGCAAATGCTTTACTGGTCCCAGTTTCAACTCTAGAGGTGGAGGGAATTCTCAACTCATGCCCATCTGGGAAAAGCCCAGGCCCAGACGGCCTATCACTAACATACTACAAGTCATTTAAATCAATTTTGGCCCCGCGTTTAACAGATCTGCTTAATGCTCTGTTACAAGGAGAAGCTCTCCTGTTACAGTCCCAAGAGGCTCATATAACTCTCATACCGAAAGATAGCAAAGACTCTGAGGTGTGTGGCAGCTACAGATTGATTTCTTTGATAAACCTAGATATGAAACTCTGGGCCAAACTACTAGCTACTACAATAAACAATTATATTCCATCACTGGTAGACACAGCAGGCTGGCTTTGTTAAGGAGAGAGAAGGTAATGATACTTGCCTTAGACTACTGCACGCCTCTAGATATGCCCAAAGCCACAACATCCCATTAGTCTTTGTGAGCACTGACGCCGAAAAGGCTTTCGATAGGGTGGACTGGATTTACATAAAACAAGTACTTAGTCACTTCAACTTCCCGCCTTCTTTTATCTCAGCAATTTTTTCCCTATATGCAAAGTGGTATGCGAATGGTATCGGAATGGTACCAGGCAGGGGTGCCCATTGTCCCCTTCCCTCTTTAGCAATGGAGCCACTCCTCCAGAAGGTGAGGCAAGATCCTATCATCAAAGGCCTGAATTTTGGTCCCTGCACCTTATCAACGGCTGCGTTTGCAGATGGCATTGTGTTTGTGGTCTCTGAGCCTGAAAAAGCCATCCCTAGACTTGCCTAGCTTCTGGAGGAGTTTGGAGTTATATCAAATTTCAAAATCAACTTCCCTAAGTGCACGACTCTAAACATTTCGATTCATGAACCTCTTCGCACATCCCTTAATCCCTTCTCATGGTCAGATAGTTCAATAGACTATCTGGGTATTACACTTCCCAGGAAAGTCAAGGATCTCTACATTTGCAATTTTTTGCCTCTATTGACAAAACTAAAGTCTATGCTTCGTGCCTACGATCTACCTTATATTTCCTGGTTTGGCAGAAAGAACATTCTCAAATCATACGTAATGCTGACTATCCTATATAAGCTCCGAATTTTACCAATTGCCTTGCCAAAATCGTTTACATCCCTTCGTAAGGTGTTCACTGGTCATGTCTGGAGGCAAATGAGACCACGTCTCACCTACAGCTTTATAATAAAGAGGCGCATGGACGGGGGAATTGACCTCCCATGTGTCTGTAATTTTTATCAAGAGGTGCAGTTAAGCTATTGGATGGACCTGACCCACCCCTTGAGGGACCCCCTGCTATACCACCTAGCAACTATCTCCTATGGTGACTCCCTACTGGAGGATTTGGGGTTTCCCATTAAAAGTAAATACAGATCTGGTGACTCAGACCCCCTGATTAGGGGCTCCTGAGAGACCTGGAACGAACTGAAAGATTCATTAGCCTCTATTCCATCTCCATCTATGCCCCTATGTGCATTCTATAGATTGCTCAAGATCCCCAACGACCCCTCAGTTTCTAATATTTGGAAAAGATTTTCAGGGAAGACAGTAGGTGACATGCAAGTTTTGGCACACAAAGCGTCTTCCGAGATACTGAATTCTCTACTCCCCCAGCACTCCTTCTCTTTTTTGCAGATTGCACATGTCACCAATTTACTGAGTTTCTCAAAACCTTTAAATCTACCAGACCCAAACCCCTTTTGAAAAGGCACTTTGAGGGAAGCGCTAAATCACGGAAAATTGCAACCATACGAAAAAATGTATAAACCTTCCTCTTTCTTACAAACCAGCCTTTCTAAGCTCCTGGGAAAGGGAACTGAAAATTTTGCTTTCTCCAAAAGAAACAAAATTAATGAAAACCTCATATAGTCCCTCCCCGTGCGTCCTATTACAGGAAAGCCATTATAAACTTCTCGTCAAATGGTAAAAAAACCCTCAGTTGCTACATACCTATAAATTAGCTCCACACGATAAGTGCTGGAGATGTGACGGTGCAACGAGCTCATACTTACACATCTGGTGGGAATGCCCAATCATTTCCTGCTTCTAGAAAGAGATTGAGGAGTTCTTAGGACGCCTGTTGCCAGGTATATCAGTGACGGCTGAAATGGTCTTCCTGTTGAGGCCTTCTGTTGACTTCGACCCTCTAAAAAAATCAACTAATTGCATTCCTACTTGATGCAGCCAAGGCCCCGATCCCTTTACTTTGGCTTCAAAAGTACCTCCCTCTATTTCTCAATGGAAAGAAAAGGTAGATGTAATTTGTAATCTGGAGGAACTATATAGCTGGTCGAAAGGTTCACATGACGGGTTTGTGCAGATATGGAGCCCCTGGATATCTTTGAGACAAAAATCATAAGAGGTTGGGTTCTTTTAGGGAAACCCTAATCTGTCTTGTGTGTGTGTTTTTTTTTTTTTTGTGTGTGGTCTTCTTGTGTGTGCCTCCTGGACCAACTGGTCTGTCTGGATTATAGGGAATACCTACACATGCCTTGGAGTAGGGGAGGGGTTGAGTCCCCGGACATAACTTTCCTTCAGAGCACGATATGTTTTTCTTTGCTCTTCTTCTGTGAATAATATATTCTGAACCGTAGTGAAGAAACTGTAAGTTCAGCAGCAATCCAGGAGCAGCTAGCTTGAGAAAGACCCAGGTTTGTGGATCGAAACGTTGCTGCTTGCTTTTTCTGTAACCTATGGCCTGGAATCAATAAATATAACGCTGGATTAAGTGAAAAATAATTTTCTCCTGGATTGCTGCTGGACTTTCAGTTTCTTCACTACGACTACTTTAAGTGCCAGGATTCAGCTGTTTTGTTCCAGCTTTGCAACTACGGTCTGGCTGTTTGACCACTGCCTTGGGGGTAAGTGCTGCGACTCTCTGAGTTATTAATATATTCTGAACCGACAGCGGCCTGGTCTACACAAAAACCCCTTTGCCCCACCTCCCTCCCCCATCTCTCTCTTCATCTTGTCCTCTTTTCCTTTTATCTGGTCTTCTTTATCATTCTCATTTTCCTTTCTATCTCTTTTCGTTTGTCTTTTTTTCCCCATACTTGCTACCTCCCATTGAGTTTAAGCTGAGGCTTAGTCTATTAGGCCTAGCTTCTTTGTAAGCCCCGAATGTCTTTCAGCGGTCAGAGCCTTGGTAAGGATACCTGCTGTCATATCTTCAGTCGGACAATAAAGTAACTCAAGAAGTCCCTGTTTTTGACGATCTCTCTCAAAGTGCAACTTCACATCGATATGCTTGGTTCTTGAGCTGACTCTTTCCATTTGTGCAAGAACAAGGCATCCTTGGTTGTCTTCAAAAAGAAATTAGCAAACAGATGGACCTATGTGCTTGTTTATGTGGATGATCTCCTAGTTTGTTTTGAGCAAGAATGGGATGAAGTAGAAATATTGCAAACCTTAAACCAGCATTTTGAGACCAAAGATCTTGGAAATATAAAGAATTATCTCAGCATTCAGATTGAGAGAGAAGAAGATGGCAGTTTTCTTCTGAACCAAAAACACAAAATACAAGAAATAATTAAAACTTTTGGAATGGAAATGCCAAACCAGTTATGTTCCCAATGGAAACCAATTACCTGAAGGAGATGAACAGCCAAGATAATCCTCTACAAACTAAACCTCAGTACAGGAAAGCAATATGAAAATTGCTGTGCATTACCACTGCTACAAGGCCTGATCCTATGCAGAAAGGTGTCAACCAGAGATGACCGAACGTACTCGTCCGAGCTTGATGCTCGCTCGAGTATTAGGGTACTCAAGACGCTCGTTACTCGAGACGAGCACCACGCGGTACTCGAGTCAATTCCATTTCCTACCCTGCATGTTTTGCACCATTTTCTGGCCAGTAGACATGCAGGGAAGGCTTTACAACTTCCTCCTGTGACGTTCCAGCCCTATCCCACCACCCTGCAGTGAGTGGCTGGTGAGATCAAGTGACCGCCGAGTATATAAGGCAGTCCCACCCGCTGCTCTCCTCAGACACACGCTGGCACAGATTAGGGAGAGTGCTGTTCCTGTTATAGGGAGAGTGTTAGGCTACTGTTTGCGTCTGCAAGAACCCCAACGGTCCTTCTTAGGGCCACATCTTACCGTGTGCATTACTGTTGTGGCTGCTAGGAGCAGTTTTGCACGATTTTTTTTTCTTTATCTTGGGCTCTGCAGACTATTGCGTTCTCAGTCTGCAGTCAATTATACAGAGTATAGGGGCAGTAGTGGTGGGGCAGGGTCAGTGCTAGTGTAGAATCCTGTCAACAAGTACCCCCAAAAAAGCTCCTGCTAAGGGCGATCTGTGACCGTGTGCATTACTGTTGTGGCTGCGGGGAGCAGTTTTGCACCAATTTTTTTTTTTTTCATCTTGGGCTGTGCAGACTATTGCGTTCTCAGTCTGCAGCCAATTATACAGAGTATAGGGGCAGTACTGGTGAGGCAGGGACAGTGATAGTGTAGAATCCTGTCAACAAGTACCCCAAAAATGCTCCTGCTTAGGGCTACCTGTGACCGTGTGCATTACTGTTCTGGCTGCTGTGACTTGTAGTGGCTCACTATTAGCCAGCTTGGCCTTTCTGCTGGCAAGCGTATAATTTTTTCGGCCTACAGTCTGCGTTACAGTATCGCTGTGATCCTGCAAGTGCAGGCCAATAATTGCATAATTTTTTACACCACTGTGTGCGTCCCGTCAACTTCACGCACAGCGTACGGCCACAGCCGCTGATAGAGGGAAAGACATATACACGCTATCTAGGCTGTTGGCTTTTTCAAAAAGAAAAGCTGAAAAAAATCCTCCTTAGGCCTACCTGTGACCATGTGCAGTTTTCTGCGTGCCTGCTGGGGGTTGTAGTGGCTCACTATTAGCCAGCTAGGCCTTACTGCAGGCCATCGTATAATTTTTTGGGCCTACAGTGTGCGTAACAGAACCGCTGTCAGCCTCCAAGTGCAGGCCAATAATTGCCTAATTTTTTACACGGCCCTGTGTCTGCTCTATTCGAAAAACATCATGCTGAAGGGTAGACCTAGAGAATGTGGCCGTGGACGCGGGCGAGGACGCGGGGTCCAAGTGAGGGTGTCGGCATAGTCCGAGTTCCTGGTCCAGGTGAATCGCTACCGGTTGCAGCGGGATTAGGAGAGAGGCAAGTTTCTGGGGTCCCCAGCTTCATATCACAATTTTGTGGTCCACGTGGTAGACCTTTATAACAAACAGAGCAGTGTGAGCAGGTCCTGTCGTGGATGGCAGACAATGCATCCAGCGATGTATCGACCACCCAGTCTTCTACGCCGTCCACTGCTGCAACTCTGAATCTTCTCGCTGCTGCTCCTCCTTCCTCCCAGCCTCCTCAATCCATGAAAATGACACATTCTGATGAGCAGGCAGACTCTCAGGAACTGTTCTCGGCCCCTTGCCTTGATTGGGAAAAAATGGTTCCTGAGGAGTTTGTCGTGACCGATGTCCAAATTTGGAAAGCTCCCGGGGTCCGGGTGATGGGCCTGGGATTTCCGACAACTGTCTTAAGAGCTTTCAGTGGGTGAGGAGGTCAGTGATGATGAGACACAGTTGTCTATCTGTGAGGTAGTAGTAAGGGCAGTAAGTCCGAGGGACGAGTGCACAGAGGATTCGGAGGAAGAACCGCTGGACGATGAGGTGACTGACCCCACCTGGTTCGCTAAGCCAACTGAGGACAGGTCTTCAGAGGGAGAGGCAAGGGCAGCAGCAGGACAGGTTGGAAGAGGCAGTGGGGTGGCCAGGAGTAGAGGCAGGCCCAGAGCGAAGATTCCCCAAACTGTTTCACAAAGCACCCCCTCGTGCCAAGCCACCCTGCAGAGGCCTAGGTGTTCAAAGGTGTGGATGGTTTTCAGTGAGAGCACGGACGACCGACGAACAGTGGTGGGCAACCTGTGTCGTGCCAAGATCAGCCTGGGAGCCACCAGTACCAGCCTCACCACCACCAGCATGCGCAGGCATATGATGGCCAAGCACCCCACAAGGTGGGACGAAGGCCGTTCACTGCCTCCCGGTCGCACCACTGCCTTTCCCCCTGTGCCCCAACCTGCCACTGAGATCCAACCCCCCTCTCAGGACACAGGCACGAGCGCCTCGCGGCCTGCACCCACACCCTCACCTCCGCTGTCCTCAGCCCCATCCAGCAATGTCTCTCAGCGCAGCGTCCAGCTGTCGCTAGCGCAAGTGTTGGAGCGTAAGCGCAAATATGCCGCCACGCACCCGCACGCTCAAGCTTTAAAGTGCACATTGCCAAATTGATCAGCCTGGAGATGCTGCCGTACAGGCTTGTGGAAACGGAGGCTTTCAAAAACATGATGGCGGTGGCGGTCCCACGCTACTCGGTCCCCAGTCGCCACTATTTTTCCTGGTGTGCCGTCCCAGCCCTACACCAGCACGTCTCCCGCAACATCAATCGTGCCCTCACCAACGCGGTTACTGGGAAGGTCCACTTAACCACGGACACGTGGACAAGTACTGGTGGACAGGGCCTCTATATCTCCCTGACGGCACATTGGGTGAATTTGGTGGAGGCTGGGACCGAGTCAGAGCCTGGGACCACACACATCATACCCACACCCACTTTTCAATTAAGAATTGTGAGCAGCTCATCGCCAGCAGTCGGTGTGGCGCAGCAGCACAGCGGTGGGCAAGCGTCAGCAGGCTGAAAGTACTCAGCCTAGGTGACAAGAGGCACAGGGTCCCCGAGCTGCTGCAGGGTCTGACAGAGCAGACCGACCTCTGGCTTTCGCCGCTGAGCCTGCAACCGGGCATGGTCGTGTGTGACAACGGCCGTAACCTGGTGGCGGCTCTGCAGCTTGGCAGCCTCACACACGTGCTATGCCTGGCCCACGTCTTCAATCTGGTGGTTCAGCGGTTTCTGGAAAACTACCCGCACTTATCTGACCTGCTCGGCAAGGTGCGCCGCGTCTGCAAGTCCACCACGGATGCTGCCACCCTGAGGACCCTGCAACATCGGTTTAATCTGCCAGAGCACCGGCTGCTGTGCGACGTGCCCACACGGTGGAATTCTACGCTCTACATGGTGGCCAGGCTGTATGAGCAGCGCAGAGCAATGGTGGAATACCAACTCCAATATGGGCGGCGTAGTGGGAGTCAGCCTCCCCAATTCTTTACCGAGGAGTGGGCCTGCATGGCAGACAACGTCCAGGTCCTCGGAAACTTTGAGGAGTCTACCCAGATGGTGAGCGGCGATGCTGCAATCATTAGCGTCACCATTCCTGTGCTATGCCTGCTGAGAAGTTCGCTGCAAAGCATAAAGGCTGACGCTTTGCGGTCGGAACAGGAGACGGGGGAAGAGAGTATGTCGCTTGATAGTCAGAGCACCCTCATGTCTATATCTCAGCGGGTTTTGGAGGAGGAGAAGGAGGGGAGGAGCAGGAGGAGGGGGAAGAGACATCTGGGCCCTTTGCAGAGGGTACGCATGCTGCTTGCTTCCCATTTGTTCAGCATGTATGGCCTGTGGACGAGGAGAAGGAGGATCCTGAAAGTGATCTTCCTAGTGAGGACAGCGATGTGTTGCGTACTGGTACCCTGGCACACATGGCTGACTTCATGTTAGGCTGCCTTTCTCGTGACCCTCGTGTTAGATGCATTCTGGCCAGTACGGACTACTGGGTGTACACCCTTCTCAACCCCCGGTTTAAGGAGAACCTTTCCACTCTCATTCCCGAAGAGGAAAGGGGTTCAAGAGTGATGCAATACCACAGGGCCCTGGTGGACAAACTGATGGTAAACTTCCCATCTGACAGTACTAGCAGCAGAAGGCGCAGTTCTGAGGGCCAAGTAGCAGGGGAGGCACGGAGATCAGGCAGCATGTTCAGCACAGTCAGGGGAACAGTGTCCAAGGCCTTTGCCAGCTTTATGGCTCCCCAGCAAGACTGCGTCACCACTCCCCAGTCAAGGCTGGTCGGAGGGAGCACTGTAAAAAGATGGCGAGGGAGTACGCAGCCGATCGTACCACCGTCCTCTGTGATGCCTCTGCTCCATACAACTATTGGCTGTCAAAGCTAGACACGTGGCACGAACTTGCGCTGTATGCCCTGGAGGTGCTGGCTTGCCCTGCCGCTAGCGTCTTGTCAGAGAGGGTGTTTAGTGCAGCTGGGGGAATCATCACGGACAAGCGTACCCGCCTGTCAACTGACAGTGCCGACATGCTTACATTCATAAAGATGAACAAGGGCTGGATTTCCCCAGACTTCTCTTCTCCACTGGCGGAGAGCAGTGGAACCTAAAGATTCTTTTCGCTGCAACCGCAGATAAAAGCACTCTTCTCTGTCATCCAGAGATGCCCAGAAAACAGGGCATTTAGCTTTGCCAATCTGTCTCTGACATTAGTCCTCCTCTTGCTACTCCTCCTCCAGAAACAACATGTCATCGCGCTGAACGGCCAATTTTTCTGAGGCCCAAATGGCTCATCTACATCTACCAATTTTTTTAACAAAGTTTCAAAAGTATTGAGACTGTAACATGAACCAATATTTCAACAGGGCTGCCACCAGGCTCTGTTACAAATTAAGCAACAGTGAGCTGTATCTTTAAAAAAAAATGTTTATGGGTTTCACCTGCCCTCTCGGTTGATCAATTTTTCAGAGGTACACTTGTACTCTTGGTACACTAATTTTTGGGGCCCACGCCTACACTCTTATCCAACTAATTTTTCCGGCCTTCGCCTGCGCTCATGGTACCCCAATGATTCAGAGGTTGGCCTATACTATTACTACAGAAATTTTACTGGGGTCTGCCTGCCTGCCTATACTTCTGCTACAAGAAAGTTACAGGGGTCTGCCTATACTGCTGCCACTTACATGTTACAAGGGTCTGCCTATACTGCTGCCACTTGAATGTTACAGGAGTCTGCCTATATTTCTGCTACAAGAATGTTACTGGGGTCTGTCTATACTTCTGCCACGTAAATGTTACAGGGGGTCTACATATACTGCTGCTACACAATTGTTACAGGGGTCTGGCAATACTGCAGCTACATAAATGTTACAGGGGTCTGCCTATACTGCTGCTAATGAAATGTTACTGGGGTCTGTCTATACTGTTACTACAGAAATGTTAATGGGGTCTCCCTAGACTTTTGCAACACAAATGATACTGGGGTCAGCTTATAACTTTGCTACAGGAATATTACAGGGGTCTGTGTATACTATGGGTGCACTGAGTCTTCACATTGCGGTGTTGTACCTATCTGGCCCGAAAAACAACCCAGACTGACTAGGGCATGGCGTGTGGGCCGAGGCCAACATGTATTTACACTCACGTTACCACAGCTATCCGGGGCACTGCAATGGGATTTCTTTCTGTACCGTCTGTGTGTTCCTGCTAGCCACCCATGCTGCGGGTGCACACAGACTTGCCATAGCGGAGTTGTACCTGCCTGGCACTGTTAAAAAAAAAACAGAATGTCTAGGGCATGGCATGTGGGCCGTAGCCAACATGTATTTCCTCTCACGCAACCGCAGCTATCTGGGGCACTGCAATGGGATTTCTTTCTGTACCGTCTGTGTGACTTGGGTAGGGTTCAGAGTGCAGATGGTTTACCCCTTGCATTGTCGATGAGGTATCCGACACCCAAACAGAATGAGTAGTGTGTGGACACATGGAGTCCCCATTGGATGCCGGGTCATGCAGGAAGGGGGGCGGGGGTGGGCAGCATGTGGGCAGTGGTGTGACCCGCAGGCAGTGATTGTGCTTGGTTGGAGGTAGTGTGGTGCTTAGCAAAGGTGTGCCTTGCTAATGAGGGTTTGTCCGAAGCAAAAATTGTTGGGGGGGGGGGGGGGGCACTCTTGCCGCTATTGTGGCTTAATAGTGGGACCTGGGAACCTGAGATGCAGCCCTGCATGTTGCCCCTCGCCTGCCCTATCCGTATCTGTGTCGTTTCCATCACTTTCGTAAGTTTTGAAGATTTGCACAAATGAAAACTTTAGCGAGCATCGGCGATATGCGAAAATGCTCGAGTCGCCCATTGACTTCAATGGGGTTCATTACTCGAAACGAACCCTCGAGCATCGAGGAGAGCTCATCTCGAGCAACGAGCACCCAAGCATTTCGGTGCTCGCTCATCTCTAATGTAAAGAGAGTCATTCACTATCTTAAAGGGACTTCAAACTACAAGCTAAAGTTACCAGCAAGTGATGAAAGCATCTTGACAGGATACGCGGATGCTGACTGGGCCGGAGACACCATTGACAGAAAATCTACCAGTGGATACTTGTTTCTTCTGTCAGGGGGTTCTGTCAGTTGGATTAGCAGAAAACAGCTCACTGTTGCAATATCATCCACTGAAGCAGAGTATGTTGCAGCAGCACATGCATGTCAAGAAGTTATATGGCTGAGACAACTGTTAGCAGACTTAGGTCAACAACAGTCGTAAGCAACAAATCTTTTTGAAGACAACCAAGGATGCCTTGTTCTTGCACAAATGCAAAGAGTCAGCTCAAGAACCAAGCATATCGATGTGAAGTTCCACTTTCTGAGAGCTCTTCAAGAACAGGGACTTCTTGAGTTACTTTATTGCCCGATTGAAGATATGACGGCAGGTATCCTTACCAAGCCTCTGACGGCTGAAAGACATTCAGGGCTTACAAAGAAGCTAGGCCTAATAGACTAAGCCTCAGCTGTTGAGAAGGGGTGTTGGAGATACAACAGCTTTAGCTTGTCATGTATATTGCTGGAAGGACTGCAGTTTACTAACAGGACAGTAGATGGCACTGTCACTAATGCTTATGTTTAGTCTTTCTGGTATTGAAATGTTTTTTGCTGTACTGCTGCAAACTCTTTGTTTTTTTTCCCCTTACTTCTTCCTGCCTGTGTACAGTCCACCATGTTGTTTTCTCTCTCTGTGAATCCACACATGTCGTTCCAGTAAAGACAAGTTATTCCTCCACAATGTCTGCCTGAAGTGACTCCGCCGCATCCAGCACTCAAACTCTGCAACAGTATTTACCAGAAATACCAGATGGGCAGTCCGCCCTGCAGCCAACTGATATGTACAGCTGATAATTGTGACTTATCACAATGTGTGTGATAGGGGGGACAACAATAATGGGGGCAGTCATTTATAGAGCTTATAACGGAGCAATCAGCGTCTCACCACAGGCAGATCTCACCGGCTCCAACACATCTCATACCCAGAACTATAAGTCCCATCATCCACACAGACATGTACACAGAGGCTCCATTACACCAGTATTATAACCCTTTATGATAGGACTGATGGCTGATAGAAAACGTCTTTGGATGCAGCTGCTGCCCGGCTGATATTTAGTGTCATTCTCTCAGCAGTTGTCAGTGCAGTTATTGTACATGTTGTCAAGTATAATGCTGTATCCGGTCTGGTGTGTGATGTGTGGGGAGAAAAGAGATGTATCTTACCTGAACATATCACTCCAATCAGATTTACAGAAGTAAATATACCACCACCTGTATAATATTCACACTGTGACAAGGATGACTCTTCTCCTGTACATCGTAGATACAACACCCTCCTGGCATCACCCACAAATATCTTGCCTGTGGTCACATGAGGTTGTACATTTGTGATGTTACATCCCAGATCTCTGCAAACAACATTAGCAAAGTCTTCTCTGTTGTCTATGCGATTATCCACTCCCCACCATTCTTCTTTATATTTTACTTCCACTAATCCTTCACATTCAGTGTGTCCTCCAGAAAGTCTCACTGGAACTGTGAAAATAAACAGAAATGAATATAAAAATCCATGAATCTAAGGAAATAATAATAAAACATCACTAGTCTCACCACGACATCCCCCCTCCATATATCTATTGAGCAAAATGCACATTTTAGAGGGGTGACCAGCGCTCGGGGTCCCTCTCTATGGGCCAGATTGAAGAGGGGCACCTGGTGGGTCTGGTAAGTTCTGCATCACATGGGTGACAATTCATCAGAATCCCCAGGCATCGCTCCCGGAGATCACAGCTGATTGTTGTGGACTAGAGAAGCCAACGTCAACTTCTTGTTGTAACAGCAGTCTTCATGAGGGAATCCCTGTGAGTAACAAGTCACGATGTATATTTGTGTAGACAATGAGGGTATACAGGGGGTCCCAAAAGTGTCTACACACTACATGAAAAATATGTGCAGAAAAGCTTTATTATTAGATTAGAGAATCACCAATTCTTCATGGGAGCGTGAAAAAAAAAAAAGAAAATCACACCCATGCTACGTGATTTGCATGTGAATGTGGTGCGCTTTCTCCCATTTCAGTGATTGGAGTAACATGCATAGCAAAATGATGTGCATCACGTGTTTTTGACATGTAAATCCAAAAACCCAGAATGAACACCCGGACTGGGGTCTTATTTCACCCAGGCTAGGCATCTGGGTAAAATGTACACTCACTCCAGTACTTTTTCTTGTGCATGTCTACTATATATATATATATATATATATATATATATATATATATATATATATATATATATATATATATATATATAATATATATGTGTGTGTGTGTATATATATATAGTCTTTAATTTTTTTTTTGCAGCACATCTACTTCAATGACCACTGATGTGCTAGGCATCTTAGGCAGTCTGTGTAGCAGGGAGGGGTTTTCTCTTTGTTGGAACTAGCTAAGCAGGTCAATTGACACCTGGCGGGGCTCAGTAAGAGAAGGGTGATTTTCAGTTCTGGGAAGAGACAAGTTGGTAACAGGAACCTCTGTACACAAACAAGCTTGTTTGTGATGATGTTCTGTTACAGTAGGCCTGGTAGCAAGGGCATTACAGAATGTTTAGTTAGAGACCAGATGGCCAGTTGTATGTTTGGATGTCTTGCAATGTGAAATGTGTAATACGGAATGAACATTGCTGTGCTTTGAACAAATTACGGTGGACACCCACTAGCGTTTTTTTCTCCACTGTTCTGCAAGAGTAAGTGAAAAGTCTCGCAGCGCAGTGCGAGAAAAACGCTGGCAGATCGCTGGAATATCGCCAGTCTCTTCAATGGGGCCAGCGGCAGCAGCACTAGCCCCATTGAAAAGATAGGGAGAATGCCACGGAGTTCAGCCACAGCTGTGACAGAAGTGCAGAATGATATCCCATTGCTTTCAATGGGATCGGCACTGCTGCTGATCCCATTGATAGCAGTGTTTTATGGCAAGGCCCGCAGTATGATTATTGGGGAAGGGCTTGAAATATAAGCCCTTCCCCGATAATATAATCAATTTAAAAATCCCCAACTCCTGAAAGGGCTGTGCTGATTGGCTGAGGGCTCAGCCAATAGCAGCTAGTGCTTAGCTATTGGCTGAGCACTCAGCCAATCACAGATAGTGTTTAGCTATTCATTCATGAATAGCACTATCTTAGCTATTCATGAATGAATAGCTAAGGACTATCTGTAATTGGCTGAGTGCTCAGCCAATAGCTAAGCACTAGCTGCTATTGGCTGAGCCCTCAGCCAATCAGCACAGCCCTTTCAGGAAGCGGGGATTTTTAAATCCCTGCCTGCTGAAAGTGCTGGACAGCAGTTCCGGGGAGCCAGCCAGAGGACGCGTCTGAGTGGCAGAGAGGGGAGTAATTTTTTATTCTTTTTACCACTTATTGATGATTATCGGGGATGGGCTTATATTTCAAGCCCTTCCCCGATAATCATACTGCGGGACTTGCCTGAAAGCAATGGAATATCATTCTGCACTTCTGCCACAACTGTCACAGCTGTGGCAGAGGATTCCTTCATCCCCACGGTCCCCAAGCTAGATGACTGTGAAACAGCACACACTAACACTAGGGCAATGAGGGAGGATTTTTAGTTCAGCTAAATAGGCAGGCAATTACTCATGCCCTGCAGCTGAGCTGGGAGCACTAAAGAGTGCTAGATAGAGTCCTATCTGTATTGCTGGCAAGAAGTGTTAGTAAAGTGTCGGAGGTAATTTGCCAAGATCAGATCAGTACATTCCACCTGTCCATTAGACTTCAAGTGGGAGGTGGAAAAGTCCAAAGCTTACATGGGCCATCCAAAACTTGGGAGTGAATTGAACACCCCTATAAGACACTACATGCAGTGGAAATCCATGGAGCCGGAAGATATAATCGATGAACCTCTCAGCTAGCTGACTGGTAGATGGTAACCTGGGCAAAGGAACAAAGTAGGCCATTTTGGAGAATCGGTCAATGACCTCCTAGATGACTGTGCAACCTCCAGAAGGAGGCAAATCAGTGATGAAGCCCATGGGAATGTGTTGTCATGGAGTCTCGGGAATGGGTAAAAGGCAAAGAATGGACGGCCACCAAATAGAGACAACAATAGAGATTACTTTGGAGCAATGTTCCCAGGACAAAACTCGCTTTATTTGTATCTTTCATATAAAATAATAAATACATATACATATCCATAAATTATTAAATAAATTGATTACTATTTACACTATTCATATGTATATAAAAGGTTATTTCTATGTTCATGTAATATATATATATATATATATATATATATATATATATATATATATAAATATGTTATTAATATTTTCCTTCTTAATAATTAGTGTCTAAATCTAAATAAAAATTCCTTCTTAAAATATTATATGTTTATTGTAGTTTTTCCAAAATCTTGTTTAATCCTTTGGGGTTATGTATTTATTATTATATGTATATGTATATATTATTTTATATGAAAGATACAAATAAGTCTATTTAATTATATTGGTGTGGGCTAGACACCAATACTGATGGTTTTATTTGCAAATTTGCATTTTAAGGTCTGAAGTCAGGGCCGTCTCCTCTCTCCCACACAAGGAGCAGCGCCCGAGCAGGTGACGTCAGCGCACCATGTGATTATGCGTCATCAGACACGCACCCACGGGGCGGGACGCCGCAGGACGCTGGAGGAGGCACAGGACGGCGCGGACATCACGGGGATAAGGTAATTAATAAATTATACTATAAATAAAGTGATTTTAACATGTTTTAATATGTACTTGACAAAGTCCTATTACTAGGACGAAACGCGTTGTACGGAATAAACCTATAACAGTTATATTAGCGACATCGGAGTGTGTTCCTGAGCGCGGGTTCGGGTTTTTCTTTTCTACATTATATTGCAAGCAGCTCTCTGTATGAGAGACGGAGCACAGCGCGGCTCTCTTGCTATCTAGCCCGGCAGGATACGAGGGGACGACCGATACTTACTGAAGGACTATCCGGATATAGGGTGTCAGTGGAGATCATCCAGGAGAGATCTCCATTGAACACCGGGTGAGTTCAATCCTTATAATGTGGAGTATAATATATATAGCGATATACCCGTAACTTTGGAGCTCTACCCTAATTTTGCACACTTTGATCACTATCAGAATGAGATTTGTCATTTTGACCCTGTAGGGGTGATCAAGAAGAGTGGCCACTCAGTAATGATTTGATACTTTAATGTGGACTATGTGATGGTCCATCTGCAAGCAGTGTGGCATAAAACATTCAAATGCCGCAAAGCACCAAAGGATGATGGCTCACAATCCTTGAGGTCAAGCCCTAAAGCGTCCTCTGGCTAGTCCTGCCATCCATGTAGAATAGCTGGAGTTAGTGATGGATGGAAGGAACATTGTGTAGCCCCTCACCTACCTTTGGATCTGTATAATCCTACTTCTCTTCTTCCTACTCTATACCTCTCCCATGGGTTGAGAAATGCATTGTAGGAGACACCCCCTTTCCTATCCAAAGCCACCCTCCTTGCAGTATTGAATAGTGGCACATTGGCCAATCATTTGGCAGATTGGTATCCCTTCCTCCTGTAACAACAGGCAGATGATAGGGATGGTCAGACTGATCATTGTGTAATCACGACTGAACATTGTAATTGCTTCCCATGGGAACCCAGCATTAGACTATCTGGAACAGGAAAAGGCCAATCAGACATATCATTATACAAAATATCACTACTTATTCATTCCCCTTCTGATCTATCATCTCCTTCTAATGTGTCTTCTAATGAAACGTCTTCTAATTTATCTTCTTCACTTTCTCTGTGCCCTGTAATAACATGCTCAGTGGCTTGCCTTTCCTGGCTATCCGTTTCAGTTTGTGTTTGTCCTCAAGGAAAGTTTTATTCCTCTGGAACACTTTATGTTGACGCCAAATTGGAAGATGTGACAAATTTCATCAAAGATCCGGACAGAGACTGCAGACATACAGCTTTGCCTTTCAGCTTTTTTCTTTGTTGCGCTCCACTTCCATGGTTCCATTTAGAGACGAGCGAGTACCAAAATGCTCGGCGCTCATTATTCGAGTCGGGCTTTTCGTAATATTCGAGAGGTCTATTCGAGTAACAAACCCCATTGAAGGCAATGGGAGACCCGAGCATTTTTTTTTACTCTCTCTCTCCCTCTCCCTCCCTCTCTATCACTCTCCTTCCCTCACTCTCCCTATCCCTCTCTCTCTCCCCTTGTAAAAAAAGTAATGAGTCACATAATTTAAGTCACAATGTAGCAAGTCATCACACAATCTGCCCAGGGCATCTCTCATGCAGCGGTTCTTAACCACTTAGTGACCAACCTATTGTGTTTTTACGTCCTGACTAAGTGAGCTTTAATCCTAGAGGACGTAGAAACATGTATCTTTTTAGGATTAAAGCCCTGCAGGCTCTATGCTGTCAGTGCCCGTAGCTGTCATCCCAGGCTGCGGGGAGTGTTCCTCGGCAATGCGATCGGTACTATCCAATGGATAGCGCCAATCGCATTACAGTAAATAAAAAGTGAAAAATGTATGGAGTTTCAGCTCCCCTCATGGATCGCAACCATGAGGGGCACTGAAACTACTCACCTAGGTCCCCAGCGATATCTTGCACTGGTATAAAAAGGTAGCAATCTACCTGATACAGAGCACTATGTATAACATGCACGTGATTTATGAATCATTCTGGGGCATTCTGAGCTTCCTCCAGTTCCAGGACCAGCTTGTAGAGTGAAAAATAGATGTCGTTTCAGCTCTCCTCATGGATCACAACCATGAGGGTCGCTGAAACTACTCCCCTAGGTCCCTTGCGATGTGTTGCGCTGTAACGGCCCCTCCGCCGTATTCTGCACATGTGCGCCAGGAAAAAATTGGTGCAGCATGCGCAGATGCCAGGATCGCCCAGGATATTTAAAATTTTCTGGCTCCTAGTTATCTGCAGGTTGCCGAGAGACAGAAAATGTCACCGGGGACCGCGGTGACCTGTCCCAGGGCTTGTGATCGCCGTTAACAATTGGTTAATGGCAACCACGAAAAAGTTTTAAAAAGTTAAATAAAAAGTTTCACCTCCCCTCATGAATCGGATCCATGAGGGGAGGTGAAAATACTTACCCCCATTCTCTGTGATGTCCCGTGGTGATCTACACTTGCTGACGGCTTTTACGCATGCGCAAGGGAAAATTGTTGGCACATACGCAGAAGCCCGGATTGCCTGAGAGATTTTAAACATCTCTTGGCTTCCGGCTACCTACAGATAGCCATAAGCCAGGAGAGAGCCCATTTGCGCATGTGCCGACAAAATGGCGTCATCACTGCCCCTCATACCCTAATAACCCTGATATACCAATGTCTGTTTTTGTTTTTTTTTTGGTGGGGGGGGGGGGTTGCATTATTTTTTCATTTTGTCTAAATCCATAAACAAAAATTCCGAAATGGAGCGTAGGTGTTACAGCGCAGAGCAAGCATACACGTTGTTGTTCGCCATTAGTTCTGGTAGTGATACCACAACTGAGGCGGAAGAAGAGGGTTTTTTTGACAGTGACGACTCTGCCTCTAGCCTCATGGAGGTTGAAGGAGGGGTTGGGGCAGCAGGGCCAAGTAATGCAGTGTCTGCCACAATGTGGCGTTCTGCCAATTTATTTTTGCCCTGCATCCCTGAATTTACCGCGACTCCTGGCGTCAATACCGACAACGCAAATTTCACCCCTTTACATTTTTTATATTTATTTATCACTGACGGTGTCCTGGAGCTTATTGTCCACCAGACTAATATCTACGCTGGACAATATATTACAGCACACCCCACGTCGGTATATTCAAGGACGTGCACCCCCATAAATATCCCAGGGCTAAAACAATTCTTAGGAATTGTCCTTTTAATGGGACTTGTTAAAAAATCCTCCATACAGTCCTATTGGTCTGCTAGCGCCGTTCACGCGACCGCTATATTTGTATCTGTAATGCCCCACCAGCAACTTGAAAATACAATGTGGGTTTTCCCATAATACACATATTCCCCCCAGAAATGACCTGGCGTATGATCAATTGTGCGAATTGAGGCCCCTAATTATTTTGTTACAAGATTCCTTTAAAAATATTTATACCCTAGAAAAAAATTTGTCCGTGGACGAGTCGCTCATGAGCTCTAAGGGCCGTCTATCCTTTCACCAATTAATACCCTCAAAATGCTCTAGATATGGCGTTAAGCTTTATAAGGTTTGTGAGAGCACAACATGTTATACCTGCAATGTTTTTATTTATAAGGGCAGAGACCGCCATCTAAATCCCCCTAACTGCCCAGAAAATATTGGCATAAATGGAAAGATCATGTAGGAGCTCGTGTCCCATTTTTAAAAAAAGGGTACCATGTCTATACAGATAATTAGTACATCAGTCTCCCACTGTACAAAGCATTACACAACGCAGACACAGGGGCCTGCAGAACTGTGTGCAAAAATAGGGTGGGGTTCCCACTATCCCTTGTGTCAAGACGCGTAGAAAGGGGAGTGTCTTACGCGCTGGCAAATGACCCCTTGTTTGCCATAAAGTGGCATGACAAGAAAGATGTCTATATGCTCTCCACTGAGCACACAGACACCTGCGTTGCAGTAAGGGAGAAGGGGGCTGCAACGCAGAAAAGAAAACCTGTTTGTGTCAGGGACTACAATAAATATATGGGGGGAGTCGATCCGTCAGAACAGGCGGTACGGCCATATCTTGTAAAGCACAAAACCAGAGCATGGTATAAAAATGTAGCAATCTACCTGATACAGATCAACACGCACACATGTGATTTATAAATCATCCTGGGGCACACTGAGCTTCCTCCAGTTCCAGGAGCAGCTTGTAGAGCACCTTTTATTTGAGAACATCCACACCCCAGGATGCATTACAGTCCGAGGAGGTGCGAAAGCTTACAAAACGCCATTTTCTGCACCCCTTCCCTCAAAGTGTAGGTAAAAAATAACCTCCCAAAAAGTGTCAGGTTTGTAACAAACAAGGAAGGGGGGGGGGGGGGCGGGGTGGATACCAGATTTTATTGCCCCATGTGTCCATCCAAACTAGGCCTCTGTAATTACCCCTGCTTTGAAACCTATTATATTATTAATTGTATTTAATATATAGGAAACACCAAAAGGAGGGAATGAGGGGGGGGGGGGGGGAATTCTTTTTATGAAGTCATATCTTTGTTTTTGTTGCAAAGGGGCCTGGAATTTAATAAATTGCGCCCCGAAATCCAATAGGTGGTTCCTCCATTATAGGCCAAGCCATGTGTCCTGTATGCAGATTGGGGCTATAATGGGGGTATGGCTGAACAGTAGAACTAGTGCTATAAAATTTGTGGTGTGTTTCCCCACTTTTCCCTCCTTAAAACAAAGATAACTGTTTTGAAAGAGACAAATTTATAAAAAAATGAAATTGTATTTATTTGTCACTTGCTTTATAATAATTTTTGCAAAAGAAATGTGGAGTCAGAATCCTCAGTACACCCCTACATCAATTCGCTAAGGGGTCTAGTTTTCAAAACGTGGTCATTTGTGGGGGTACTCTATGGGGTTGGCCGCTCAGGGGTGCAATGGGGCCTAAAACACCTTCAAGCAAAATTTCTGTTCTGAAAGCCACCAACTACTCCTTTTATTTTGGGCCCCGTTGTGCATCCAGACATAAGACTAGTGCCACTTAGGGCTATCAATTTTGGGGTGCAAGTCTTCACTCATATGTGTGCTGTACAAAGAAACTTTTTATTAAAATGGCACAATTGGCAAAAAATGAAAATTCAGATTTTTTTTTCTGCTTTACTTAAATTCATTCAAAAATTGTGGGGTCAAAATATGCAGTACACCTTTAGATAAATTTGTATGACGGGTCTACTTTTCAAAACGGGGTCATTTGTGGGGGTTCTCTATAGTTTGGCCGCTCAAGAGCTCTACAAGTGGGCAATGGGGCCTAAAAGGCCTTCAAGCTAAATTTGTGTTCTGAAACCCACTGACTACTCCTTACATTTTGGGCCCCATTGTGCATCCAGACATATGATTAGGGCCACAATAGGTATATTTCTGAACACAGGACAAACAGGGGTATCTATTTTGGGGATCGAGTCTTCATTCATATGTGTGCTAAACAAAAAAAGATGTTTTTAAAATGATAGAATTGCCAAAAAAAAAGGAAAAATCCTAATTTTTCCCTTCTGCTTTGCTTGAATTCATTCAAACACCGTTGGGTCAAAATGGGCAGTACACAACTAGATAAATTTGTTAAGGGGTCTAGTTTTCAAAATGGGGTCATTTGTGGGGGTTTTCTATGGTTTTGGCCGCTCAAGAGCTTTACCAGTGTGCTATGGGGCCTAAAAGGCCTTCAAGGAAAATTTCTGTTCTGAAAGACACCGACTACTGCTTTTATTTTAGGCCCCATTATGCATCCAGACATACGATTAGGGCCACATTGGGTATGTCTCTGAACACAGAGCACACAGGGGGATCAATTTTGAGGTGTCAATGCTCATTTTCATGTGCACTATAGAAAAAAAATGTGTCTTTAAAATAACATATTTGCAAAAATATGAAATTATATTTTTCCTCCTCTAAATTGCATTAATTCCTGAAAAAAACCTGTGGGGTCAAAATACTCATAACACCCCTCTGTGAATACATTAAGGGGTGTAGCTTTAAAATTGGGGTCATTTGTGGGGGTATCTATCATTCTGACACCTATGAGCCTTTACAATCTTGGCTTGGTGTAGGAAAACAAAGTGTTTCTTAAAATGCTGAAAAGTAATGTTAAATTTGTACGTCTCCTAAATGGTTAAAAAAAAAAGTTTTTCTAAAAGGAGCATTCAGAATAAAGTAAACAGATGGAAATATATATCTTAGCAAAAATGTGCACAATATGTTTGCACATATTTGAGGTATTACCGTTGAAAATGTGAAAAAAAAGACTTTTTTTTCAAATGTTTCCTAATATTGGCACTTTTAATAAATATACACAAGTTCTATCAATCTATTTTACAACCTAAATGAAGTGCAATGTGTGGTGAAAAAAACAATGTCAGAATCACTTGGCTATGCAAAGTCTTTACGGAGTTTTGCTATGTTAAGTGACGTCAGATTTCCAAAATGTGGCTCCGTCACTAAGGGGCAAACAGGCTTCATCACTAAGGGGTTAAACCTCTCAGATTAAGGATCCCTTTAGACCTGGAAGTAGTAAATAGTGAAGGCAGCACTCCGCACAGTGATTTATAATAGGTATACAACCTTTATTGAGCCCATGGTTTTGAGCGTCAGCGATGTTACAACCCAAACTGGGTCTTTTTCAAGCTGACAACTCACAAGCAAACACTACAATTTATTTACAAAAACACCCAATGAGTGAGGTATAGTCGTTACCGGCAGGTGTGTGGACGTCCGGTTCGTGCACTGGTTGTTATAGCTCCCATAATGCTCCTATGCTGATAGTCCTCATGTTGAGTGCGACCTGAAGCGCCGGCGTCCCCCAGTAGTAACCGCGCATGCACGGAGTCCCGGGGATCTCGCGAGTGACAGAGACTCCTGACGTAATAGTCATGAAGAAACCCCGGCTCGTAGCGCATGTGCCCTAGTGCGGACTATGTTCACGGAGCTCAGGGCGGAGGAACATCACAAAGGAACTCCTGTTACCTCTTTATGAGTTCCAATACTGGCTATTCATAAACCAGCGATTTTCTTAGTCCTAATGGTGAAGTCACGGAGCCCTAACATTTATTTTAAGGCTTAAACCTTAAGGCCACTCTTGCACAAACGTCTATAAAACTGCTGTGTTTTTTTATGCAGCATTTTACTGCACTCAGACTTGTGTTTTTGTGTATTTTCACTGATGTCAAAATGAAGACAATCTCCCCCCCCCTCCAATTTCATCATGGCCACCTGCGTGTAAAACGCTGTAAAATCCCAGCAATTGTGTTTTACTGTGTTTTTTATGCACAACATTCATTCCTATGGTCGATTTTTGCATGAAAATGTGCATAAAATGCAGAATATAGGACCAGCAACGTTCGATTTTGCACACATAAGAAACACGCTGAAAAAACGCTAGTATGAGAGGTCTTATAAATGCCTGTTAATTGGTGGTGGGCGTGTCGGTGTATAATTTGCGCAGGCTCGCCCATTGCGAAGACCACACATCATGGCGTAATTACAAAAAAAAATAAGATGATCTATCTTTTTGCGCCGGGATTTCTTTGAGGCAATTATGCCATGAATGAGCCACTTGACAGCTATGGGTTTTCTTGAATGCGTTTTGCACTCAGGAACTTTCTTAGGGCAAAACAGAGAAATCGATGTTTTTTAGCTGCATTTTCAGCACGTTTTAAACACTTTTACAGCTGTCCCTTTTTCCTGTGAATTTAACGGGTAACCCTCTAGTAGTATATATGAATTTTCTTCATTCAGACGTTCATTGATATCTATTAGTTTTAATAAAAAATTATACCTGCGTTTCACTGTGTTTTTTATGAACCCCATTAATTCCTAAGGGCAATTTTAGATCTAAAAAAATGCAAGAAATAGGACATGCAGCGTTCGATTTTCAGCACATAGAAAACACACTGAAAAAACGCGGGTGTGAGAGGCCACATTGAAATACTTAGGGGCGTTAGGCTGCTTTCACACGACTGTGTGCTGAAAGCGTATCACTGGAGGGTAGATCCCATGGCTAATACGCTTTCACTAGCTCCCATACCGATGGATTGCAGTGCTCACATTGCAGTTGCTGCATTGCGTGCCCCGGGGCTGCGAAATTCAGTGCAGTATGTTCTATCTTGGCGTGTTGTACATACCGAGATAGAGCAAAGCATATGCAGCGTGCAGCAGCCTCGCAATGCACATTGTGAGTTTGCTGCGTGCTCCGCTCTGCCAGCACACGCGTGTCCTGCTGCCTTCACACGCTCGCCTGAAAGCAGCCCAAGGGTGTATTTACACACCGCTGTTTTGCTGCGGATTTTGTAGATGACTGTGGTGCAGATCTGCAGCATATATCGCCCTTCCAATTGGAAATCAAATGGGAGGGTGAAATATGCTGCAGACCTGCACCAACATCTGTAGCAAAACAGCGACATATCCCTAATACTGCATAGTCCGTGCACGTTTAAAGCGCGCTGAAAATGCAGCACAAACACGCGTGTGTAAGAGGGCCCTTAACCCCCATGTTCTTCAATGTGCCAGTTCTGGTGCATAAAAAAAAAAAAAAAAAAGAATCGCTGGTGAAGCGCAGTAAACTGCAGTAACCGTTGTTTTACTGCACTTCTAATGGAGCTTAGACAAATCACTCACACTCTCACATAACTCTAGGTCCCTAACAGCACAGCTACTGACAGCCAATCAGCTACCAGCTCTGCCCACAGGAGCCAATCAGGGCCACCAGCCCCTCAGCCAATCAGTGCTGCTGCTCAGCACTGGAACAGCTACAGACTTGCGACTTTTTCAAACTTCTGAGCCCACAAACAGGGCCCTGTTTGGTTTGTCTGCCTGCTTTTGCTGCTGTATACGGTTAAAGGGGTTGTCCCGCGCCGAAACGGCTTTTTTTTTTTTCAATAGGCCCCCCATTCGGCGCGAGACAAACACAAGGGATGGGTTAAAAAAAAAAAAAAAAAGTTTAGTACTTACCCGAATCCCCGCTCTGCGGCGACTTCTTACTTACCTTACCAAGATGGCCGCCGGGATCTTCACCCACGATGCACCGCGGGTCTTCTCCCATGGTGCACCGTGGGCTCTGTGCGGTCCATTGCCGATTCCAGCCTCCTGATTGGCTGGAATCGGCACATGTGACGGGGCGGAGTTACGAGGACCAGCTCTCTGGCACGAGCGGCCCCATTCACCAGGGAGAAGACCGGACTGCGCAAGCGCGTCTAATCGGGAGATTAGACGCTGAAATTAGACGGCACCATGGAGATGAGGATGCTAGCAACGGAGCAGGTAAGTAAATAACTTCTGTATGGCTCATATTTAATGCACGATGTATATTAAAGCGCTGCAGAATAAGTTGGCGCTATACAAATAAAGATTATTATTATTATTATATTATATTACAAAGTGCATTAATATGGCCATACAGAAGTGTATAACCCCACTTGCTGCCGCGGGACAACCTCTTTAACATTAGCAGAAATATACTCTCTGCAGAATCTCTCTTCCAATGTACAGACTATGTTTTGTATAGTCATATAAACATGATGAAATACAAGTTTTCACACCAGCAGCAATATTTCTTCTGGAGAACATCTCTCCCCAAGTACAAACCACGTTTTATACAGGTATGTGAACATGATGCAGCTTCTCTGTCCTGTGCTCATCTGTAAAATGACCGCTGGTTACAATGTGCCTATGTTATATATGGCTAAGTCATGTGATGCAGGTGTCCAAGCTGTTAATGGGCTGCACTCTGACCCCTATAGAAGGCATTTTGGGAAATTTGATTTTCGCAAAATTGTCGCCCAAAATCTAGTCGGATTTACCCAATCTGACTTGGCAAAAATTGGGGTGATTATATTTCCTGGAAAATCATGACAAGCAACAATAAGTAAGACAAACCCACAAACATAAAAGGTTTTATTATTTTTTAACAATATAAGTGCTTTTTTTGTGTGTAGCGCCGCACTGCAAGGCCAGAGCGATTTTAATTTTTTGTCAACAAGGCTTAATGAAGGTTAGAGTTTGCTGGATAAATTGTAGTTTTTATTGACACCATTTTCAGGTATAAAACTTTTTGATTACTTTTCATTCCTATTTTGGAGGACTAAAATGAATATAAAACTGCTATTTTGGCATTCTATCTATTTGTTTATAAATGGTATTTAATGTGCTGGAAGAAGTATATGATATTTAATAGAAAGGGGTCGTTTTTATTTTTTTATATTCAAAGCACTGTGTAAAAGGAAAAAAAACTTTTTAAATTTTTTTTTTCCTGTAAAAAAGGTCTTGTTACGACAGTCAGCAATAACTGTGGCATTTGTGGGGTTAAGCAGTACAGAAAAGTTATTAGATAAGCAAGTGCTCATCTTTTCACTCTTTCCTGGAAAAAAATATGTTACATAAATGAGAATCGTACATATAAGTATCACATACCTTCACATTCAATAGCAGGGGGATTTTGTTTGGTGCAGTTTCCTTCTACATCACGTCTTAAACAGCCATATAGGCTAGACTCATTACCAACACAATGGATTTGCTCTCTCCATATTGGTCCAGGTCCTCTCGTGTAGTTCAGTAATGTTGGCACTGCTTCTCCACATTTCAGCTCTCTACAGATGACCTTGGCTGTTTTTAGCTCTTCATCAATCTCACAAACAGATCCCCAGGTATCACCATCTCTTGCTTCTAAATAGCCCGAACATCCATGAGGCCCGTTAACTAATCGGTATTCTCTGTGACCTAAAGAATGATAAAACAAAACTCACTGAACTATTCAAGATTGAGAAATAACTAATTAATGTTGTGCTTTATATATTATTATATGTGATTTTCCTGTAATATCAGAATGTAATTAAGCACTATAGAAGGTTGTACTGGTATAAACAAGTATTATGATACAGGTATATGAACCTGTAACAGAGAATTGAAACTGTACTTGATTGTGAAGTTTTAAATTATTCTTCAATAAAACGAGTATAAAAAATAAGATTAAGAAGTAGAAACAACACGCCACAAAACCCACATTTCTGTAATCTAGACATTGCACAACACATGAAAAGCCCTGACACTAATAATCAATCACAGGCCAAGAAGGAGCTCTATGTTAGGCACGCCTTTGACCTCAGTCAGGATCATGTTAGCAAAACTGCGTCAAACTGCTAGCCGGCTCTGGGTAACCTCTTTGGAGAAACAGAAGGGTTCATGATTGTCATACAGGATCAAGTCATAAGCACAAAAAAACTACAGAAAACACTTCCTAAGGCCGAGTGCCCACGGACGGATTATCACTGCGGAATCCACAGCCAGACACCAGCCGTGAATTCCGCAGCAATAACCGTCCATAGACATGCTACGTTAAATGATTCTCCCCTGCCCACGAACGGAAATCAGATGCGATTTTCTGCTCACGGGGGAGAATCGCAGCATGTTCTAATCTGTGCAGAAAATCACAGGGACGGCTTCCATTGGGGGGCGCTGGGTCTGATTCTGATGCGATATTCCGCAGTCGGAATCTGACCCAGTCGTGGGCATGAGGCCTACAAGACAACACTTCCTGATAACACGTGCAGAAAATGACACATCGTGGCAGAAACAATGCGCAACGTATCACTGTTATCGTAAAAACCTGCGAAACCTAGGTATAGCTTGGTTTGTTATAAGAGGAGGCAGCAGCTGCCTTGGAAATCATCACATCACATTCAGGTTGATGTAACAAAAAATCATCTCAGCTTTATTTCTATCACACAGCACTTTATACCATTTTAAACCTTGTATTTTTCTAGCCAATAATCAAGATAAAAGGAAAAGCGCAGGAATTTTTAGAATATTATATATTATTATTATATTAACATTAGTTCTGCTGTGTTATGTTGTTTTTCTAACATAAGATCACATGCTATGTGGCCAATAGCTTCTTAACAGAGTTCTTCTGGCCTTGTTATCTAGATAAGCGAGTCAAAGCAGCTACATCCTGTAAGGCCCCCTATCCACGGCAGTGATTTTGCCGGCGGTAAACTGCCGGCGAATCACACCAGCTGATGCTTCCATAGCATTGCTATGGAAAGCGCTGGCCCCTATCCACAAGCAGAGAATCATTGCAATTCTCCGCTCGCGGCAGGCAATTCACAGCATGCAGCCAATTGCCCCGATTCTCCGCGGTCAGCCTATCTATTAGATAGGGCTGACCGGCGGAGATTCGGCGGCGGCTCTTGCTCCCGGACAGCGGCGGGATACCACATCGCCCATGGACAGCCGGCCTTACTAAAAAGGTCCTAAATATCTTAATATGCGTTTTCTTAAAGCTACACACACATTTTTTATCCCAACAAGTAAAGAAATCATATATAGGTATATAAAGAACTCCTTTGATATAATGTTACATAAATATAATCTCTAATATCACCTCCGGCTCTTGGCACAGACAGATTTGTATACATTTTTTACAGCATTTCCGTAATAGCGTTCTCAGCCTGCAGTGCCGTACAACGAGCTCCAACCGTGAAACTGCACTCTAAAATTTCCTAGGCTACTGCAAAGTATTTCAGTTATATCGTTCTATGTCCGCAGTGCATTAGACACAGGTCTCACTGCTAAACAGTACTGTAATATTTCCTGGGCCACTGCAAACTATTTCAGTTATATCGTTCTATGTCTGCAGTGGGCACAGGCCGAGTTCCTGCGCGTGGTGAATCACAGCTCGCTGCTGAAGGATTAGGAGAGAGGCAAGTTTCTGGGCTCCCCAGCTTCATATCACAAGTTGCGGGTCCGCGTGGTAGACCTTTATTACAAACAGAGCAGTGCAAGGTCCTAATGGTTATAATGAGGTCCTGTCGTGGATGGCAGAAAACGTGTCCAGCAATGTATGGACCACCCAGTCTTCTACGCAATCCACTACTCCCGGCCGATCATACCACCGTCCTCCGTGATGCCTCTGCTCCATACAACTATTGGGTGTCAAAGCTGGCCATGTGGCACGAACTTGCGCTGTACCCGCTGGAGGTGCTGGCCTGCCCTGCTGCTACCATCTTGTCAGAGAGGGTGTTTAGTGCAGCTGGGGGAATCATCACTGATATGCGTACCCGCCTGTCAACTGCCAATGCCGACATGTTTACACTCATAAAGATGAACAAAGGCTGGATTTCCCCAGACTTCTCTTCTCCACCGGCAGAAAGCAGCAGAACCTAATGATTCTTTTGCTGCAATAGGAGAAAAATGCATCTGCCTATACTCTTGTTACAGAAATGTTACAGGGGTGCGCCTATACACTTGCTACATAAGTGTTACAGGGGTCCGCCTATACTCTTGCTACAGACATGTTACAGGGGTCTGCCTTTACTCTTGCTACACAAATGTTATTGGGGTCCACCTATACTCTTGTTACAGAAATGTTATTGGGGTCCGCCTATACTCTTGCTACATCAATGTTATTGGCGTCTGCCTATACTCTTGTTACATAAATGTTACAGGGGTCCAGCTATACTGTGGGTGCACAAAGGTTTCCCATTGCGGGGTTCAGCTGCCTGACACATACACAGAATGAAGTGTGTGGGGACACATGGATTTCTCATAACTATTTATCTCACTGCACCTTGGGTCGCACAAGGTGGAGGCTGGGACCAAGCCTGACACTGGGCCCGCTCACGTGCTTCCCACCCAGAGTATTGCGGGTCCTACCTCGGTCATGGTTTCTCGGCCTTATTATGCCACCTCCTCCTGCTGCTGCTTGGGGTCTGGGGATCAGCGGTGGGCAACATGTATTTTTTCTCGTGTTACCACAGTTATCTGAGACAGTGGTTTGAGCCAAACAAAGGAGTGTTACTGCAGTAATGAGACGTTCACAGCTGCACTAGCATCTGAGTCCGCTTGAGGTCCACTGATTACTGAGGGTGTGGGCAGAGGCCAAGGTCCTGGGGGGGAAGAATCAACTGCGCCAGGTATGGCCTGTGGAACTTCTTTGTGGTTCATCCAATCTTTGGAGCGATGAAAGCAACCATTACTGATTAAAAGAGACGTTCACAGCTGTACTAGCATTTGAGTCCGCTTTATGCCCACTATTACTGAGGGTGTGAGCCGAGGCCGAGGTCCTGGCGGGGTGAAACTGCCTTGTTTGGGTGCTCTGATTTCTTTATGTGTAATACCGTCTTTGAGTTTCATGGTCTCACCTATGCTGTGGGTGCACAAAGACTTCCCATTGCGTTGTTTTACCTGTCTGGCACAAATACACTGACTGACTAGGGCAGAAATGTGGGCCGAGGTCCTTGGCTTGGTGAAACTCTGCCATTTTTGGGCACTCTGGTTTCTTCCTGTGTAATACCATCTTTGTGCACCAACAGCATGGGCGAGCCCAAGGAACTCAAAGACTTCCCATTGCAGTGTTGAGCTATCTGACACCTACACAGAATGAATTGTGTGGGGACAGATGGATTTCCCATTGTTATGTAACTCGCGGCACCTTGGATCACACAAGGTGGAGGCTGGGACCGTGCCTGACCCTGGGCCCGCTCATGTGCTTCCCACACAGAGTATTGCTGTATTGTGGAGATGTGTAGAGGTGCTGGCACCTGAGTCCCCTTTATGCCGTTTGCGGCTCCTGACAAATTTGTGACGGTAATGGCACGGGATTGGAATGATGATTGTAAGTCAATTTATCATCAATTCTCAACAGCATTGTGGGCTATCGCCCACACTTTCAAAGAGGGTCGCTGCTTAGCCCTGCCAACCCTCTGCAGTGTGTGTCTCTTGTTCCTCCTCATCCATAACGCACTTATAAATAGACATGAATGTGGTGTGGCTATGAAACGAGCGTGTGGCATGAGGCCAGCTGAATGCTGTGTAGGGAAAAAATTTTTGTGCGCTGTGAATGCAGGGTCGTGTGGGGGGGGGGGGGTTGGACAGCAATGCCAGCATATAACCCGAGAAGAGAGGCAGTGGTGTCACCCGCAGGCAGTGATTGTCCTTGCTTGCAGGTAGTGTGGTGCTTGGCTAAGATGTGCCAGCACGTGTACCTTGCTAATGAGCGTTTGTCCGAAGTAAATTGTTAGGGGTGTGACCGCCCGGCTCTTGCCCCCATTTAAGCTTAATAGTGGGACTTGGGAGCCTCAGATGCAGCAATGCATGCTGCCCCTGCCCTTCCTTATCCGTTTCTGTGGTGTTTCCATGACTTTCTGATGTTTTCTGGTGTTTCACAAGTCATCACCTATGCGGAGCATCGGTCCCATACAAAAATGCTCGACTCCTCCATTGACTTCAATTGGGTTCGTTACTCGAAAAAGCTCTCGAGCATTACGAAAAGTTCGACTCGTGTACCGAGCACCCGAACATTTTGGTGCTCGATAATCTCTACTGACCAATGTTTATATACTACATTTTTTAATTCTGACACTCATAGGGACATAAGTTGAGACAATAGGTATCCTAGAGATTTTCTGAGCCTTTGTTTTAACCACCAAGAGCTCATCCCTAGTTAATTCTTTAACCTTTACACTCGCATCTCACAACAATTTATTAGGGTATCCTCTCTGTAGGAATTTTCTGCACATTTTGTCTAATCGGATATCGATCACGCTATCATTAGTGATACGACGGACCCTAAACTATTGCGACCACAGGAGAGATTCCATCATTCTCCGGGGGTGATTACTACTATAGTACAGAAGAGAGTTCTTATCAGTGGTTTTAGTTGTAAATCCGTAACTATTGTAGCGCCCTCAATAGATACCTTCACATCAAGGGAATTAATTGTCTCCTTAGAAAATGCAATTGTGAACTTTAACTCAGGGTAAATGCCCTCCAGGAATTTGTGGAATTCAACCAGCTCCCCTTCCATAGTACAAAAACATTGTCAATATACTGATACAAACAAACAACAGATTGCCAACATACTGATGAATAGATGTATTCCTGCTCGCATAAATGCATTATATATATATATATATATATATATATATATATATATATATATATATATATATATATATATATATATATATATATATATATATATATATATATATATATTGGCGTAAGTGGGCGCCACGTTTGACTCCATAGCAGTGCCCTGCCGCTGCCGGTAGTACATCCCTGCAAACACAAAATAATTGTTCACAAGGATGTACTCCAGCAGCGGCAGAGCAAACCACCGGCAACCCACTGATAATGCAGAATTATCCAAATATCGTGTCACCGTCAGTAGACCCCGTGTGAGAGTGATCGATGTATATAGGCAGGCAACATCAAAACGTGACCAAAATAGTCGGCAAGAACCAATTTCGGACAGGACAACTCCATCAATTCCATCAACAAGTTGTGGGTAGCATTCCTTGTGGAAGTCCGGTGGCGGACGAGGTTCAGCAGACAGTCGGGTGATGGTGTTGATACTAGTGACTCTTTTGGACCGGCAGACTAATAAGCTTAAAATTAAAATTTAACTTTTATTTATTCACTTAAAAAGTATGAAATAGACAAACAAACATACACATACTGTATATATAGTGGATACTGTCTCACTTAGAGATCTCAATTCCTCAATTGAAGATTTCGGACAACTAGTGTGTCCAATTACTAGCAAGCTAATATAGTGCGTATATTTTACGCGTGCCCTCAGGTAGACTGGCAATTTTGAATAATTCACAGGCTCTCCCGGCCAAAAACACACCAGTGGCGGTCGATTTGTATGATATATTTTGACCGCAACAAGTGTTTAATAAGTGCCCTACGTGTTTCACCCCCAACCACACAGGGGCTCCTCAGGGGCCAATAGTTGTACCAGGAATCAGTTTCTGGCAAGTGGTTATGGAGAACAAGAATGTCGTACGAAGGTCAAATCACCTCCCTCCCGTACGTATTCGTTAGTGATCGGCTAGTATGTTTCAAAATTATTTGTTAGTGATTAGCTGGTATAATCTTCCCACAAAAACAATCGTGGACAAAAAAATTATCTTTTTGGGAGTTACCCTCAGGGGTATTGTTATTATAGGCAGGGAAACCCCAATAGATATTAATACGTCCCTCTATGGTTTCCACTGCCTTGTCCTCTAAGGAGCTAATCCCTCACTGGTGACTCACTACAGGGAAGGTAGTAGCATCCAACGAGCAGTTCTCCTTGGATATCTAATGCACCTACCTAATCTTCTCTCAGAAGTCAATAGTGACAACCCACAATCGGTTATTCACCCTCTGTTTCTATGATAAGAGACAGCGTTTAAAAGCAGATATCAGAAAATAAATGAACAGAGATGCAGCATGTCAGCCCTGATGGTAGGCTAACAGCAATAGTGAGGAAAAATAAATGAACAGAGATGCAGCATGTCAGCCCTGATGGTGGGCTAACAGCATTAGTGAGGAAAAATAGATGAGCAGAGATGCAGCATGTCAGCCCTGATGGTGGGCTAACAGCAATGGTGTTGATACTAGAGATGAGCGAGCATTCCTCTTGGCTCTGATGGGGGTAGTCCTTGCAGACATGCTGGTGTGTCTAGCATTGTAACAGCTAGTGGGTTTTCGAGTCAGGTGGTGTACGGCTGGAGGCGATTGGGATTTTTCCCTTTAAATGGTGAAGCGTCAGATTTTTGGGGGCTCCAGGGACCTCCTTCCGCTTTGTGATGCAGCAGCAAGTTAGGTGGGAAAATATGAAAAAGGGGGTGTTGCTGGCAAATACAGTTATTTTGCGCCTTCACCCAGTGCATCCTGTGTCTACCCCAAAATTTATAAATAAAGAATTTACATAAAAATATAAATATTATTGTGGAATGAAAACCTTGTGTACCTCTCAGGACGTATTTTAAACTTTGCTGTGGTACCTTGTATATAGCAGATGATCTCCTTACTATATGTAACTCCAAGAGAGGGGAGATAATCTATTTTCACTTTCCAATATGAGGGTATGCCATGCATTTTATAGCATGAGTAATAAGTAGAGATGAGCGAACGTACTCGTCCGAGCTTGATGCTCGGGCGAATATTAGGGTGTTCGGGATACTCGTTACTCGTAACGAGCACCACGCGATGTTCGGGTTACTTTCACTTTCATCTCTGAGACGTTAGCGCGCTTTTCTGGCCAATTGAAAGACAGGGAAGGCATTACAACTTCCCCCTGCGACGTTCAAGCCCTATACCACCCCCCTGCTGTGAGTGGCTGGCGAGATCAGGTGTCACCCGAGTATAAAAATCGGCCCCTCGCACGGCTCGCCACAGATGCGGTCTGAGATAGCTGAGGGAAAGTGCTATAGTGTTGGAGCTGCTATAGGGAGAGTGTTAGGAGTTAGTGTAGGCTTCAAGAACCCCAACGGTCCTTCTTAGGGCCACATCTAACCGTGTGCAGTACTGTGGAGGCTGCTTTTTTGCAGTGTTGCACCCTTTTTTTTTTTGTATATCGGCCGTGCAGAGCATTGCGCCCTGCAGTAATACTACAGGGACAGAAGTGGTGGTTAGGCAGGGAGAGTGTTAGGAGTGATTGTAGGCTTCAAGAACCCCAACGGTCTTTCTTAGGGCCACATCTAACCGTGTGCAGTACTGTGGAGGCTGCTTTTTGCAGTGTTGCACATTTTTTTTTTTTCGTATATCAGCCGTGCAGAGCATTGCGCCCTGCAGTAATACTCCAGGGACAGAATTGTGTAGGCAGGGCCAGAAGACATATATTAGTGATTGAATATACGCAGTGGGCCTTTCCTTAAAAAAAAAAAGGGCAAAAAATCTATTTGGCCTGCCTGTCACAGTGCTCAGCATTCTGGGTACGTGTGTGCTGGGTGTACAACTTAAAAAAAATCATACGCAGCCAGCTAAGTTTAATAGCAGGCTTGCGCCAATTTATTTCCTGGCTGTGAAATCACCGCTCTGTTGCAGTTAATAACAGTGCGACACTGCAGTTCTGTGACACACTCCAGGGCCAGAAGACATATATTATTGATTGAATATACGCAGTGGGCCTTTCCTTAAAAAAAAAAGGGCAAAAAATCTATTTGGCCTGCCTCTCACAGTGTTCAGCGTTCTGGGTACGTGTGTGCTGGGTGTACAACTTAAAAAAAATCATACGCAGCCAGCTAAGTTTAACAGCAGGCTTGCGCCAATTTATTTCCTGGCTGTGAAATCACCGCTCTGTTGCAGTTAATAACAGTGCAACAATGCAGTTCTGTGACATACTCCAGGGCCAGAAGACATATATTAGTCATTGAATATACGCAGTGGGCCTTTCCTTAAAAAAAAGGGGCAAAAAATCTATTTGGCCTGCCTGTCACAGTGCTCAGCGTGCTGGGTACGTGTGTGCTGGGTGTACAACTTTTTAAAAATCATATGCAGCCAGCTAAGTTTATTAGCAGGCTTGCGCCAATTTATTTCCTGGCTGTGAAATCACCGCTCTGTTGCAGTTAATAACAGTGCAACACTGCAGTTCTGTGACACACTCCAGGGCCAGAAGACATATATTAGTGATTGAATATACGCAGTGGGCCTTTCCTTAAAAAAAAAGGGCAAAACATCTATTTGGCCTGCCTGTCACAGTGCTCAGCGTTCTGGGTACGTGTGTGCTGGGTGTACAACTTTAAAAAAATCATACGCAGCCAGCTAAGTTTATCAGCAGGCTTGCGCCTATTTATTTCCTGGCGTTCCAACCGAATTACTGGTAATACAGCATGCTGAGGGGTAGGGGTAGGCCTAGAGGATGTGGACGCAGCCGAGGACGCGGAGGCCCAAGTCAGGGTGTGGGCACAGGCCGAGCTCCTGATCCAGGTGTATCGCAGCCGACTGCTGCGGGATTAGGAGAGAGGCACGTTTTTGGCGTCCCCACATTCATCGCACAATTAATGGGTCCAAGCGGGAGACCTTTATTAGAAAATGAGCAGTGTGAGCAGGTCCTGTCGTGGATGGCAGAAAGTGCTTCCACCAAGCTATCGTCCACCCACAGTTCTGCGCCGTCCACTGCTGCTCCTCCTTCCTCCCAGCCTCCTCACTCCACTACAATGACACATTCTCAGGAGCGGGCAGACTCCCAGGAACTGTTCTCGGGCCCCTGCTCAGATTGGGCAGCAGTGGTTCCTCTCCCACCAGAGGAGTTTATCGTGGCTGATGCCCAACCATTGGAAAGTTCACGGGGTCCGGGGGATGAGGCTGGGGACTTCCGGCAAATGTCTCAAGAGCTTTCAGTGGGTGAGGGCAGTAAGTCCGAGGGAGAAGCGCACAGAGGATTCGGAGGAAGAGCAGCAGGACGATGAGGTGACTGACCCCACCTGGTTTGCAACGCCTACTCAGGACAGGTCTTCAGAGGGGGAGGCAAGGGCAGCAGCAGGGCAGGTTGCAAGAGGCAGTGCGGTGGCCAGGGGTAGAGGCAGGGCCAGACCGAATAATCCACCACCAACTGTTTCCCAAAGCGCCCCCTCGCGCCATGCCACCCTGCAGAGGCCGAGGTGCTCAAGGTGCCGAGGTGCTTGCCCAACGCAACCTCTGTCTCGCAATCAAGATGTGTCAGCAGCAGCAGCACGTCGCCAGCAGTCGGTGTCGCGCGGCGTGGCAACACAGCGGTGGGAAAGCGTCAGCAGGCCGTGCTGAAACTACTCAGCTTAGGAGAGAAGAGGCACATGGCTCACGAACTGCTGCAGGGTCTGACAGAGCAGACCGACCGCTGGCTTGCGCCGCTGAGCCTCCAACCGGGCATGGTCGTGTGTGACAACGGCCGTAACCTGGTGGTGGCTCTGCAGCTCGGCAGCCTCACGCACGTGCCATGCCTGGCCCACGTCTTTAATTTGGTGGTTCAGCGCTTTCTGAAAAGCTACCCACGCTTGTCCGACCTGCTCGGAAAGGTGCGCCGGCTCTGCGCACATTTCCACAAGTCTCACACGGACGCTGCCACCCTGCGCACCCTGCAACATCGGTTTAATCTGCCAGTGCACCGACTGCTGTGCGACGTGCCCACACGGTGGAACTCTACGCTCCACATGTTGGCCAGGCTCTATGAGCAGCGTAGAGCTATAGTGGAATACCAACTCCAACATGGGCGGCGCAGTGGGAGTCAGCCTCCTCAATTCTTTTCAGGAGAGTGGGCCTGGTTGGCAGACATCTGCCAGGTCCTTGGAAAGTTTGAGGAGCCTACCCAGGTGGTGAGCGGGGATGCTGCAATCATTAGCGTCACCATTCCTCTGCTATGCCTCTTGAGAAGTTCCCTGCAAAGCATAAAGGCAGACACTTTGCGCTCGGAAACAGAGCCGGGGGAAGACAGTATGTTGCTGGATAGTCAGAGCACCCTCCTGTCTATATCTCAGCGCGTTGAGGAGGAGGAGGAGCATGAGGAGGAGGGGGAAGAGACAGCTTGGCCCACTGCTGACGGTACACATGCTGCTTGCCTGTCATCCTTTCAGCGTGTATGGCCTGAGGAGGAGGAGGAGGAGGAGGAGGCGGAGGAGGATCCTGAAAGTGATCTTCCTAGTGAGGACAGCCATGTGTTGCGTACAGGTACCCTGGCACACATGGCTGACTTCATGTTAGGATGCCTTTCTCGTGACCCTCGCGTTGCACGCATTCTGGCCACTACGGATTACTGGGTGTACACACTGCTCGACCCACGGTATAAGGAGAACCTTTCCACTCTCATTCCCGAAGAGGAAAGGGGTTCGAGAGTGTTGCTATACCACAGGACCCTGGCGGACAAGCTGATGGTAAAATTCCCATCCGACAGCGCTAGTGGCAGAAGGCGCAGTTCCGAGGGCCAGGTAGCAGGGGAGGCGCGCAGATCAAGCAGCATGTACAGCACAGGCAGTGCAACACTCTTTAAGGCCCTGGACAGCTTTATGGCTCCCCCGCAAGACTGTGTCACCGCTCCCCAGTCAAGGCTGAGTCGGCGGGAGCACTGTAAAAGGATGGTGAGGGAGTACGTAGCCGATCGCACGACCGTCCTCCATGACGCCTCTGCCACCTACAACTACTGGGTGTCGAAACTGGACACGTGGCCTGAACTCGCGCTGTATGCCCTGGAGGTGCTTGCTTGTCCTGCGGCTAGCGTCTTGTCAGAGAGGGTGTTTAGTGCGGCTGGGGGAATCATCACAGATAAGCGTACCCGCCTGTCAACCGATAGTGCCGACAGGCTTACACTCATCAAGATGAACAAAGCCTGGATTTCCCCAGACTTCTCTTCTCCACCAGCGGACAGCAGCGATACCTAAGCAATACGTAGGCTGCACCCGCGGATGGAAGCATCGTTCTCTATCACCATCAAAAACGGGGACATTTTTGCTTCATCAATCTGTGTCTAATATTCCTCCTCCTCCTCCTGCTCCTCCTCCTGAAACCTCACGTAATCACGCCGAACGGGCAATTTTTCTTTGGGCCACAAGGCTCAGTCATATAATTTTTCTAAACAATTTTTATACGTTTCAATGCTCTTTAAAGCGTTGAAACTTTCACCTGAACCAATTTTTATTTAAACTGGGCTGCCTCCAGGCCTAGTTACCAATTAAGCCACATTAACCAAAGCGATTAATGGGTTTCACCTGCCATCTTGGTTGGGCATGGCCAATTTTTCTCAGGTACATTAGTACTGTTGGTACACCACTTTTTTGGGGCCCTCACCTACAGTGTAATCCTAGTAATTTGTATGTTCTTCGCCTGCACTCATGGTACAGCAAGGTGTGTGGGGTTGGCCTACACTTTTGCTACATAAATGTAACTGGGGCCTTGTCTATACTGCAGCTACTGAAATGTGAAAGAGACTGTTATCTCCCTAAACTGCTGCGATGGGAATGTTACTGTGGCCTGTCTTGAGTGCTACCATTACTGAAATGGAACTAAGACTGCGCTCCCACTATACTGCTGCTTCGGAATTGTTACTGTGGCCTGTCTTGAGTGCTACTATTACTGAAATGGAACTAAGACTGCGCTCCCACTATACTGCTGCTTCGGAATTGTTTCTGGGGCCTGTCTTGAGTGCTACTATTACTGAAATGGAACTAAGACTGCGCTCCCACTATACTGCTGCTTCGGAATTGTTACTGGGGCCTGTCTTGAGTGCTACTATTACTGAAATGGAACTAAGACTGCGCTCCCACTATACAGCTGCTTCGGAATTATTACTGGGGCCTGTCTTGAGTGCTACTATTACTGAAATGGAACTAAGACTGCGCTCCCACTATACTGCTGCTTCGGAATTGTTACTGGGGCCTGTCTTGAGTGCTACTATTACTGAAATGGAACTAAGACTGCGCTCCCACTATACTGCTGCTTCGGAATTGTTACTGTGGCCTGTCTTGAGTGCTACTATTACTGAAATGGAACTAATACTGTGCTCCCCCTATAATGCTGCTAGTGGTATGTTAGTGGGGCCTGTCCCTAATGCTACCGCTGAAATGTTACTAATTCTGGGCTCTGCCTATGCCGCTGATAATGGTATGTCTCTGGGGTGTGGAAACAGAGGCTTCCCAAAGACATGATGGCGGCGAGGCCATTTCCCACCAACGCTGTTACTGTTAAGGTGCATATAACCACGGACACGTGGAGAGGACACGTAGTGCCTCAAAAACATCCCCCTCCTCCTCCAACAATGAAAACATTCGTGGCAAATACCTTTGCATTGGTCCGTCTGGTGGCAGTTCAAGAATTTCACCTTTACCGACACAACAAGAGAGCCCCCCCACCATCCCCCCGCCACGGCCCACTTAATCCTGGCCACATTCCGAAAACCAACTAAATAAAACCACGCTACTAGGTCCGCAGTCGTGACCACATTCCCACCAATTTGTACCTGCCAGTGTCTACGTATTAAAAACTCCGGTCTGACTGGGGCATGCAGTGTGGGCCGAAGCCCACCTGCGTTTAATCGGACGTTACCTCAGCCGTGCTGGGCAATGCGATGGGATTTATTTATGTACCGCCGGTGGGTTGCAGGGAGCCACCCATGCTGTAGGTGCACACGGAGTTGTAACTACATGTGTCCACTTCTAAAGAACCCCAGTCAGACTGGGGCATGCAGTCTGGGCCGAAGCCCACCTGCATTAAACATGACATTACCTCAGCTGTGATGGGCAACGCAATGGGATATATTTATGTACCGCCGGTGGGTTCCAGGGAGCCACCCATGCTGTGGGTCCACACGGAGTTGTAATTACATGTGTCCACTTCTAAAGAACCCCAGTCTGACTGGGGCATGCAGTGTGGGCCGAAGCCCACCTGCATTAAGCACGACATTACCTCAGCTGTGATGGGCAATGCAATGGGATTTATTTATGTACCGCCGGTGGCTTCCTGGCACCCACCCATGCTGTGGGTCCACACGGAGTTGAACCTACATGTGTCCACTTGTAAAGAACCACAGTCTGACTGGGGCATGCAGTGTGGGCCGAAGCCCACCTGCATTAAGCACGACATTACCTCAGCTGTGATGGGCAATGCAATGGGATTTATTTATGTACCGCCGGTGGGTTCCAGGGAGCCACCCATGCTGTGGGTCCACACGAAGTTGAACCTACATCTGTCCACTTGTAAAGAACCCCAGTCTGACTGGGGCATGCAGTGTGGGCCGAAGCCCACCTGCATTAAGCACGACATTACCTCAGCTGTGATGGGCAATGCAATGGGATTTATTTATGTACCGCCGGTGGCTTCCTGGCACCCACCCATGCTGTGGGTCCACACGGAGTTGAACCTACATGTGTCCACTTGTAAAGAACCCCAGTCTGACTGGGGCATGCAGTGTGTGCCGAAGCCCACCTGCATTTAATCGGACGTTACCTCAGCTGTGATGGGCACTGCAATGGGATACATTTATGTACAGCCGGTGGGTTCCAGGGAGCCACCCATGCTGTGGGTGCACACGGAATTCCCATTGCGGAGTTGTACCGGGCTGCAACTATTTTAAAAAAAACCACAGTCTGACTGGGGCATGCAGACACCTTGACAGAATGAATAGTGTGTGGCACATAGGTGCCCCATTGCTATGCCCACGTGTGCAGCTCCGGATGGAGGTGGCACAGGATTGGATTTCTCATTGCTTCTGTACAGCATTGTGGACTATCGCACCGCCCCTTTTATGGGGGGGTCGCTGCCTAGCCATGCCAACCCTCTGCAGTGTGTGCCTGCGGTTCCTCTGGCAGACGCACTTATAAATAGACATGAGTGTGGCATGGCATGAGGGCAGCTGAAGGCTGTGCAGGGACAGTTTGGTGTGCGCTGTGGACACTATGTCGTGCGGGGGGGGGGGGGGCTTGGGCAGCATGTAACCCAGGAGAAGTGGCAGCGGAGTGTCATGCAGGCAGTGATTGTGCTTTGTTGGAGGTAGTGTGGTGCTTAGCTAAGGTATGCATTGCTAATGAGGGCTTTTCAGAAGTCAAAGTTGTTGGGAGGGGGGGGGGGCCACTCTTGCCGGTATTGTGGCTTAATAGTGGGACCTGGGAACTTGAGATGCAGCCCAACATGTAGCCCCTCGCCTGCCCTATCCGTTGCTGTGTCGTTCCCATCACTTTCTTGAATTGCCCAGATTTTCACACATGAAAACCTTAGCGAGCATCGGCGAAATACAAAAATGCTCGGGTCGCCCATTGACTTCAATGGGGTTCGTTACTCGAAACGAACCCTCGAGCATCGCGATAATTTCGTCCCGAGTAATGAGCACCCGAGCATTTTGGTGTTCGCTCATCTCTAGTAATAAGTAAAGTCCCATCTTACACTGGTCTGCTTCTCCTCATTCCATTCACTGGTATGCTCACAGGTGAATAAACAGCCTTCCGGTCATTGTGGCTTCTTATAAAAAAGATACATCCAAAAGATCGGGAATACATCCTTGTGTGAAAAATTCCTGTTTGATTATTAAAAATTGTTCTTGATCACAGAAACATGTAGAGAACGTGTTTCAGTTCACACTGGAACCTTGTTCACCTCAACACTGAAATCTGTAGACCACGCTTAGGCCTCATGTCCACGGGAAAAATCAGGCCCGCCACGACTTTCTGCTGTGGATGCTCTGTAATTGTTTTTTTTTTTTCATGCAGGAGATCAATTGAGATATGTGCTCTTTTAACTCCCGCATGCGTGATCTGCACTAAAATGGAGCATGTTGCGGTTTTTTTCACGCACATGACATTTTTAAATCACTTTAAAATACAATTTGCGGCTATTTATATAACCGCAGGTGGTCAATGCATTCCTATGGGAAATTTTACATGCGGATCATGCGCGCGGGTGATCTGCTGCGGATCCTAAAATAGATTTTCCCCATTGACATGAGGCCTTAAAAAGGTGCTTTCATTAAAAACATCTGTGAAGTTAACCCCTAATATCCCAGCAGTTCCAAACACCAACCATTGGTTTTTTCCCATCAAACCATACGGAAAGCGCTGAACGCTGAATACGAAGGTACATACATTTCTTTTTAAGTGTATACAATTAGAGACATATGTCCAATAATAAGCTTATAGCTATAATACTATTTCAAGATACAGAGCAAAAGATAAGCAGTGTGACTGCATAAAATTGATTGCACTCAGCAGAGGGAAATACATGTTTCAAACCCATTTTTATAACCCAATCAACTTTTAGTTATTATAGATACATATCATACCCTCACATCTATTGAATAGCAAAAAAAAAAAAAAAAAATTCAACTAATGTAAAGGAGATCTTTTTAAGTGCATACAGGCGAAGACACAGTGTGACTGCATAACTTTGATTGAACTCAGCAGAGGGAAATACATGTTTCAACATAGACCTGAAGTGACGTCAGACGCCAGGAGTAGCGGCACGAGACGGAGGCACGGAGGCACGAGCGAGCGGGGAGCTGAAGGGGACAGCGGAGCAGCTCAGCAGCCGAAGCAGGTGCGGGGGCAGCGGCAGCCGAAGCAGGTGCGGGGGCAGGAGTGACCAGTGGGACCGGAGCGCAGCAGCCGGCGCCAAGCGGTCACCAGGAGTTCAGCGGAGCAGCTGAGACAGGAGGGCAGAGTGAGCGGCCGCCGGGACAGCGGGTGACGTCACCAGGAGGAGCAGAGGAGCTGAGTATCTACCTCTGTGTGTGTTTGTGAGTTGTGTGTCTTCTGTGTATCTGGTTAGTTGTGTCTTCTGTGTGTGTGTGTGTCTGGGGGTCTAAGTGTTTGTGAGGGGGGGAAAAAAAAAAAATAAAAAAATTTTTGACTGCTTGCGCATAAGTGTCAGCGGGTAAGAGGTTGCGTGAGAGAGGCAGCGGGTGAGGGGTTGCAGCAGCGGGAGAGGGGTTGCGGCAGCGGGTGAGGGGTTGCGTCAGCGGTCGCGGCAGCGGGTCAGCGGTTGCGGCAGCGGGTCAGCAGTTGCGGCAGCGGTTGCAGCAGCGGGTCAGCGGTTGCAGCAGCGGGTCAGCGGTTGCGGCAGCGGGTCAGCGGTTGCGGCAGCGGGTCAGCGGTTGCGGCAGCGGGTCAGCGGTTGCGGCAGCGGGTCAGCGGAGTGTGAGCAAGTCTATCTTCACTACTTCCACAAGTAAATTGTAGATCCCCATTAGGATGAGCTCCATGCCTGGCAATGTCATCCAGTGTGCTACTTGTGCAATGTATGCGGTCCTTGATCAGCCGATCGAGGGTGCATACTGTTGCGCAAGATGCATGCACGTTGCAAATTTAGAAGCCCAAATTCTGGATCTAAATGGGCAACTGGCAACACTGAGAGCCATTGACATCATGGAAAGGAGTTTGGTGCTCACTGAGCAGGCACTCGCTGGGGTAGAGGCGGGGGCGGATGGTAGTACGGAAGTGCAGGGGGAGCAGGCAGTCAGCTGGGTGACAGAAAGAAGGAGGGATAGAGGGAAGAGAACCAGGGAGGCTAGTCCTGAACTGGCACAACCCAACAAGTTTGCACGATTGGCAGATGAGGGGGATGCCATTACAGAGCCAGCACCGCTGCAGCACGACACGCCCTCTGAACGCCAGGGGGATGACTGCTCCAGTGAGACGGGGACGGGGAGCGCAGGGCAGGCTAGACAGGTTCTAGTGGTGGGGGACTCAATTATTAGGGGGACAGAGAGGGCAATCTGCCATAAAGACCGGGATCGTCGAACGGTGTGTTGTCTTCCTGGCGCTCGAGTTCGACACATCGCGGATCGGATTGACAGATTACTGGGAGGGGCTGGTGAGGATCCAGCGGTCATGGTGCACGTTGGCACTAATGAACAAATTAGAGGTCAATGGAGGGCCCTCAAAAATGATTTCAGGGACTTAGGGTCCAAGCTCAGGGCGCGGACCTCCAGGGTAGTTTTCTCGGAAATACTACCTGTACCTAAAGCCACACTAGAAAGGCAGCAGGATCTTAGGGAGGTAAACAAGTGGCTCCGGAGTTGGTGCAAGAAGGAGGGATTTGGGTTCCTGGAGAACTGGGCTGACTTTGCGGTCGGCTACAGGCTCTACCGTAGGGACGGGCTGCATCTAAATGGGGAGGGTGCAGCTGTGCTGGGGGAAAAGATGGCTAGAAGGCTGGAGGAGTGTTTAAACTAGGGACTGGGGGGGAGGGTAAAATGAGAAATAGTGGGGTAGCCAGTGTAATTAGCGATCTGGGTCCAAGCAAAGGGAATGGGGGACGAGCAGGGGGTGGGGTTAGTACAGTTAGAACTGATAGATCAGCCAATAGTACGAATAGCAACAAAACAAATTTAAAAAACAAAAAAAATGAAATAAATTGTATGATCACGAATGCACGAAGTCTGATCGGTAAAGTGGGCGAGCTTGAAGCAAGAATGACTGATGAAAGTTATGATATAGTCGGAATAACGGAAACATGGCTTGATGATAAGTGCGATTGGGCGGTGAATTTGCAGGGGTACAATCTCTTCAGAAGAGACCGAAGGAACCAGAAAGGGGGAGGGGTATGTCTGTACGTCAAATCGAACTTGAAGCCGAGGCTACGGGAGGATATAGGGGTAGGAGACGAACAGGTGGAATCTCTGTGGGTAGAAATACAGGGAGGAAAAAATAACAAAATCCTGATAGGGGTCTTCTATAGACCACCAAAAGCAACAGAAGAAACTGAAGACTTACTACTAAGGCAGATAGAAGAGGTGTCAAAACGAAACGAAGTAATTATCATGGGGGACTTTAATTACCCAGATATAACATGGGAGAACGAAACCTGCAAATCTCACAGGGGTGATAAGTTCTTGAGAGTAATTAAAGACAACTACCTGAACCAACTTGTGCAGGAACCAACAAGAGGGAGAGCCATTCTGGACCTAGTGCTAACTAACAAACCGGAACGTATAAAGGGGGTGCAGGTTGAGGGGCACTTGGGGAACAGCGACCACAATATAATCAACTTCCAGCTGTCAATCAATAGGAAGCCTTATCAGGGAGTGACAAAGAAACTAAACTTTAGTAAAGCAAAATTTGATGAGCTTAGAACTGCTATCGGTAACATTAATTGGGACAACATCCTCAAAAATATCAGTACGGAGGAAAAATGGGAAAAGTTCAAAAGGATCCTAATCGCCTCATGTGAGCAGTTCATTCCCTTTAAAAATAAAAGAAACTCAACTAAAAGGAAACCAATGTGGCTCGACAAGACGGTACGAGGGGCAATAAACGAAAAGAAGAAAGCGTTCAAACTACTAAAGCAACAAGGCAGCGAAGAAGCGCTAAAATCATACAGGGAAAAAAACAAAATATGCAAAGATACGATCAAAACTGCCAAGGAGGAAGCAGAAAGACGGATCGCAAAAGAGAGCAGAAACAACCCGAAGCTATTTTTCAACTACATAAACAGCAAAAGGATTTGCAGGGAGAGCGCTGGCCCTTTAAAAAACAATGCAGGAGAAATCATTGATGATGACGAAGGGAAAGCAAATCTACTAAACAGTTTCTTCTCAAGTGTGTTCACCAAAGAAAAGGAAATGCCATACGAGATGCAGGGGAATAAAACGAACCCCTCACAAAATATCTCATACCTAACGCAGGAGGAGGTGCGGAAGCGTCTAAAGAAAACTAAAATTGATAAATCACCGGGCCCAGATGGATTACACCCAAGGATACTAAAGGAACTAAGTGACGAGATAGCTAGGCTGCTATACCTAATATTTCTAGACACTATCAAGACCGGAGTAGTACCATTGGACTGGCGCATTGCCAACGTGGTCCCAATTTACAAAAAAGGGAGCAAAAGTGAGCCTGGTAACTACAGGCCAGTAAGTCTCACTTCAGTAACGGGAAAAATTTTCGAGGGGATTCTGAGAGACGCAATCGATGAGTACCTCAAGGAGATTAAGGGAATAACTCCTCACCAACATGGATTCATGAAGGGTCGCTCATGTCAAACAAATCTGATCAGTTTCTACGATGAAGTAAGCTCTAAGCTGGACCAGGGAGAATCTATTGATCTTGTATATCTGGACTTCTCTAAAGCCTTTGACACCGTGCCACATAATAGGCTAATATACAAAATGAGGCAGCTCGGACTGGGCGAAAACGTGTGTAAGTGGGTAAAAATTGGCTCAACGATAGAAAGCAGAGGGTGGTAATAAATGGTTCGTACTCTGATTGGACCACAGTCGCTAGCGGGGTGCCACAGGGTTCAGTATTAGGCCCCACTCTGTTCAACATATTTATCAATGACCTGATAGAGGGGCTGCACAGCAAAATATCAATATTTGCAGATGACACAAAATTATACAATATAATTAATGCAACGGAGGACAATGTGTGGCTACAAACGGACCTGGATAAGCTGGGGGCTTGGGCAGAAAAATGGCAAATGAAGTTCAATGTTGAAAAATGTAAGACTATGCACATGGGCAGGAGGAACGGATGTCACCAATATTCACTTAATGGGGTACCACTAGGGAAAAGTGATATGGAAAAGGATCTGGGGGTACTAGTGGATAATAGACTAAACTGGAGTAACCAATGCAAGTCAGCCGCTGCAAAGGCAAATAAAGTCTTGGGGTGCATCAAAAGAGGTATAGGGGCGAAGGACGAGAACATTATCCTTCCATTATATAAGGCACTTGTCAGGCCTCACATGGAATACTGCGTACAATTCTGGTCACCGGTGCTCAGGAAAGATGTCACAGTGCTTGAGGGGGTTCAAAGAAGAGCAACTAAACTAATACATGGAATGACGGGACTGGAATACCCAGAGAGGCTGTCCAAATTGGGATTATTTACTCTAGAAAAAAGAAGGTTAAGAGGCGACCAAATAACCATGTATAAGTAGATGAGGGGACAACACATGGATCTCTCCCGCGATCTGTTTACACCCAGGACCACGACGGTAACAAGAGGACATCCGCTACGATTAGAGGAAAGTAGGTTTCATCACCAACACAGAAAGGGGTTCTTTACTGTAAGAGCAGTTAGACTGTGGAACTCTCTACCGGAGGAAGTGGTGATGGCAAAATCCATAGAGAAGTTTAAAAGGGGACTTGATGTCTTTCTGGAGAAGGATATTACAGGATATAAATTTTAGTTTAAGTGTCAATCCTGGTATATAGGCAGGTAGGAACTATTAGGGGTTGATCCAGGGAACAGTCTGATTGCCATTAGGGAGTCGGGAAGGAATTTTTTCCCCAAAAGAGCCAATTGACTTCTGGCCTTGGGGTTTTTTGCCTTCCTCTGGATCAACACAGTAGGATAGACAGGCTGGACTAGATGGACAATGTCTTCATTCGGCCTTACATACTATGTTACTATGTTACTATGTTCAAACCCATTCTTATAACCCAACCAATGAGAGGAGGCGTGGCGGGGAGGAGCTAAGTTCCCTTCCATTGCAAATAGGGTCGAGGGATGGAGAGGGGGTAGAGGGGGCAGGAGCTCAGTGCACTGCTCCAGGCTCTTCCAGCCTCCTCCCCCTGCAGAGAGGGATGCCGTATATTGGCCGGCATGAAAACATGGACGATATACGGTCGTCTGAATAAGCCCTAAATTCGATACTTCGAATTCGTACACAAAAAATCCAATTTACCAGAGTGCATTTCTAGAAAGTGCCAGACTACTCCTGAACTATTACTGTTGGCATTTTTGATGTTATGAAAGTGCTCTGCTATACGTGTTCTAATTTTGTGTGTTGTGCAACCTACATAGCTTAATTTGCAATCTGTTCATGTAATCATATAAATGGCATTAACCGTATCGCAGTTGATATAGTTGGTTACAGTGTATTCTTTTGTTTCTTTGCTATCCATAAATTTTGTTTTTTTTAGTGGCTAGGTGACAAACACTGCACCTAGAATCGCCACATTTGTAGAATCCTTTATTTTTAGCCAATGAGGTTCACTTCTGGCTGAAAGATACATGCTAGGGGATAACATATCCCCCAAATTTTTGCTTCTTTTAACCACAAACCTTAGCCTATCATCGAGGATATTATGAGAATGATGTCATCCTGCCTAAGGATCGGTAAAAATGTATAGAAAGTTTTCTTGATTTTATAAAAACTTCTACTCTATGTTGTGGACAATACCAAGCCACCATTTCTTTTTCTATCAATCTTCTTCTTATCCTCTAGTAGCTTATCCCTCTTATCTGTCCACTTTCTCACATATGTTATCCAAACTGGATCTATTATAGCCTCTATCGCATAATCTTTCCTTTATTTCCTTTTTGCCTCCTCATATGTTGAATTAGTAGATCAGGCATTTTATAGGAATGTAATAACGTGAGATAAGTAGGCGGTTTGACCCATCTTCAGAACTGCCTATATAGCACAGAACTAGAAAGCTAAAATACTTTAAAGGGGTTCTGTCTAGAGATGAGCGAACCTACTCGGCCACGCCCCTTTTTCGCCCGAGCACCGCGATTTTCGAGTACTTCCGTACTCGGGCGAAAAGATTCGGGGGGCGCCATGGGTGAGTGGGGGGTTGCAGCAGGGAGTGTGGGGGGGGAGGGAGAGAGAGAGGGCTCCCCCCTGTTCCCCGCTGCTACCCCCGCGCCGCCACGCCTCCCCCCGGCGCCCCCCCGAATCTTTTCACCCGAGTACTGAAGTACTCGAAAATCACGGTGCTCGATCGAGTAAATACTCGAAATGAGTACGTTCGCTCATCTCTAGTTCTGTCAATATAATCTGTATTTTTTTTATCAATAAATCTGCCCTGCCGACACAGGCTGTTGTCAACAACATATACAAAACGTTTTTTTTTTCACAAGTAGTACTTACCTAGGCTCCATTTTTCACCTCCATTCTTTGTTTACATCTTCAGCTCCTCCTGCTAGAAGGTCATCTCCCAGCACCCCTTGCTGTGGTGACCACTTTCGCCCTCACAGAGCCACTTCCATCCACTTCAGTGTAGTGAATACAGATGTGTAGTCCTGTCTACAGTCTACCAAAATCTGCTAGTGTTCTTCCCTGGCTCTCTCCCTGAACACCCATTTCCCAAGGGCTTCCAGATCTTCCTTGCAATCTCACAGTAGTCTCTCCACATGGTAAAAACAGGAAATGCTTACCTGTCTTTTTCCCCTTGAAATATTCCCATGCAATGTATTGTATGAGTGTATGTATATAATAATTTATCTATACGTATATATATCAAGATGCATATAGATATAAATATATATATACACACATACATACATACACACATTGCATAGCACATATGTGTTCCACGATAGCGAGCATGCATGAGCTTACACCCGTCTGCAGTTGCCCTCAGAGAGACAAAAAAAAGTGTACAACAGTGTGTGTAATTGCACTTACATCTATGTAAAGCTGGTCATATTGAATGTTGTATTTATGTACTGTTGTACCGCCTCTAACTTGGATGCAAGATGTGGTATGGGCGGGCATGGAGGCTCTAGGACCCTGTTGTACCGCCTCTAGTTTGAATACAAGGTGTGATACGGGTGGGCAAGCTGCCACATGGGATGCATTATGCATTGACACTTGGACAGGACAATAGCATGCTGACAATAGAGGGCAATGTATTCCTTTATGTCTTTGGTGATGCAACATTCATTGTCTTTGGCTGATTTAACACAAGTGAGTACTATATCAGCCCGAGAAACTCCGACCAATATCGCGCATGGCAAATATGCGAGAGTGTCTGCAAGTGCGGTGCGCTTCGTGAGAACAATGCATTGCGGTGTGTAATATAATATACACCAACACAGCAGTATCAGAGGGCTGTAGGAGCAACTGCACTCAGTGCTACAGAGATATTTACCTTTTAAATAGTGAAGCGTCAGATTTTTGGGGGCTCCAGGGACCTCCTCTCTCTTGTGATGCAGCAGCAAGTTAGGAGTGAAAATATGGAAAAGGGAGCGTTGCTGGCAAATACGGTTATTGAGTCAGCTTTGCGCCTTCACTATGGGGCAAATGGTTTGGAACAAGAAGGTAAGATTTCATTGCGTCAATTTAGGGGTTGTTCAAACTATTAACAAATTAACAGCATCCTCTTCCCCGTTAGTAAGTTTGCTGTGTTATCTGGTGTTACAAGCATTGTCACTGAAGGTGTGGATTGTGGCGGTAAATGTATCGGGTTTAACCCCTTAACGACCAGACCATAGTGTTTTTACGTCCTCCCGAAGTGGGCTTTATTCTCTGAGGACGTAAAAACACGTCTCCTGCAGAGAATAAAGCCCCTCGGGCTGTGGACGTGACAGCTCCATGCTGTCGGTGTCCGCAGGTGGCCGACAGCATGGAGCTGTCATCCCGGGCTGGTCGGACGCCCCCCCCCCCCCGGCATTGCGATCGGCGCTATACAATGAATAGCGCCGATCGCAAAAAAAGTACATAAAAGTACAAAATAGTTAAAGATTCAGCTGCTCTGATGGATCGGATCCATCGGAGCAGCTGAAATTACTCACCCAGGTCCGGCACGCTGCTCCCCGCTCTCCTGCCGCTCCGGGGCCCGAAGCCGGTCTTCTGCGCATGCGCGCCAGGCGGCATTACGTCAGCCGCATGCGCAGAAGGTCCGGCGGCGCGGGAGATTTAAAATCTCCTGGCTCCCGGCTCCTGTAGGTAGCCGGGAGGCAGGAGATGTCAGCGGGGACTGCGGTGAGCGGTCCCCGGTACCGCGATCGCCGTTATCCAATGGATAGCGGCGATCGCGAAAAAGTTTTTAAAAAGTTTTTAAAAAGTCAGTTTCACCTCTCCTCATGGATCGGATTCATGAGGGGAGGTGAAAATACTCACCCCCAGTCCTCAGCGGTGTCCCGATGTCCCGGGACCCGAATCCCCGTCTGCGCATGCGCGCCCGATGATTGACATTGGGCGCGTGCACAGACGGGCTCGAGCCCCGGGAAATTTAAAATCCCTCTGCTCCTGGCTGTCATGTGTAGCTAGGAGCAGAGAGATTATACCAGGAACATGATCACTGTCATCCAATGGATGACAGTGATCATGTAAAGTGAAAAAAAAGTGTAAAAAAGAAAAAAAAAAAAGTAAAAAAAAGATTTAAAAAGTTAAAAAAAAGTTTAAAAAGCGTACGTTTCATCTCCCCTCACGGATCATATCCGTGAGGGAGGATGAAAGTACGTACCTAAGGCCCCCAGATTTATCCGCGGACCTTACCACAGCTTCTGCACACGCGCCCGTCGCCAAAATGGCGGGCGCATGCGCAAAAGCTGTGGATTACCAGGATAATTTAAATTCTCCCTGCTCCTGGCTACAAAACGTAGCCAAGAGCCTGGAGATTTCACGGGGGGGCGCGGTGAGCGGTCCCTGGTCACGTGTTCGCCATTATCCAATAATGGCGATCACGTAAAAGTAAAAAAAAAATTTGAAGTTTCATCTCCCCTCACCGATGCGATCGGTGAGAGGAGATGAAACTTTTTACCGGAGGCCTCCGTATTTGAACCCCGACGCGATCTTCCTCCATGGACCTTCCCGAATTCTGCACATGCGACCGCCGGCAAAAAGCCGGACACATGCGCAGGAGTCGGGGAGCCCAGGAAACTTAAAATCTCCTTGCTCCCAGCGACCAACGGTCGCCGAGAGCCTGGAGCAGTGACCAGTGGCCTCGTTGAGCGGTCCCCGGTCACGTGATAAAAAGGTAGCGATCTACCTTAGGCCGGTCTCACATGACCGGATAGGAATTACGGATTCCGCATGCGTCTGATCCGCGGTAATACGCAGATCAATCGCATTGGATTACACAATTCCGCTGACATTAGCGAGTTGGAATTGCGTAATCCACTTGCAGAAAAGAGAACGCAGCAGGTTCTATTTTACTGCGGATATCCACAACATAGAGCCCATTGTGCTCCATGGTCGCAGATATACCCGCAGCTCATATGAAACTACCTTGCATACGGGCTACGGGTACCCGTGTCATCGCTAAGCGACGGTGCGGGAAATACCAACAACAAAAAAGGTGTGCTGCGCATGACCGCCTGTGTGAGTACGCAGTTATGTGCAGTACATTACGCGGCCGTATGCAGGGTCACAGCCGGCTCACAGATGGGATCCGCTGCGGGCCTCCGCAAGCGAATTCCGCCTGCACCCGCGTGAGCCCGGCGTTATTCAGACCGCTACCTGTGATACGTATTTTACAAGAACCCCCGGGAACGCTCACCTTCCTGCATTTCCAGGAGCAGCTTGTTGAGCGCCTTCTGTGTGAGATTGCCGCACCTCATCAAGCTTACGGAGACTCACGGAACGCCACTTTTTACACCCCATACCCGCTACTGAGGTCACAAAATACCCCCAAAAAGCATGAGAGGAGGGGGGATACCCTGTTTTATTGCCCCATGGGCCCATTCCAACCAGCCTCCGTAATTACCCCTGTCTTCGGAAATACTACACAGTTCACATTATTACTTTTATCTAAGATTTGCGAACGCCAAAAAGGGCGCGGAGTGGGTGTGTGGGCGGGGGGGGGGGGGGGAATTTTTAGGGAGTCAATTTTTATTCCGTACAAATAAGCAATGGGGCCTGGAATTTATTCAGTTGTGCCCTAAAATCCAACAGGTGTTCCGTCCTTTATAGGCCTTGCCATGGGTCCTGTAAGTAGATTAGGGCCACAATGGGTATGTTTCTGAACTCGGGACAAACGGGGGTATCCATTTGGGGGTGAACATCTTCATTCCTATGTACGCTGTACAAAAAAAAAAAATTGAAAATCGTAACTTTTTCCTTCTGCTTTGCTTAGATTCATTCAAATACTGTGGGGTCAAAATACGCAGTACACCCCTAGATGAATTCGTTAAGGGGTCTAGTTTTCAAAATGGGGTCATTTGAGGGGGTTCTTTATAGTTTTGGCCGCTCAATGGCTCTATAAGTGGGCAATGGGCCTAAAATTTATTCAGTTGTACCCTGAAATCCAACGGGTATTCCTTTCATTGTAGGCCTTGCCATGGGTCCTGTAAGTCTATTAGGGCCACAATGGGTATGTTTCTGAACACGGGACAAACAGGGGTATCCATTTTGGGGTGAAAGCCTTCATTTATATGTGTGCTGTACAAAAAAACCTGTTTTTAAATTGACACAATAGCCCAAAAAATGAAAATCCTAATTTCTTTCCTTTTGCTTTGCTTGAATTTATTCAAAAACTGTGGGGTCAAAATATGCAGTACATCCCTAGATAAATTCGTTAAGGGGTCTAGTTTTCAAAATGGGGTCATTTGTGGGGGTTCTATATGGTTTTGGGCGCTCAAGAACTCTACAAGTGGGCAATGGGGCCTAAAAGGACTTCAAGCAAAATCTATGTTCTGAAAGCCACCGATTACTCCTTTTATTTTGGGCCCCGTTGTGCATGCGGACATAAGATTAGGGCCACAATGGGTATATTTCTGAAAACAGCACAAACAGGGGTATCCATTTTGTGGTGTAAGTCTTCCTTCATATGTGTGCTGTACAAAAAAGCTGTTTTTAAAATGACAGATTTGCCAAAAAAACAAAAATCCAAATTTTTTCCTTTTGCTTTGCTTGAATTTATTCAAAAACTGTGGGGTCAAAATATGCAGTACACCCCTAGATAAATTCCTTAAGGGGTCCAGTTTTCAAAATGGGGTCATTTGTGGGGGTTTTCTATGGTTTTGGGCGCTCAAGAACTCTACATGTGTGCTATGGGGCCTAAAAGGACTTCAAGCAAAATTTCTGTTTTGAAAGACACTGACTACTCCTTTCATTTTGGGCCCCGTTGTGGACTCAGATATAACAATAGAGCCACAATGGGTATATTTCTGAACACGGGAGAAATAGGGGTATCCATTTTGGGGTGTAAATCCTGATTTTCATGTAAACTATAGGAAAAAAATATGTCTTTAAAATGACAGATTTGCAAAAATATGAAATTTTACTTTTTCTCCTCTAAATTGAATTAATTCCTGAAAAAAAACAGTGGGGTCAAAATACTCATGACACACCTCAGTGAATACATTAAGGGGTGTAGTTTGTAAAATGAGGTCGTTTGGGGGGGTATCTATTATTCTGACACTCATGAGCCTTTCCAATCTCTGCTTGGTATAGGAAAACAAAGTGTTCCTCAAAATGCTAAAAAGTAATGTTAAATTTGTACGTCTCCTAAATGGTTAAAAAAAAACGAAAGTTTTTCCAATGTGCGCCCAAAATAAAGTAAATGGGTGGAAATATAAATCGTAGCAAAAATTTCTATATTATGTTTGCACATATTTAAGATATTGCAGTTGGAAATGTGAAAAAATGACGATTTTTTCAAAATTTTCCCAATTTTGGCGCTTTTAATAAATAAACACAAATTCTATCGGTCTATTTTTTCCGCCTAAATGAAGTACAACATGTGACGAAAAAACAATGTCAGAATCGCTTGGATATGCAAAACCTTTCTGGTGTTTTTCCATGTTAAAGTGACACATGTCAGATTTGCAAAATTTGGCCTGGTCATTAAGGCGCAAACAGGCTTGGTCACTAAGGGGTTAAAAAACGCAATTGCAGATTCTCTTTCTCACTTTGAGTTCATTTTTAATTGTTAGCTCCGGAAGCAGAAGAGGAATGGAGGATGTGCCCATCACGGTTTTGCAGATGCCATGAGCAGCGCATCATCTGATTCCTACATCTTTGGGCCGAGTACCTTAACTGCGTATTAGGCAGTATGGTGGGAATGGGAAGATTGGGTATTGTCACTGTGTGACATATGGATGGATGACAAAAAGGGTGGAACTTTACTATGTTGTTTGGGAAACATATCCACAGCCGGCTGATCTGTAGCTAAAGTAATAGTATTGTAGCAGCTTTGGCTTTTGGTTTTAAAAATAAAAGGGGAAGTGGGGGGAGGCGATGAAATACGTTTGAGTAGGACAGGCGCTAAGAGGTTTCAGGGAGTGAAGGGGCAACTGAACAAAAGGTAGGCCTGAGTCGTTTAAATTGTTAGAATAATTGTGGAAAGAAAAAATTTGAGAACAAAATTGTAATTGGGCCTTATTTAGAGCTGCTTTTTCCTTGGCATTCTTTGGGGTATTATGTCTAGGGGAGTTAGTGTCTCCCAGTAAAAGGACAAGAAGTGGTTTATATATGGAAGATGTGATGCCCGTTAATGATCAGTTGGAGGTTTGGATTGTGGAAGTGGAAAAAGGTCAAGGATCGTTATTGGCCAAATTGAATGGGCACAAAGTTGTCCGGTGAAATTTTGGCATGTTATTTTAAAAAAAGGTCTCAGGAAGGAATATTCCTTTTTGTCCAGATTCCACATTATTGTGTTTTTCCACAAAGCCTTGGCGAGCCTGGGACTTGATAGTTCACTTTTCAGGTCTCATTCATTTTGGGTTAGTTCAGCAACAGAGGCGGCTAGCTGAAGCTTGGATTCATAAGTGGTGAAGAGGATCGGCAGATGAGAATCCAGGAGTATTAGGTTTTATATAAGACCACATCTATTGTAAAAAGTAAACAAGGCTGGGGCAGGGAAGGGGGGTGTTCCTGCATGGTGGCCTGAATGCATAAATATATTGATGTTAAGTTGTGTTTTTTGCTGCATTTACTCTTGTTTTACAAATCACTGCCCGGTTCTAGTACGGATACTAGGCCATTCCTATGTTTAATCGGTTGTGGAGAAGGAACACAGTCTATCTGAATGGGAGACAGTTGCGGTTGCGTGGAGTGTTGCAACAATAAGGTGGATGGGGTTGTGCGGTATGGCATGGTATAGAGTTTTTTTTCAGAGGTACAACACTTTGCGGGCTTGGATAGGGTTTCTAATATTTTGGTGTTACACGCAGGGGAATGAACCTTGTTGTTGTCCGTTTTGGGAGATTATGCAGGATATTCATTATGATATTCTGTGTCTCTTGACATCGTTTCCAGGTTTAATGGTGGTATGGTCAGAGATGGTGCTACGCAAGTTGTGAGTAACGCAAGGTCAGAGGGCAGGTTGAATAAATGGTGGGTAAGAATTAAGCAGAGCGATTTTGGGGTTTTTTTGTAGCTCGTAATGGGGGAATGGTCATTAGGCATGTAGATTTGGAATCTGGACATGCACATTTTTGAAGGAGTGACTGTGTGCACTTAAAACGCAGGGGGCATTGATCTATGGTCATTGGATATCGAAGAGGAGATTTAGAGAGACTTGGTGTGGTGGGGGGCATCACAGACTTGAGGTGGTCAAGCTGTGCTTGCTGTGGAGAGTGAGTGGGTCCTTAGAGTCAGTTATAAAATTAGTTGAGGGGGGGGGCAGGGTGTGGATAGCCACCTTCCACCCTCTCTTTAGATGGTTCGTGTTGGTGTCTGTTGCCTCTTGGCTCTGACAGGGTGTAATCCTGGCAGAGATGGTGGTGTGTCTCGCCTAGTAAGGGCTGGTGGGTTCAGAGTTGGAAGGTGTATGGCTGGAGGCAATTGGGATATTTCCCTTAAAATGGTGAGGTGACAGATTTGAGGGCTCCAAGGACCTCCCCTCTTTAGGCGGATGGTAAATATTTAATTAATTCGTTTTATGGTTAAATTGGGTTAATGTAAATTGTTTGCAAAAAAAAAATGGCTGTTGTGGCCAAATTATCCAAAATTAATAATTGCATGTAATTATTTGGGATGTAGTGGGAATGGGGTTAGTAATTGAAAGAATAAGAGTACTAGGCTTCAGCTAGTAATGACTCTGGTATACCCAGGTCATGCCACATTAGTGAAATGTTAGGGTTTGCTTTGGGTAATACATGTTCTGTAGCAGACAACCGGCAGCTTTTTGTATCACATATCTAAATATTTTGTCCCTGCATTGGTGGACTGCTGTTTTTCTCAGAGGGGGGCAAGTGGCTTATAGTCATCTGTGTCCCTGATGGCTTTGATGCATATGTTGAAGAGCATGCAACTAGTTAAGAACAAAGACTGCAGGCTGACAAGTAGTCTTACTATGTACTGTTCAGCTCAGTCACCTCCTCTTCCTACTCCTAGCCACCAGTGCCAGGCATGGCGTCAGGGTCTACCATCTCCAGTTCCCCTACTCTTCATGGACAACAAGCAGAACATCATCATCAACCTCTTCTCTTATTCCTTTCAGACCGGAAATGGTTACCCTCTATTATATCACATCAAAGTAAGGTGCTGCTCCAAGAGGCAAATTAGAGGAATTGGGTTATGAAAGACTGTGCATACAACTACTGTTACCAAGGGGTTCTATCAGTTGCCACTGATAACTGATAGGAGTAGAGCTGTGTGTGGAAGAGGGACAGAGAGAAGTAGTGTTTTTGAAAAATGTAGATGAAATCTGATGCAGGGTTTTCCAACATTTTTCTGAATACTGTTGGGTTATCTGCTCTAAGAAGACTGTAGTTGAGGTTTTATTGTTTACCATAAACGTGGTATTTTTAGTTTACACCATCATCTATTTCCACCAAAAACAAGAGCTCTGTGCTATAAAGCTGCTCTCACACAGTCCGCATTTTACAGCGTTTAGAGGAGCGTTTCAACGCTGTAAAACACTCCCATTGATTTCAATGGGGCCTCACAAACTAGCGTCCGAACGCGGCGTTTCTAACGCTGTCTGCTTTCTTTTCTTTTTTTTAGCACTTTGTAACACACCTCATCATCCATCACATGTCAAACTCTGTAGAATGTGCTCGAAAACGGTTCTGAACAGTTTTGTAAATACGTGTGTGAGAGTGGCCTTAAGTTGAATTCAAATGTGCATGTTGTGTCTCTGAAACTCGGGACAACACACATTGGGCAACACATGGCCCCCAACTGTCTGCTGTCCACGCTGCATGGCCACTGACTATTGCATGTTCTATTCTTGTCCATGACAACAGACGACAATAAGACATCAGTCCATGTGAAAAATCATTTTTGTGTATTATAAGCTATAATGGGTTCATGTACTATCAGTGGAATGCATGGACAGCAAATGGACTGATAATGCCCAACGTGAACAAGTCCTAAAGCATAGTAGTGGTGATAATGGCAGTTAGCAGTGTTTGAAAAGGTTGTAGGATGGAGCTAACATATGGTGAAATTAGCAAGTCTTGTAATATTTTATGCTGCAAAGGGTTAAATTCAAGCCAAAAAAAAAGAATAATCGATCACAAATTTATCACGTATAGAGCATGCTTCAAACATAAAAACCTGCGGTAGCCTTGGAGGGGTTGTCTCACGCCGAAACGTTTTTTTTTTTTATTCAATAGACCCCCCGTTCGGCGCGAGACAAACCCGATGCAGGGATTAAAAAAAAACAACGGGTAGTACTTACCCGAATCCCCGCGCTGCGGCGACTTCTTCCTTCTTCTTACTTACCTTAGTAAGATGGCCGCCGGGATCTTCACTGTGCAGTCCATTGCCGATTCCAGCCTCCTGATTGGCTGGAATCGGCACACGTGACGGGGCGGAGCTACAAGGAGCCGCTCTCCGGCACGAGCGGCCCCATTCAGAAGAGAGAAGACCGCACAGCGCAAGCGCGTCTAAAATTGCCAGAAGAGGCGATTTTAGACGGATCCATGGAGACGAGGACGCCAGCAACGGAACAGGTAAGTGAATAACTTCTGTATGGCTCATAATTAATGCACGGTGTGTATTACAAAGTGCATTAATATGGCCATACAGAAGTGCTGAACCCCACATGCTTTCATGAGACAACCCCTTTAAGGTGCATTCAGACGGCCGTATATCGGCCGGGTTTTCATGCCGAGCCGATGTATGGTGTCTCTCTCTGCAGGGGGAGGAGGCTGGAAGAGCCGGGAGCAGTGCACTGAGCTCCTGCCCCCTCTCTGCCTCCTCTCCACCCCCCTGCACTATTTTCAATGAGGAGAGGTGGAACGGGGGCGGAGTTAATACCTGGAACTTAGCCCCGCCCCCATCCTGCCTCTTTTCATTGCAAATAATGCAGAGGGGTGGAGAGGGGATGGAGAGGAGGCAGAGAGGGGAGAGGGGGCGGGAGCTCAGTTCCTGCTCCTGGCTCTTCCATCCTTCCCTCCCCCCCTCTGCAGATGAGGACATCATATATCGGCTTGGCGTGAAAACCCAGCCGATATAGGGTCATCTGATTGCACCCTTAGGGCCTGTTCACACGGCGTTCTCTATGCTGGAAGATCTAACATGGATCTCCCACATAATCTGGGGTAGAAATTGAAGGCTTAGAGCTCCTGCAGATAGTCATTTTTGCGTACATATTTGCTCAAGCAAAATCATTTGCGCAAACCGCAGATAGTAGAACCAATTGATTTCCCTCACATTTTGCATTTTTGCACTATGTTTTTCACTGCAGCAGAAAATTGTTTGTAAATTAGTTTGTAGAAGCCCTTCACAGTTACAAACACCTAAAATAATCTTTTATTGATACTAGTTAAAATCTTGGGCTGACAAAGACAATCTCACACAAAACACTTCCAACTCAACACAGTGTTATAGGCGGCACTGACTGTCACCATAGCCGATTGAGGGTGATAGTGTTAGATTTGTCACAGTTGTCCAATCAGCAAGCACAGAATTATTGATGGACTGCAACCTCAAATCAATCAAGTAACCTGTTATGTATATAGCACCAACTTATTGGGGTTTGAACTTGCAACCTTCTGGTCGTAAGTGAGAGCTTACACTTTGCACCATACAAGGCTTATTACACAAAACCTGTGCAGTCAGACTTGCTAACAATATGGTAATCTAATGGAGGTGGATCAGCCTTGTTGGATGGGTGTTCCCTATGTATCTTAGACACACCCATCCTTATTTCATTGGCGGTTCTCGGCTGTCTGCTTTTGCTCTTAGGGTGGTTTCAGACGTTCATATGTACAACTACACTCAATGATAGGGAGCGTAGTTGTGCATAAACAGGTTTTTCCCCCTTCTCCTGCTGTTCAAACTCCATGCATGCAAATTTGTATCTTTCCCACACGTAGTATTAAGTCCTATCTTTTCTTGCCTATGCAATTAACAGATGCAAATCCCAATAGTGAAAATGAAACTGCTGAAATCCATTGATATCAATGGCTTTGTTTTGTCCCACTATGCGGCCGTGATAATCATGGCCGCATAACGGGACAAAACGAGACCACTGATATCGATAGATTTCAGCAGTTTTGCTTTCACTATTGGAATTCTCGCCCATTAATTGTACGGCTGAGAAAATATAGGACCTGTGCTCATTTCTACACATAGTGAATATTATGTGCACGAAAGATCGGACGGTTATTTTTAAACTCCTGCGCTCTGCCGATGAAGGGGAAGATCTACGCTACAGGCTGCCAAGTTTAGTTGCACACATGCTTGTCGGAATAAGCCCTTACACACGCCAATGTGCTTAAGCCCTTACTGTCAGATTTCTTTGTCTACCGTACAGTAGTGCACTCATGCTCCTGTATGGCAGCCAACATATACCTGTTAACAAGCACATGACTGTATGTAGAACTTCTGATTCTGCTGCAGTCTTTATGGAACAGAATTTTCTGCATGTGGATGTTAAATCTGTGTGTGGGGAAAAGGAATAATTTGTTACTTCTGAACTCAGATTCTGTGCTGCTTCCGTGGCGAGAATTCTACATGTGGATTTGCTGATTGAGAGGCGCTAAATCTGCATGCGGATCTGCAGGTTTAACCCCTTAGTGATCAAGCCTGTTTGCACCTTAATGACCAGGCCAAATTTTGCAAATCTGACATGTGTCACTTTAACATCGAAAAACACCAAAAAAGTTTTGCATATCCAAGCGATTCTGACATTGTTCTTTTGCCACATGTTGTACTTCATTTGAGCGGAAAAAATAGACCGATAGAATTTGTGTTTATTTATTAAAAGCCCCAAAATTGGAAAAATTTTGAAAAAATCGTCATTTTTTTCACATTTCCAACTGCAATATTCTATATATATAAAGCTGAAAGCCCTCACTGACTCACTGACTTACTCACTCACTGACTGACTCGCCAAAAGTTCTCCAACTTCCCGATGTCATAGAAACATGAAATTTGGCGCAAGCATAGATTATCTCCAAAATAGGAAAAGTAATTGGGTCCCAACTCGATTATTCAATTCTAGCGCAAAAGAATTGGCGTCGAAATTTTACATACATAATCTAAATCTGTCACTTCCCAATGCCTTAGAAACTTAAAATTTGGCACGGGCATTGATTATGTCATAAATAGGAAAAGTTAGTGGGTCCGAACTCGATTTTTCAATTCTATGCGCAAAAGAATTAGCGTCCAAATTTTACGTGCGGAATGTATTTTTCTTACTTTCCGGTGTCATAGAAACAGGAAATTTAGCACGAGCATTGATTATGTCATAAATAGGAAAAGTTCATGGGTCCCAACTCGATTATTCAATTCTATGCGTAAAAGAATTAGCGTCCAAATTTTACGTGCGGAATGTAATTTTTTAACTCTCCGGTGTCATAGAAACAGGAAATTTGGCACGTACATTGATTATGTCATAAATAAGAAAAGCTAATGGGTCCCAACTCGATTATTCTATTCTAGCGCAAAAGAATTGGCGTCCAAATTTTAGGTGCGGAAGGTAATTTTTTCACTTTCCGGTGTCATAGAAACAGGAAATTTGGCACGAGCATTCATTATGTCATAAATAGGAAAAGCTAATGGGTCCCAACTCCATTATTCAGTTCTATGCGCAAAAGAATTAGCATCCAAATTTTACGTGCGGAATGTAATTTTTTCACTTTGCGGTGTCATAGAAACGTGAAATTTGGCACGCGCATTGATTATGTCAGAAATAGGAAAAGCTGGGCGTGGTCTAGACGCAGAAGAGTGAAGACACATGAGAAACAGCTCTCCTGCTGCTGACACAAACCAGTGTTGTAAAGACAGCTGTATTCAAAGTGAAGAGCTTACCAGACTTCAGGGTACCTCCTGCACTCGCCAGAGAGGAAAAGAGGAACATCTCAGAGCCGTTTGAGACACTGAGAGGGACATTGCAGCCTGAGACCGGGTAGGTCACTGAGGCGGGAACGCCATCTTGGTCTAGTAGCTGTGGCCGAGAGCAGCGTGCAGGGAGACAGCCACGCTACAGAAACACACTGCAAACCTCCCCACAGGACTTCTCAGTGCTCAGAACTCAATAGAAGCTGACTCTCCCTGTCAGGAGAGTTCAGCAAAAGATAACACACCAGCCGGAACTTACGGAGTGCTGATAACAGAGACAACAGAGCTTTATCTCTCAGATCTGACAGCAGCGTACTCTGTGTCTGTGATTCTCCCTACATCGGAGCTCACAGCCCTCACCAGGGACATAAGAAACCAGCTCTCTCAGCGAGCTGAGATTTACAACACATCTCAGATTACAGATAACACAGGGACACTATAACCTAGCCTTACAAAAGGCTTTAATAAAAACCAAAGAGAGCTGGGACTTATCTCACATCACTGAACATACCTGGTGCAGTCCCTCTTCTTGGAAAGCGACTGACCCCCCCCCCACCACCACCACCACCAACCAACCTACCTATATCTACTTTATACTACCTAAAATCATATCCTAAAACAAAAGAAAGGAAAGGAGGGAGGGAGAAAGAGCATAAAGAAGAATAGGAGGAGAGAGAAAAAGAAAAAGAAAAAAAAAAAGGGAAGACCCGCGTCCCCCACTCGCTGCATACACACGCCGTGCATACAAGCTGTACATACTTGATCCACAGCAAACGGCAATCCCCCTCCCCCTCCCACAAAGTGCACTACCATAAGCACTTATAAGACTCTTTCAATTTACTACAAGCAAAAAAGTTGTGCATCAACTATGTTCTGAATCGGCACCCATACCGGTGCCCTACGTTAAAGCAACAGCTCATAATAAACAGCACAATGGTCAAGACAACTAAAGAAAAAACGTCAGCAGCAACTGGACAGATGTCTACTACTAAAAACCAAGCAGACCTGCAACGCTATCTAAAAAAGAGAAGCGCCCAGTCACCGGCCGGTTCATCCAAAAAAAACCCTCCACTAACAACAGAAGATGAAAATCTCACAGCATCAGAAATAGACAGTGACAACGAAACAGAAATATATGGCGCACATAGATCCAATATATCTAAGAACTTCCTCAAAAAGGCTCTAGCACAAGCTATACATCCAGTCCTGAAGGAATTAACAGAAATAAAAGCAGAAATTTTGCAAATAGGCAACAGAGTGGAAGACTTAGAGAACACCTGCACAGACCTTATCACACAATCAAATGATCTATCGGACCACATGGAAACGCAGAGAGATCAGATTGACAGAGCATTAACCCTGATCGAGGACCAGGAGAACAGGAGCCGCAGACGCAACATCAGAATTAAAGGCCTCGCTGAATCTGTCACATCTGAATCCCTCAGAAATATGGCCACATCCATGTTCTCCGATCTACTAGGTGAGGAACGTGCCAAATTGATCACTATCGAAAGGATTCATAGAGCACTCAGGCCCAAACCAAGAGTGGGAGATCCCCCAAGGGATGTAATTTGTGGTCTCCTCTCCTTCAACGACACACAGGCAATCCTGACGGCCTCCAGAAACAGAGACCAAATAAAATATCAAGATGCTGACACCCAGTTATACCAAGACCTAGCACCTTCCACCCTCGCAAAAAGAAGACAACTGAAACCCCTTCTTGAGGTGCTTAGAGCAAAAAATCTGCAATACACATGGTTGTTTCCATTTGGACTGGTGATACTTAAAGATGGCAAACGCATTACCATACATACACCAACAGATCTAGAGAAAGTCTGGAAGGCACTGAACATAGAACCAATTCAGGTCCCCTCATGGATGCCTCTGGGAGAAAAAGAAGAATACAAGAAAACAGAAAAACAGACACCCTGGAAGGAAGTGTCACGCTCTAAATCGCCAAAGAACAGACGCTCCAGAGCCAGACTCGATTTTCAGCAACTGCGACCTGCAGAAACCCATACCCCGCAAGATCAATGAAGTTCTCGCATGAAATGAGAATATGGTACAGTAAAAGGACCGACTTGTTCTGACATATGTCAGTAACAGAACGTTCTCTTCACATACACCCTGTTGATTGTTTACATTGTCTTCAGACAATGCCCATTTCTTCTCGCATTTTTATTGGATTCCTTTCATAGCCAGAGACTTCAGAAAGACGTCCGCACCATGAATAGGCCTCTTCCTCCTGGAGAAGAGACTCAATCGGAAAATGACGCCGAGCAACAGTTGATGAGTATCAATGCATATTTATATCTGATGCAATTGTTGAAATAGCCTCCCCCGTCTGAGGACATTTTTTTTTCTCCCCCCGGCTTGGGTGGTTGGCTTGGGCGCACTCGTGGGGGCATCTTCCCCCTGCGGTGCGCCTGACCCTCCTAGACAACCCGGTGGCGGGCGGACGCTACTGAGTAAGGTCGAGGCGCTGAAATAATCGCCAAGACATGCCTGTGAGCCTCTGTCTCTCCTCGTATGGGGGGTGATGGGGGTCACACGTTATTCTCTTTTTTCACTTAAAATGCATTACCTAAGCTGTTTGGTTATGTTGTCTTAGAAAGCTTAGAAGACAGACAGAATATAAGAAACTTAGCAGTTTAGACAAGTTCAAAGTTTAATGTATTTGCCTACTGCTTTATGTAGGGCACAATTTATTCAGAACAAACTACACACCAATACCACTGACCTTTCCCCTGTCAGACTGTGTAGCATCACATCAAACCCGGATTACGTCCCGGGCATATACTGCAAGTTAAGGTTCTCCCTTTTCATACCCCCCCCCTCCCCCATCTAAATCCCAGACCAGAACATACTCCTCCTCAAAGAACAACTAAATACCGAAAGAATCTAGCACCAACACGAAACTCCACAATACAACACCAAATGGCCGAAGAAATCAACATCGCCACTTTTAATACTAAAGGATTAAATTTACCCCAAAAAAGGAGCCAAGTCATGTGGCTTTTAAAAAAGCTAAAAGCACAACTAGTATTCTTACAAGAGACACACCTCAAAGGCGAAAGAATACCCAAGTTCCCAAAAAGACCATTTGACAAATGGCACTTCAACAATCACCCCACGAGCGCATCTAAAGGAGTAGCCATAGCACTCCACTCCTCTATTCCATTTATTCTGGAAAATAAACTTGTAGATTCAGAGGGCAGAATGCTTTTCTTAAAAGGCAAATTATACTCTGAAACAATCACTTTAGCGAATCTTTACGCACCAAATAAAAATCAGATCCCCTGGCTATTAGAAGCTCTAAATAAACTTAAAATATTTGCAGAAGGAAAAATAATTCTCGGAAATGATCTCAACCTCACTTTAAACCCTATCTTAGACTCTTCCTCCGGGAAATCCCAAATACCCCAAAAAGCAAGGAAAAAACTTCTACATGCATTACAAGAGATCCAAGTCATAGATACCTGGAGGACATTTAACCCATCAACCAAAGATTACTCCTTTTACTCACAGGTACACAAAACACACCAAAGAATAGACTACCTTTTTATGTCCTCATCTCTAATGCACCAAATAAAGAATCCCAGTATAGGAAACATAACAGTGTCCGATCATGCCCCAGTAACAGCATCTCTCACCCTAATGGGATCAACACGCAAAAGCTGGAGTTGGAGATTAAACGAGGCACTTATAGAAAACCAAGAAGTAACCGAAACCATATTGAAAAACTTAGAATTTTTCTTCAAAGACAATATCCAGTCTTTTGACAAACACCCTTTAGTGTGGGAGACCCACAAGGCGTACATTAGAGGCCTTTTTATATCATTAGGTGCAGCACATAAAAAACGTAATCAAAAAGTCATCGATGACCTACTCACACAAATATCCTCTTTAGAGCAAAAATCAAAACAAAAAAAGGCACAAGAAGCCCAAACAAAATTAACAGAATTAAGAGAACAACTGAAAGACATACTTAACAACAAATTCGCAAAATCTATGCTCTACTTTAAACACCAGCTTTACTCACATGGCAACAAGGGAGGCAGACTCATGACCTCATTAATTAAAAAAGCCAAAAGTAAAACACATATATCCAGCATTACAGATCACATGGGAAACACACACAACAATTCCACCAAAATAGCCCAGATCTTTCAAGAATTCTATAAAGAATTATATAACTTAAACAATTCAGATAACCACAAAAATGAAGACAAAAAAGAAAAAATAGAGAAACTCCTATCTTCTTTAACTCTTCCCGAACTGAGCAGCAACGAAGCCTCCAAATTAGCAAAACCAGTCACCATCGAAAAACTGACACTAATACTAAATAGCTTCCCTTTACACAAAAGCCCAGGCCCAGATGGCCTCCCTTTGGTATACTATAAAAAATTCTCAGAAATATTATTACCACAACTAGTCTCCACGTTTAACGCTCTATTGAGTGGAGCACAGCTGCGCAAACAAACTCAAGAAGCTTTTATTACATTGATACATAAAGAGGGGAAAGACTCCCAACTATGTGGCAGTTATAGGCCTATATCTTTACTAAACCAAGATATTAAAATATGGGCTAAACTACTTTCCAGCAGAATTAATAAAATCACCCCAAAATTAATACATGAAGAACAGTCAGGATTCGTGGCGGGACGCGAAGGTAAAGACAATTCAATTCGTCTCCTACACATTATAAAATACGCGCAACAAAAAAAAATCCCACTAATATTCCTAGGCATCGACGCGGAAAAAGCCTTTGACCGCGTAGATTGGTCTTTCATGCAAGCGGTGCTAGAAAAATTCAACTTCCCACCTACATTAATTCAAGCAATATTCACACTATACTCAAATCCTAGTGCAAAAATAAAAGTGAATGATATATTCTCGCCGACCTTTTCAATCACCAACGGCACTAGGCAGGGCTGCCCCCTGTCCCCTACCCTATTCATACTTACACTGGAAATTTTGCTACAGATGGTAAGACAGAGTAATGAAATCAAAGGAATAGAACTGGACCACTACTCAATAAAAACAGTAGCATTTGCTGATGGCATACTTTTCATCCTAACAAACCCAGAAGAAAGCCTCGCTAAAATTAACAAAATATTACAAACATACAGCTCAATTTCGAACTTTAAAGTAAATGTCTCAAAATCTACTATATTAAACATTACCATCCCGCCATCAGCCGCAAAAAAAAACTCAAATTAACCTCTCCTTTTAGCTGGGCTGAAACCCATATAGAATATTTAGGGATCCTCATAACAAAAAACCTAGAAAACCTATATGACAAAAACTTCGCTCCCCTATCAGAAGAAATAGTAGCACTTCTTCGAACATATGACCTGCCATTCCTTACTTGGTTTGGCAGGAAAAATCTGATCCAAACATATATCGTACCTAAAATACTATACAAACTACAAATGATACCGATCCACTTGCCAAGCTCCTTTTTCAAACGCATTAAATCATCACTCTCCAGATTCCTATGGAACAGTAGAAGACCCAGGCTTTCACATAAACTCCTAGCCCAGAGAAAAGAGCATGGAGGCATAAACCTCCCAGATATGGAACAATATTATAAAGCAATACAGCTCAACAGATGGCTGGAATTAATCAAACCCTCAAAAAACCTAATTGTAACTGCACTAGCACAAGCGTCATATGGAAAATCCCTCAAAGGAGATCTATGGCGCCCCCCTCATAAAACCCACATTAAACCCCCCCCCCCCCCCACAACCTTCTCTTGAAAGGAATATGCCAAACATGGGCTTCGCTTCAAAAAGAAATAGCTTCCCATCCATCCCCCATAGCGCCTCTATCCCTTGTGCCAGAGTACCTAGATGTGGACTTAGACAAACACACTAAACAGATCTGGACTAACCTAGACAAACTTTCAATAGCAGACCTTTGGTCCCAACGAGACCTCAAAAACATGCATCTAACTGAAAAACTGCTAGCTTCAATACCGGGCCTTCGACTCAACCAACTTCAAACCCTACACATAACCAAAATCCTCGACAAATTCAATAAAAAGTTCCCATCGACACGTCCTCTTACAGATTTTGAGAAAAATGTCGAAACTCGAACTACTCAAAGTAGAAAATTAGCTCTCCTAAAAAAGAAATTCATAACCCATCAAGAAACATCTAGACCAGCATACATCAGATCCTGGGAGATGGAGCTCGGAATTAACTTATCAGACAAAGAGGTGAAATTCATATTGAACAACTCACACGGATATTCTAGATGCACCAAATGACAAGAGAACCACTATAAGCTTATCACTAGATGGTATAAAACCCCTGAGTGGCTTTACGCATATAAGCTTTCTAACACAAATCTGTGCTGGAGATGTAATGAACATGTAGGCTCCTTTATGCACATATGGTGGTCATGTCCACGAATTAGGCCCTTTTGGAGCCAAGTCGAAAATAAAATACGCGAAATAACCCGCAGATCATTTTCTCTCCACCCAGAACATGTGTTCTTAGCAAAACCGTCAGTAACCTATAAGCCCTCAAAAACCAATCTGATTACTCACCTCATATCAGCAGCGAAAGTTATAATCCCTCTAGCATGGCTTCAACCAACAGCTCCCACCTACACGGAATGGATAGCGAAGGTAAACGAAATTTGCCGCTTCGAAGAAATGACAAGCTGGTCAAGTAGAACACACGAACAATTCAAAAAAATATGGGGCCAATGGCCAGGCACCCCCTCCTCTACATCCCACTAAATGGCATACAGTCTCTTTAGCTACAATTTAATTCAAACAGAACTTGCATATCTCACTCGTGTCATGATCTTCTTTTGGAGTTAGAGGTTACAATATAATAATAGATGTTCTCACCCCCCCCCCCCCCCTCCCCTCCACACACCCTTCCTACCCTCACCTTTTCCACCATCCCAACCTCCGTTAAAAAAATAATCAAGAAACGTTTTGCTTCTGTAACAATTAACATTGTTCAACTATTTTTCTCTGTAACAAATGTTTTATTACAACCCTGTCGGTTGAACTTGTACATGCCTTTCTTGAATAAATAAAGAATAATAAAAAAAAAAAAAAAAAAAAAGAAATAGGAAAAGCTAATGGGTCCCAACTCCATTATTCAATTCTATGCGCAAAAGAATTGGCGTCGAAATTTTACGTGCGGAATCTAATTTTCTCACTTTCCGGTGTCATAGAAACGGGAAATTTGGCACGAGCATTGATTATGTCATAAATAGGAAAAGCTAATGGGTCCCAATGCCATTATTCAATTTTATGCGCAAAAGAATTAGCGTCCAAATTTTACGTGCGGAATGTAATTTTTTCACTTTGCGGTGTCATAGAAAGGTGAAATTTGGCACGCACATTGATTATGTCAGAAATAGGAAAAGTTCATAGGTCCCAACTCCATTATTCAATTCTAGCGCAAAAGAATTGGCGTCAAAATTGTACGTACGGAATGTAATTTTTTCACTTTCCAGTGTCATAGAAACGGGAAATTTGGCACGAGCATTGATTATGTCATAAATAGGAAAAGCTAATGGGTCCCAACTCCATTATTCAATTCTATGCGCAAAAGAATTAGCGTCCAAATTTTACGTACGGAATGTAATTTTTTCACTTTCCGGTGTCATAGAAACGTGAAATTTGGCACAAGCATTGATTATGTCATAAATAGGAAAAGCTAATGGGTCCCAACTGGATTATTCAATTCTAAGCGCAAAAGAATTAGTGTCCAAATTTTACGTATGTAATCTAATTCTCTCACTTCCTGATGTCATTTTATATAAAGGAAACGTCGCATGGTTACCTCCCCATGGTATTTCCTGGGTAACGCAGAGAACTATGCAAAATAGTGAACATATTTTTTTTCCTCAGTATCTCTAAAGTAACCACGACTTCATAAGCTTTTCCGTGTGAACACCACATAAACACCAGTACCAAATTAATTCGGGCGAAGCCGGGTATATCAGCTAGTCTATCTATATATATAAAGCTGAAAGCCCTCACTGACTGACTGACTGACTGACTGACTGACTGACTCACTGACTCACTGACTCACTCACTCACTCACTGACTCACTCACTGACTCACTGACTCGCCAAAAGTTCTCCAACTTCCCGATATCGTAGAAACATGAATTTTGGCACGGGCATAGATTATCTCCAAAATAGGAAAAGTAATTGGGTCCCAACTCGATTATTCAATTCTAGCGCAAAAGAATTGGCGTCCAAATTTTACGTACGGAATGTAATTTCTTCCCTTTCCGGTGTCATAGAAACAGGAAATTTGGCACGAGCATTGATTATGTCATAAATAAGAAAAGCTAATGGGTCCCAACTCGATTATTCAATTCTAGCGCAAAAGAATTGGCGTCAAAATTTAACGTGCAGAATGTAATTTTTTCACTTTCCGGTGTCATAGAAATGTGAAATTTGGCACGAGCATTGATTATGTCATAAATAGGAAAAGCTAATGGGTCCCAACTCCCTCATTCAATTCAATGCGCAAAAGAATTGGCGTCAAAATTTTACGTGCGGAATGTAATTTTTTCACTTTCCGGTGTTATAGAAACGGAAAATTTGGCACGAGCATTGATTATGTCATAAATAGGAAAAGCTAATGGGTCCCAACTCAATTATTCAATTCTATGCGCAAAAGAATTAGCGTCCAAATTTTACGTACGGAATGTAATTTCTTCCCTTTCCGGTGTCATAGAAACGGGAAATTTGGCACAGGCCTTGATTATGTCATAAATAGGAAAAGCTAATGGGTCCCAACTCGATTATTAAATTCTAGCGCAAAAGATTTGGCGTCAATATTTTACTTGCGGAATCTAATTTTTTCACTTTCCGGTGTCATAGAAACGTGAAATTTGGCACGAGCATTGATTATGTCATAAATAGGAAAAGCTAATTGGTCCCAACTCCATTATTCAATTCTATGCGCAAAAGAATTAGCGTCCAAATTTTACGTACGGAATGTAATTTTTTCACTTTCCGGTGTCATAGAAACATGAAATTTGGCACGAGCATTGATTATGTCATAAATAGGAAAAGTTAATGGGTCCCAACAGGATTATTCAATTCTAAGCGCAAAAGAATTAGTGTCGAAAATTTTACGTATGTAATCTAATTCTCTCACTTCCTGATGTCATTTTATATAAAGGAAACGTCGCATGGTTACCTCCCCATTGTATTTCCTGGGTAACGCAGCGAACTATGCAAAATGGTGAACATATTTTTTTTCCTCAGTATCTCTAAAGTAACCACGACTTCATAAGCTTTTCCGTGTGAACACCACATAAACACCAGTACCAAATTAATTCGGGCGAAGCCGGGTATATCAGCTAGTCTATCTATATATATAAAGCTGAAAGCCCTCACTGACTGACTGACTGACTGACTGACTGACTGACTCACTGACTCACTGACTCACTGACTCACTGACTCGCCAAAAGTTCTCCAACTTCCCGATATCGTAGAAACATGAATTTTGGCACGAGCATAGATTATCTCCAAAATAGGAAAAGTAATTGGGTCCCAACTCGATTATTCAATTCTAGCGCAAAAGAATTGGCGCAGAAATTTTACGTACATAATCTAAATCTGTCACTTCCCAATGCCTTAGAAACTTAAAATTTGGCACGCGCATTAGTTATGACATAAATAGGAAAAGCTAATGGGTCCCAACTCGATTATTCAATTCTATGTGCAAAAGAATTAGCGTCCAAATTTTACGTACGGAATGTAATTTCTTCCCTTTCCGGTGTCATAGAAACAGGAAATTTGGCACGAGCATTGAATATGTCATAAATAAGTAAAGCTAATGGGTCCCAACTCCATTATTCAATTCTATGCGCAAAAGAATTAGCATCCAAATTTAACGTACGGAATGTAATTTTTCACTTTCCGGTGTCATAGAAATGGGAAATTTGGCACGAGCATTGATTATGTCATAAATAAGAAAAGCTAATGGGTCCCAACTCGATTATTCAATTCTAGCGCAAAAGAATTGGCGTCAAAATTTAACGTGCGGAATGTAATTTTTTCACTTTCCGGTGTCATAGAAATGTGAAATTTGGCACGAGCATTGATTATGTCATAAATAGGAAAAGCTAATGGGTCCCAACTCCCTCATTCAATTCTATGCGCAAAAGAATTGGCGTCAAAATTTTACGTGCGGAAGGTAATTTTTTCACTTTCCGGTGTCATAGAAACGGGAAATTTGGCACAAGCATTGATTATGTCATACATAGGAAAAGCTAATTGGTCCCAACTCGATTATTAAATTCTAGCGCAAAAGAATTGGCGTCGAAAGTTTACGTGCGGAATGTAATTTTTTCACTTTGCGGTGTCATAGAAACGTGAAATTTGGCACAAGCGTTGATTATGTCATAAATAGGAAACGCTAATGGGTCCCAACTCGATTATTCAATTTTAAGCGCAAAAGAATTAGTGTCCCTGGGTAACGCAGAGAACTATGCAAAATGGTGAACATATCTTTTTCCTCAGTATCTCTAAAGTAACCACGACTTCATAAGCTTTTCCATGTGCACACCACATAAACACCAGTACCAAATTAACTCGGGCGAAGCCGGGTATATCAGCTACTATATATATATAAAGCTGAAAGCCCTCACTGACTGACTGACTGACTGGCTCGCCAAAAGTTCTCCAACTTCCCGATGTCGTAGAAACATGAATTTTGGCACGAGCATAGATTATCTCCAAAATAGGAAAAGTAATTGGGTCCCAACTCGATTATTCAATTCTAGCGCAAAAGAATTGGCGTCGAAATTTAACGTACATAATCTAAATCTGTCACTTCCCAATGTCATAGAAACTCGAAATTTTGCACGAGCATTGATTATGTCATAAATAGTAAATGCTAATGGGTCCCAAATCCATTATTCAATTCTATGCGCAAAAGAATTAGCGTCCAAATTTTACGTGCGGAATGTAATTTTCTCACTTTCCGGTGTCATAGAAACGGGAAATTTGGCACGAGCATTGATTATGTCATAAATAGGAAAAGCTAATGGGTCCCAACTTGATTATTCAATTCTATGCGCAAAAGAATTAGCGTCCAAATTTTACGTGCGGAACGTAATTTCTTCACTTTCCGGTGTCATAGAAACGGTAAATTTGGCACGAGCATTGATTATGTCATAAATAGGAAACGCTAATGGGTCCCAACTCAATTATTCAATTCTATGCGCAAAAAAATTAGCGTCTAAATTTTACGTGTGGAATGTCATTTTCTCACTTTTCGTGTCATAGAAACGGGAAATTTGGCACGCGCATTGATTATGTCATAAATAGGAAAAGCTAATGTGTCCCAACTCCATTATTCAATTCTATGCGCAAAAGAATTAGCGTCCAAATTTTACGTACATAATCTAAATCTCTCACTTCCCAATGTCATAGAAACATGAAATTTGGCACAAGCATTGATTGTGTCATAAATAGGAAAAGCTAATGGGTCCCAACTCGATTATTCAATTCTAAGCGCAAAAGAATTAGTGTCCAAATTTTATGTACGTAATCTAATTCTCTCGCTTCCTGATGTTATTTTATATAAAGGAAACGTCGCATGGTTACCTCCACGTGGTGTTTCCTGGGTAACGCAGAGAACTTTGCAAAATGGTGAACATATGTTTTTCCTCAGTATCTCTAAAGTAACCACGACTTCATAAGATTTTCCGTGTGAACACCAGATAAACACCAGTACCAAATTAACTCGGGCGAAGCCGGGTATATCAGCTAGTCTTAAATATGTGCAAACATAATATAGAAATTTTTGCTAAGATTTATATTTCCACACGTTTACTTTATTTTGGGCGCACATTGGAAAAACTTTCGTCTTTTTTTTAACTATTTAGGAGACATACAAATTCAAGCAAAGCAAAAGGAAAAAATTAGGATTTTTGTTTTTTTGGCAATTCTGTCATTTTAAAAACAGCTTTTTTTGTACAGCACACATATGAAGGAAGACTTGCACCCCAAAATGGATACCCCTGTTTGTACTGTTTTCAGAAACATACCCATTGTGGCCCAGATATTATGTCCGCATGCACAACGCAGCCCAAAATGAAAGGAGTAGAGATGAGCGAACAACAAAATGCTCGGGTGCTCGTTACTCGGGACGAAATTATCGCGATGCTCGAGGGTTTGTTTCGAGTAATGAACCCCATTGAAGTCAATGGGCGACCGTAGCATTTTTGTATTTCGCCGATGCTCACTAAGGTTTTCATGTGTGAAAATCTGGGCAATTCAAGAAAGTGATGGGAACGACACAGCAACGGATAGGGCAGGCGAGGGGCTACATGTTGGGCTGCATCTCAAGTTCCCAGGTCCCACTATTAAGCCACAATACCGGCAAGAGTGCCCCCCCCCCCTCCCAACAACTTTTACTTCTGAAAAGCCCTCATTAGCAATGCATACCATAGCTAAGCACCACACTACCTACAACAAAGCACAATCACTGCCTGCATGACACTCCACTGCCACGTCTCCTGGGTTACATGCTGCCCAACCCCCCCCCCCCCCCCGCACGACATAGTGTCCACAGCGCACACCAAACTGTCCCTGCACAGCCTTCAGCTGCCCTCATGCCACGCCACACTCATGTCTATTTATAAGTGCATCTGCCAGAGGAACCGCAGGCACACACTGCAGAGGGTTGGCATGGCTAGGCAGCGACCCCCCCCCCATATAAAAGGGGCGGGGCGATAGTCCACAATGCTGTACAGAAGCAATGAGAAATCCAATACTGTGCCACCTCCATCTGGAGCTGCACACGTGGGCATAGCAATGGGGAACCTATGTGCCACACACTATTCATTCTGACAAGGTGTCTGCATGCCCCAGTCAGACCGCGTTTTTTTTTTAAATAGTTACAGCCCGGTACAACTCTGCAATGGGAATTCCGTGTGCACCCACAGCATGGGTGGCTCCCTGGAACCCACCGGCTGTACATAAATGTATCCCATTGCAGTGCCCTGGACAGCAGAGCTAATGTCAGATTAAATGCAGGTGGGCTTCGGCCCACACTGCATGCCCCAGTCAGACTGGGGTTCTTTAGAAGTGGACAGATGTAGGTTCAACTCCGTGTGGACCCACAGCATGGGTGGGTGCCAGGAAGCCACCGGCGGTTCATAAATATATCCCATTGCATTGCCCATCACAGCTGAGGTAATGTCGTGCTTAATGCAGGTGGGCTTCGGCCCACACTGCATGCCCCAGTCAGACTGGGGTTCTTTACAAGTGGACACATGTAGGTTCAACTCCGTGTGCACCTACAGCATGGGTGGCTCCCTGGAACTCACCGGTGGTACATAAATAAATCCCATTGCATTGCCCATCACAGCTGAGATAATGTCGTGCTTAATGCAGGTGGGCTTCGGCCCACACTGCATACCCCAGTCAGACTGGGGTTTTTTACAAGTGGACACATGTAGGTTCTACTCCGTGTGGACCCACAACATGGGTGGGTGCCAGGAAGCCACCGGCGGTACATAAATATATCCCATTGCATTGCCCATCACAGCTGAGGTAATGTCGTGTTTAATGCAGGTGGGCTTCAGCCCACACTGCATGCCCCAGTCAGACTGGGGTTCTTTAGAAGTGGACACATGTAGGTTCAACTCCGTGTGCACCTACAGCATGGGTGGCTCCCTGGAACCCATCAGTGGTACATAAATAAATCCCATTGCATTGCCCATCACAGCTGAGGTAATGTCGTGCTTAATGCAGGTGGGCTTCAGCCCACACTGCATGCCCCAGTCAGACTGGGGTTCTTTACAAGTGGACACATGTAGGTTCTACTCCGTGTGGACCCACAGCATGGGTGGGTGCCAGGAAGCCACCGGCGGTACATAAATAGATCCCATTGCATTGCCCATCACAGCTGAGGTAATGTCGTGCTTAATGCAGGTGGGCTTCAGCCCACACTGCATGCCCCAGTCAGACTGGAGTTTTTAATACGTAGACACTGGCAGGTACAAATTGGTGGGAATGTGGTCGCGACTGCGGACCTAGTAGCGTGGTTTTATTTAGTTGGTTTTCGGAATGTGGCCATGATTAAGTGGGCCGTGGCGGGGGGATGGTGGGGGGGCTCTCTTGTTGTGTCGGTAAAGGTGAAATTCTTGGACTGCCACCAGACGGACCAATGCAAAGAATGTTTTCATTGTTGGAGGAGGAGGGGGATGTTTTTGAGGCACTACGTGTCCTCTCCACGTGTCCGTGGTTATATGCACCTTAACAGTAACAGCGTTGGTGGGAAATGGCCTCGCCGCCATCATGTCTTTGGGAAGCCTCTGTTTCCACACCCCAGAGACATACCATTAGCAGCGGTATAGGCAGAGCCCAGAATTAGTAACATTTCAGCGGTAGCATTAGGGACAGGCCCCACTAACATATCACTAGCAGCATTATAGGGGGAGCACAGTATTAGTTCCATTTCAGTAGTAGTAGCAGTCCAGACAGGCCCCAATAACAATTCCGAAGCAGCAGTATAGTGGGAGCGCAGTCTTAGTTCCATTTCAGTAATAGTAGCACTCAAGACAGGCACCAGTAACAATTCCAAAGCAGCAGTATAGTGGGAGCGCAGTCTTAGTTCCATTTCAGTAATAGTAGCACTCAAGACAGGCACCAGTAACAATTCCGAAGCAGCAGTATAGGAGGAGCCCAGTCTTAGTTCCATTTCAGTAATAGTAGCAGCCTAGACAGGCCCCAGTAACAATTCCGAAGCAGCAGTATATTGGGAGCGCAGTCTTAGTTCCATTTCATTAGTAGTAGCAGTCAAGACAGGCCACAGTAACATTCCCATTGCAGCAGTTTAGGGAGATAACAGTCTCTTTCACATTTCAGTAGCTGCAGTATAGACAAGGCCCCAGTTACATTTATGTAGCAAAAGTGTAGGCCAACCCCACACACCTTGCTGTACCATGAGTGCAGGCGAAGAACATACAAATTACCAGGAATACACTGTAGGTGAGGGCCCAAAAAAATTGGTGTACCAACAGTACTAATGTATCTGAGAAAAATTGGCCATGCCCAACCAAGATGGCAGGTGAAACCCATTAATCGCTTTGGTTAATGTGGCTTAATTGGTAACTAGGCCTGAAGGCAGCCCAGTTTAAATAAAAATTGGTTCAGGTGAAAGTTTGAACGCTTTAAGGAGCATTGAAACGTAAAAAAATTGTTTAGAAAAATTATATGACTGAGCCTTGTGGCCCTAAGAAAAATTGCCCGTTTGGCGTGATTACGTGAGGTTTCAGGAGGAGGAGCAGGAGGAGGAGGATGAATACTATAGACAGATTGATGAAGCAAAAATGTCCCCGTTTTTGATGGTGATAGAGAACGATGCTTCCATCCGCGGGTGCAGCCTACCTATTGTTTAGGTATCGCTGCTGTCCGCTGGTGGAGAAGAGAAGTCTGGGGAAATCCAGGCTTTGTTCATCTTGATGAGTGTAAGCCTGCCGGCACTGTCGGTTGACAGGCGGGTACGCTTATCCGTGATGATTCCCCCAGCCGCACTAAACACCCTCTCTGACAAGACGCTAGCCGCAGGACAAGCAAGCACCTCCAGGGCATACAGCTTGAGTTCAGGCCATGTGTCCAGCTTCGACACCCAGTAGTTGTAGGTGGCAGAGGCGTCACGGAGGACGGTGATGCGATCGGCTACGTACTCCCTCACCATCCTTTTACAGTGCTCCCGCCGACTCAGCCTTGACTGGGGAGCGGTGACACAGTCTTGATGGGGAGCCATAAAGCTGTCCAGGGCCTTAAACAGTGTTACACTGCCTGTGCTGTACATGCTGCTTGATCTGCGCGCCTCCCCTGCTACCTGGCCCTCGGAACTGCGCCTTCTGCCACTAGCGCTGTCGGATGGGAATTTTACCATCAGCTTGTCCGCCAGGGTCCTGTGGTATAGCAACACTCTCGAACCCCTTTTCTCTTCGGGAATGAGAGCGGAAAGGTTCTCCTTATACCGTGGGTCGAGCAGTGTGTACACCCAGTAATCCGTAGTGGCCAGAATGCGTGCAACGCGAGGGTCACGAGAAAGGCATCCTACATGAAGTCAGCCATGTGTGCCAGGGTACCTGTACGCAACACATGGCTGTCCTCACTAGGAAGATCACTTTCAGGATCCTCCTCCTCCTTCTCCTCCTTCTCCTCCTCCTCCTCCTCCTCAGGCCATACACGCTGAAAGGATGACAGGCAAGCAGCATGTGTACCGTCAGCAGTGGGCCAAGCTGTCTCTTCCCCCACCTCCTCATCCTCCTCATGCTCCTCCTCCTCAACGCACTGAGATATAGACAGGAGGGTGCTCTGACTATCCAGCGACATACTGTCTTCCCCCGGCTCTGTTTCCGAGCGCAAAGCGTCTGCCTTTATGCTTTGCAGGGAACTTCTCAAGAGGCATAGCAGAGGAATGGTGACGCTAATGATTGCAACATCACTGCTCACCACCTGGGTAGACTCCTCAAACTTTCCAAGGACCTGGCAGATGTCTGCCAACCAGGCCCACTCTTCTGAAAAGAATTGGGGAGGCTGACTCCCACTGCGCCGCCCATGTTGGAGTTGGTATTCCACTATAGCTCTACGCTGCTCAAAGAGCCTGGCCAACATGTGGAGCATAGAGTTCCACCGTGTGGGCACGTCGCACAGCAGTCGGTGCACTGGCAGATTAAACCGATGTTGCAGGGTGCGCAGGGTGGCAGCGTCCGTGTGAGACTTGCGGAAATGTGCGCTGACCCGGCGCACCTTTACGAGCAGGTCGGACAAGCGTGGGTAGCTTTTCAGAAAGCGCTGAACCACCAAATTAAAGACGTGGGCCAGGCATGGCACGTGCGTGAGGCTGCCGAGCTGCAGAGCCGCTACCAGGTTACGGCCGTTGTCACACACGACCATGCCCGGTTGGAGGCTCAGCGGCGAAAGCCAGCGGTCGGTCTGCTCTGTCAGACCCTGCAGCAGTTCGTGGGCCGTGTGCCTCTTATCTCCTAAGCTGAGTAGTTTCAGCACGGCCTGCTGACGCTTGCCCACCGCTGTGCTGCCACGCCGCGCGACACCCACTGCTGGCGACGTCCTGCTGCTGCTGACACATCTTGATTGCGAGACAGAGGTTGCGGAGGAGGAGGAGGGTGCTTTAGTGGAGGAAGCATACACCGCCACAGATACCACCACCGAGCTTGGGCCCGCAATTCTGGGGGTGGGTAGGACGTGAGCGGTCCCAGGCTCTGACTCTGTCCCAGCCTCCACTAAATTCACCCAATGTGCCGTCAGGGAGATGTAGTGGCCCTGCCCGCCTGTGCTTGTCCACGTGTCCGTTGTTAAGTGGACATTGGCAGTAACCGCGTTGGTGAGGGCGCGTACAATGTTGTGGGAGACGTGGTCATGCAGGGCTGGGACGGCACATCGGGAAAAGTAGTGGCGACTGGGAACTGAGTAGTGCGGGGCCGCCGCCGCCTTTATACTTTTGAAGGGCTCTGTTTCCACAACCCTATACGGCAGCATCTCCAGGCTGATAAATTTTGCTATGTGCACGGTTAACGCTTGAGCGTGCGGGTGCGTGGCGGCGTACTTGCGCTTGCGCTCAAACACTTGCGCTATCGACGGCTGGACGGTGCGCTGCGAGACATTGGAGGATGGGGCCGCGGACTGCGAAGGTGAGGGTGTGGGTGCAGGCCAGGAGACGGTAGTGCCTGTGTCCTGAGAGGGGGGTTGGATCTCAGTGGCAGGTTGGGGCACAGGGGGAGAGACAGCGGTGCAAACCGGAGGCGGTGAACGGCCTTCGTGCCACCTTGTAGGGTGCTTGGCCATCACATGTCTGCGCATGCTGGTGGTGGTGAGGCTGTTGGTGGTGGCTCCCCGGCTGATCTTGGCACGACAAAGGTTGCACACCACTGTTCGTCGGTCGTCTGCACTCTCAGTGAAAAACTGCCAGACCTTTGAGCACCTCGGCCTCTGCAGGGTGGCATGGCGCAAGGGGGCGCTTTGGGTAACAGTTGGTGGATTATTCAGTCTGGCCCTGCCTCTACCCTTGGACACCGCACTGCCTCTTGCAACCTGCTCTGCTGCTGCCCTTGCCTCCCCCTCTGAAGACCTGTCCTGAGCAGGCGTTGCAAACCAGGTGGGGTCAGTCACCTCATCGTCCTGCTGCTCTTCCTCCGAATCCTCTGTGCGCTCCTCCCTCGGACTTACTGCCCTCACTACTACCTGACTGAAAGACAACTGTGTCTCATCGTCCTCCTCACCCACTGAAAGGTCCTGAGACAGTTGCCGGAAGTCCCCAGCCTCATCCCCCGGACCCCGTGAACTTTCCAATGGTTGGGCATCAGCCACGATAAACTCCTCTGGTAGGAGAGGAACCACTGCTGCCCAATCTGAGCAGGGGCCCGAGAACAGTTCCTGGGAGTCTGCCCGCTCCTGAGAATGTGTCATTGTAGTGGAGTGAGGAGGCTGGGAGGAAGGAGGAGCAGCAGCCAGAGGATTCGGATTTGCTGCAGTAGATGGCGCAGAACTGTGGGTGGACGATAGCTTGCTGGAAGCACTTTCTGCCATCCACGACAAGACCTGCTCACACTGCTCATTTTCTAATAAAGGTCTACCGCGTGGACCCATTAATTGTGCGATGAATGTGGGGACGCCAGAAATGTGCCTCTCTCCTAATCCCGCAGCAGTCGGCTGCGATACACCTGGATCAGGAGCTCGGCCTGTGCCCACACCCTGACTTGGGCCTCCGCGTCCTCGGCCGTGTCCACGTCCTCTAGGCCTACCCCTACCCCTCAGCATGCTGTATTACCAGTAATTCAGAAACAGAACGCTGTAAGTAAATGTGCCGCTTATTGGCCTGTGGTTGGAGGCTGACTTCGCTTACGGAACGCCAGGAAATAAATAGGCGCAAGCCTGCTGATAAACTTAGCTGGCTGCGTATGATTTTTTTTACGTTGTACACCCAGCACACACGTACCCAGAACGCTGAACACTGTGACAGGCAGGCCAAATAGATGTTTTGCCCTTTTTTTTTAAAGGAAAGGCCCACTGCGTATATTCAATGACTAATATATGTCTTCTGGCCCTGGAGTATGTCACAGAACTGCAGTGTTGCACTGTTATTAACTGCAACAGAGCTGTGATTTCACAGGCAGGAAATAAATTGGCGCAAGCCTGCTGGTAAACTTAGCTGGCTGCGTATGATTTTTTTTACGTTGTACACCCAGCACACACGTACCCAAAACGCTGAACACTGTGACAGGCAGGCCAAATAGATGTTTTGCCCTTTTTTTTTTAAAGGAAAGGCCCACTGCGTATATTCAATGACTAATATATGTCTTCTGGCCCTGCCTACACAATTCTGTCCCTGGAGTATTACTGCAGGGCGCAATGCTCTGCACGGCCGATATACCAAAAAAAAAATTTGTGCAACACTGCAAAAAGCAGACTCCACAGTACTGCACACGGTTAGATGTGGCCCTAAGAAAGACCGTTGGGGTTCTTGAAGCCTACAATCACTTCTAACACTCTCCCTGCCTAACCACCACTTCTGTCCCTGTAGTATTACTGCAGGGCGCAATGCTCTGCACGGCCGATATACCAAAAAAAAAAAATTGTGCAACACTGCAAAAAAGCAGCCTCCACAGTACTGCACACGGTTAGATGTAGCCCTAAGAAGGACCGTTGGGGTTCTTGAAGCCTACACTAACTCCTAACACTCTCCCTATAGCAGCAGCACTTTCCCTAAGCTATGTCAGACCAAAACTGTGGCGAGCCGCGGGAGGGGCCGATTTTTATACTCGGGTGACACCTGATCTCGCCAGCCACTCACTGCAGGGGGGTGGTATAGGGCTGGAACATCACAGGAGGAAGTTGTAATGCCTTCCCTGTCTTTCAATTGGCCAGAAAAGCACGCTAACGTCTCAGAGATGAAAGTGAAAGTAACCAGAACATCGCGTGGTGCTCGTTACGAGTAACGAGCATCCCGAACACCCTAATATTCGCCCGAGCATCAAGCTCGGACGAGTACGTTCGCTCATCTCTAGAAAGGAGTAATCGGTGGCTTTCAGAACATAAATTTTGCTTGAAGTCCTTTTAGGCCCCATTGCCCACTTGTAGAGTTCTTGAGCGGCCAAAACCACAGAGAACCCCCACAAATGACCCCATTTTAAAAACTAGACCCCTTAACGAATTTATCTAGGGGTGTACTGTGTATTTTAACCCTACAATTTTTGAATAGATATAAGCAAAGCATTAAGAAAAAAATACGATTTTTAGGCCCATGGGGCAATAAAACCGTGTATTTCCCCCTCCTCTCATGCTTTTTAGGAGTATTTCGTGACCACAGTAGTGGGTATGGGGTGTAAAAAGTGGCGTTCCGTGAGTCTCCGTAAGCTTGATGAAGGCGCTCAACAAGCTGCTCCTGGAACTGCATGAAGGCAAGCGTTCCCGGGGCTTCTTGTAAAATACGTATTACAGGTAGCGGTCTGAATAACGCCGGGCTCACGCAGCCATAGGCGGAATCCACTTGCGGAGGCCCGCAGCGGATCCCGGCTGTGACCCTGCGTACGGCCGCGTAATGTACTGCGCATAACTGCGTACTTACACGGGCGGTCATGCGCAGTACACCTTTTTTTGTTTGTATTTCCCGCACCGTCGCTTAGCGATGACACGGGTACCCGCAGCCCGTACACAACGTAGTTGCATATTGGCAGCGGGTAAATCCACGACCATGGAGCACAATAGGCTTTATGCTGCGGATATCCGCGGTAAAATAGAACCTGCTGCGTTCTCTTTCCTGCGAGTGGATTACACAATTCCAACCCGCTAATGTGAGCGGAATTGTGTAATCCAATGCGATTGATCTGCGTATTAGCGCGGATCAGGCGCATGCGGAATCCGTAATTCCTATCCGGTCATGTGAGACTGACCTATGTTAGAGCGCTACTTTTTTATTACGTGACCGTCGACCGCTCAACGAGGCCACCCGTCACTGCTCCAGGCTCTCGGCGACCGTTGGTCACTGAGAGCAAGGAGATTTTAAGTTTCCTGGGCTCCCCGACTCCTGTGCATGTGTCCGGCTTTTTGCCGGCGGTCGCATGTGCAGAATTCGGGAAAGTTCACGAAGGAGGATTGCCTCGGGGTTCAAATACGCAGGCCTCTGGTAAAAAGTTTCATCTTCTCTCACCAATCGCATCAGTGAGGGGAGATGAAACTTCAAATTTTTTTTTTACTTTTATGTGATCGCCATTATTGGATAACGGTGAACACGTGACCAGAAACCGCTCACCGCGGCCCCCCGTGAAATCTCCAGGCTCTTGGCTACGTTTGGTAGCCAGGAGCAGGGAGAATTTAAATTATCCTGGCAATCCACAGCTTTTGCGCATGCGTCCGCCATTTTGGCAACAGGCGTGTGGGCAGAAGCTGGACTGCGGATTAAGCCGGGGCCTTATGTACGTACTTTCATCCTCCCTCATGGATGTGATCCGTGAGGGGAGATGAAACGTACGCTTTTTAAACTTTTTTAAAACTTTTAAATCTTTTTTTTACCTTTTTTTTTTACTTGAAATGATCACTGCTATCCATTGGATAACAGTGATCACATGCTGGGTGAAATCCCTCTGCTCCTGGCTACACATGGCAGCCAGGAGCAGAAGGATTTTGAATTTCCCGGGGCTCGAGCCCCTCTGTGCACGCGCCCGATGTCAATCATTGGGCGCGCACGCGCAGAAGGGGACTTCAGGTCCCGGGACAGCGGGACATTGGGGCGGACCGAAGTGAGATCCATGAGAGGAGGTGAAACTTTACTTTTTTAAAAACTTTTTTGCACTTTTCCGCGATCGCCGTTATCCATTGGATAACGGCGATCGCGGTACCGGGGACTGCTTACCGCGGTCCCCGCTGACATCTCCTGCCTCACGGCTACCTACAGGAGCCGGGAGCCAGGAGATTTTAAATCTACGGCGCCGCCGGGCCTTCTGCGCATGCGGGTGAAGTAATGGCGCAGAAGCAAGGAGCAGTGCGGCGGACCCGGGTGAGTAATTTCAGCTGCCCTGATGGATCCGATCCATCAGAGCAGCTGAATCTTCAACTTTTTAAAATTTTTTTTAACTTTTATGCGACTGGCGCTATCGATTGGATAGCGCCGATCGCATTGCCGGGGGGGGGGGGGTGCAGCCCGGGATGACAGCTCCATGCTGTCGGCTACCTGCGGGCACCGACTGCATGAAGCTGTCATGTCCAGAGCCCGAGGGGCTTTATTCTCTGTAGGACACATGTTTTTACGTCCTCAGAGAATAAAGCCCACTTCGGGAGGGTGTAAAAAGGCTATGGCCTGGTCGTTAAGGGGTTTAACATGCACAGCTGCAGAAGACATTAGCCGCAGATTTCTGCCATGGTTTTTTGGGTGGCTTCACATGACTGTTTGCGCCTGTATTTGCGCATGCATAGCACCGAAAATAGAACCCATTGATTTCAATGGGTTCACTCTCACGAATATATTTTGCAAAGGCAGTTCATACACATGGAAAAAGTAGGAACTGCTCTATTTTACTGCATTTTCTACAGGAATGACTCTATAGATGAAGGGTGCGCAAATATGCTGGGTGATGCATGAAACACTGCACAAAACCATAAAAAAAACACATCTGGTTCTTATTTGCCTAAATAGCATTTTAATCCACAGAAATAGTGCCCTGCCTCTTCCAACCTCGTTCATGCACAAATATGTTGCGCTGCGAAGATCGTATTTGCGCATAGGGGCTTCTGTAGACGGGCAATTTTTCACGTCTTTTGCACACATGAAAATCGCCTGTCTGTAGAAGCCTGTCTGGGTTCCCTCTTATACAGTGTTTTTGTGCTCAATTTTCACATGTAAATATATACTCAAAATGCTCTATTTTTGTGCGCATCCAAAGCACTGTAGGAATCTATGGGGGTATGCAAATACGCACCCCGTCCACATGAAATTGTGCACTGAACTGCGCAATTTTGCAGTGCCTATTGATAACAGCAGGGTCTAATTAGGCTGCCCAGCTGGTTCAAACCTGGCGCTGGTGTGTCCTGCGCAGATGTGAACGAGCCCAGCAGCATAGAAAAGTACAGTAAAATGTGCAGATTTGCGTGTGATTAGGTCATGTTATCGCAAGCATATCTACACATACGCTCATCTGCAGGCGCCCTTAGAGTCAGAATCTATACAGAAAAATCTGCATTGGATTCCGCCATGTGAACTTAGAGTCTGAGGAACTTACGAAAATATCTATATGAGCAGGCTAAATATTTTTTAGTAGAAAAGGACTGAATTTATGGCTGTACGACTGAGGGCTCCCACACACTTGCGTTTTTTTTAACGCAAATGTCAATGTTTTTCTAATGTTAAAAACTGCATCGTACACAAATCGCAAAGTACAATCTTGCAATGCGTTTAACATTAGAAAGTCCCATTGACATTCATGTTAAAAAAAAACAAAAACGCAGCATTAAAAAAACACAGGTGTGTCCGAGCCCTTAGGGCTCCTTTCCACTGTCGATAGCGATATCACTCCAAGAAAATCGCAATGCTGCAAAATTGCAAGCTTTTGTAATGCGATGCGATTTTTCCATTGTGCTATATGGGTGACATAAACAAGAAAAACGCTGAAATAATCCAACAACATGTGTGGCACTTTCTTGTGAGAGCTGACACTCTTGCATCGCACTAAAAACGTGTGATTTCCTCGCTAGTGGAAAGGGAACCTTAGGCTAATTAAACATGGGTGAATGTATTATTGGGCTGTGAAACTCGATATCGTGTTTGCCAATATGCGTTGTCCGCACAGATGTGAGGTGTTTTTGTGTTAAAAACGCCTCCCATGACTTTAGGGAAGTAGTGATCCTCCGGCGTGGCTTTCAGCTGTGCCGGAGGATCAGCAAGTGTTTTGCATTGTTTTCAATGGGAAGCCTTGCATGGCACTTGTGTGCACCTTTTTTCCAGCCCCATTGAAAATAATGGCTGACGCATTCCGAAGGAAAGCCCAAAGATATGATTTTCAAAAGAATAGGGTTCATATTCATGCGAGATTTGTGTGTCTCGCATCGCACAAATCTCATGCGATATTCTCGGCCATGTGAAAGCGACCTTAGTAAAGATGAGCGAACACCAAAATGTTCGGGTTCGCGTTATTCGAAACGAACTTCCCGCGATGTTCGGGTGTTCGTTTCGAATAACGAACCCCATTGAAGTCAATGGGCGACCGGAACATTTTTGTATTTCCCCGATGCTCGCTAAGGTTTTCATGTGTGAAAATCTTGGCAATTCAAGAAAATGATGGGAACGACACAGCAACGGATAGGGACGATGTTAGCCCATTGAATTCAGTGGAGCCGTCAATACAGCCGACTCCACTGAATGCAATGGGCTGCCGGCGATCGCGGGATGAATTGTCGGAAAGGGGTTAAATATATAAGCCCTTCCCTGCAATTCATCCAGAAATGTGTAAAAATAAAAAATATATATATACTCACCTGGTGCCCGCAGACGGAGTTCAGCGCGGCAGGCTGCAGTTCTCCTGAACTGCTCTGAACAGCTGTGAGTAGTATTCAGCAGCCGGGGATTTAAAATCCCCGCCTGCTGAATAAGATGCCTCTGATTGGTCACAGCCTGACCAATCAGAGGCCAGCCCTCACTCACACCCATTCATGAATTCATGAATGGGTGAGTGAGGGCTGCCTCTGATTGGCTCAGGGGCAGGAGAGCCGCTTCCATTGAATTCAATGGGCAAACATCGTTCTTCTCTGTCACAGCTGTTACAGCTGTGGCAGAGAAGAACGATTTGTCTTCTATATGTTCTCAATGGGGTTGGCGCTGCTGCCGCCGGCCCCATTGAGCGCATATAGAAAAGATTGTTCAGGGAAGAAAGTTAAAGTAACGAACATCCGAACATCGTGTGGTGTTCGTTACGAATAACGAACATCCCGAACACCCTAATATTCGCCCGAGCATCAAGCTCGGACGAGTACGTTCACTCATCTCTAGACCTTAGGCAAATCCCTCAACAAGGTGGTTACTATACATTGGAAGCGGATTGAATATGTGTGTACATCAGTAGGATAAGGCTTCTTTCATACCGCTGTACGTTCGGCAGTCCAGTGTCGGTTCTTTCTCCGCTATCCATACTTCATGCATCAAACTGCATGGCGACAGAACTAGGATGGAACCATAGAGGTGAATCTGTGGGATAGAGACCTCTTTGATCCCGGCTTCACCTGGTTTCTAACCCCGTCTTTTTAGTTGGATAGAAAAGTGCCAAGGACAAATAAATAAGGAAATACAATATTTAGAGATGTGTCCACCCTTAGTTTGGCTTATATTTTGTTAAAGGCTCCAACTTATAATGATACAAAAGGACACTTCACGTGCTACCCACACCTAGGATTGTGGATCCTACCTCTGTGATGGTTTCTCCGGCGTATTATGCCGCCTCCTCCAAACACCACCCCTCCTCCACCACGGATGCTGCCACTCTCAGGACACTGCAACATTGCTTCCAGCTGCCAGTGCACTGACTTTTGTGCGACGTGCCTAAGCGCTGGAATTCTACGTTGCACATGTTAGCCAGGCTTTACGAGCAGAGTAGAGCCACTGTAGAATACCAGCTGCAACATGGCTGTTGGAGTGGTAATCAGCCTCCGCAGTTCTTCAGAGGAGTGGGCATGGATGTCTGACATCTGTCAGGTCCTAGAAAACTTTGCGGAGTCTACACAAATGGTGAGCGGTGATGCGGCCATTATCAGCGTAACCATCCTGCTGCTTTGCCTGCTGAGAAGTTCGCTGCTAAGCATAAAGGCCGACGCTTTGCGGTTAGAACCGGAGATGGGGGATGACATTATGTCGCTTGACAGCCAGACCACCCTCACGCATGTATTTATTTTCAGCCCCATTTTAGCACTATTCACCAATCAGGTTGCTGGAATTCTGAAACAGACAACCCAAACAGCCAATCAGATAGCTGGATTTGCTGAATAGTTATGAAGTGGGACTGAAAATAAATACATGCCACCCTCACATCTTTCTCAGCGCGTATTGGAGGAGGAAGGAGGAAGAGACTGCTGCCCACACTGCAGAGGGTACCCATGCTACTTCCCTCACATCTGTTCAGCGAGTATGGGCTGAAGAGGAGGAGGATCATGAAAGTCATCCTCCTAGTGAGGACAGAGATGTGTTGCATACTGGGACTCTGGCACACGTGTCTGACTTCATGTTAACCTGCCTTTCCTGTGACTTTTGCATTAGACGGATTCTGGCCAACACGGATTACTGGGTGTTCACCCTTCTCGACCCACAGTATAAGGAGAACCTTTCCTCTCTCATTCCCAAAGAGGAAAGGAGGACGAGAGTGATGCAATATCACAAGGCCCTGGTGGAAAAGCTGATGCTAAAGTTCCCATCTGACAGTGCTAGCCTTAGAGGACGTAGTTCAGTGGGCCAAATAGCAGAGGCGGCGTTGGGATCAGGCAGCATCTCCAGTACAGGTAGGGGGAACACTCTCCAAGGCCTTAGCCAGTTTTATGGCTCCCCAGTCAGACTGTGTCACCACTCCCCAGTCTAGGCTGAGTCGGAGGGAACACTGTAAAAAGATGGTCAGGTAGTACATGGCCGACCGTACCAACGTTCTCTGTGATCCCTCTGCTCCATACAACTATTGGGTGTCAAAGCTGGACACGCGGCAGAAACTTGCACTGTATGCCTTGGAGGTGCTGGCCTGCCCTGCCGCTAGCGTCTTATCAGAGAAGATGTTTAGTGCTGCTGGGGGGATCATTACTGATAAGCGTACCTGCCTGTCAACTTAAAGAACCGACAGGCTTTCACTCATTAAGATGAGCAAAGGCTGGGTTTTCCCTGACTTTTCTTCCCCACCAGTGAAAAGCAGCGGGACATAAAGATTCTTTGAGCTGGAACAGAAGAACAATGCACCCTCTATCAAAAAAGGGGAGAAGTAGCTTTGTCTATCCCACTCTGATCTTCCACCTCCTAAACCAGCATGTCATCACGCTGAACAGCCAATTTTTTAGAGGGCCAAAAGGCTCTGCTAGAACTAATTTTTTTGGAGGGCTGCCTCCAGGCTCTGTTAGCAAATTAAGCAACTGCGAGCTCTATCTTTTAAAAATGTTTCTGGGTTTCACCTGCACTCTGGGTAAACAAATTTTTCAGGGATTCACCTATACTCTTGGTACACCAATTTTTCCGGGAGTTGGCTATACTCTTGGTACACAAATGTTTCAGGGGTTTGCCTATACTCTTGGTACACAAAGGTTTCCCAGCGCGGTGTTCAGCTATCTGACGCATACACAGAATAAATTGTCCTGCTTTGCCCACTCCAATTTCTTCACGGTTCATGCTGTCCTTGTAGCGAATAAAGGAGCCTAACTAATTTAATGAGACTTTCACAGGGTCACTATATACCTGTGGTGGCAACTTTTGCGACACCTCCAGCTTCAAGTCAATCTTTTGTTTAAGAATGGGTTGGTGAAATGTACTGATGGTTAGAAGTACTAGCATCCATTTTATATCCACTTTTGTGGCCCCTGACAAATTTGTGACTGAGGTGGCAGGGGATTGAAATAATAGTAACCCAACAGTCCTTTCTAAGACTACTACTCCTCTCATTGTGCGCATCAGTGGTTTGCCTGGGACCAGTAGTGCGCACAAGACATTCACAAGCATCTCGGCTGTATAACAGGACAACTCTTTGTACATTGCCTGTTTTTGGATGTCCGCTGACGTATAATGCCCTGAGTGGTAAACAGCCGGATTGGTTTAGGCCTGATCAACGCACACATCCCTGGGGGTCAGGGCTGGTCGCCATGTATTATCTCTCATGTTACCACAGTTATCCGAGATACTGAATTGGAATGTTCACAGGAAGCGTGACTGATTTCATGAGACTTTCACAGGGTCACTGTATACCTGTGGTGGCTACTTTAGCAACACCTCCTGCTTCAAACCAATCTTTGGTTTAACTCCTTGAGTGGCACGCCCGGAAATTTTCCGGGACGAGCTCCACTGCTCATAGCGACATAGCCCGGAAGATTTCCGGACTATGTATCACTATGGGAGCTGCAAAGCACAATGCCACAAGCTGTGGCAGTGTGCTCTGCCTGCACAGACCCACACAGAGCAGTGCAAGGGCTTTGAAAAACCAGCAGAAGATATTGCCGATATGCCGGCAATCTCCTGCTTTGTTTATAGGTTGCCATAGAGACCATCGGCTTGTCAGAAGCAAGCCGATGGTCTCTGTGGCAGGGAGACCTTGGTGCTTGGCTGTCCGAGGACAGCTAGGTACTAGCTCTTACAGCAGAGATCAGAGAAAACCTCCGATCTCTGCTGTGTTAACCCTTTACATGCTGCAGTCTATGTGACTGCAGCATGTAAAGGGCTGTCACTGCAGCATGTAAAGGGCTGTCACCATCGGACCCCCGGAATGTGATCAGGGGTCCTGATGGGTCCCTGTGGAAGTCCCCTAAAGGGACAAAAAAAAAAGTAAAAACAATTATAAAAAAAAATAATAAAAACACTTGTCTCCCTTTACTTTGAAAAAAATCAAAAATACAATCACACATGTGGTATCCATGCGTCGTAATGACCCAGAGAAGGAAGTTAATACATTATTTAACCCCTTAATGACATGGCCCCTTTTTTTCTTTTTTCCCCATTTCTTTTTTTCCTCCCCCCTGTTTAAAAAAATCACAACTTATCCCGCAAAAAACAAGCCCTTATATGGCAATGTCAATGGAAAAATGAAAAAGTTATGGCTCTTGAGACGCAACTGCAAAATTAGTTGAAATTCAATGATTAGACCATTTTAAAAAACCTGCCCTGGTGGGCACAACAGGGTGGTAGGAAACCCGCCACTCAAGGGGTTAAGAATGCGTTGCTGTATTGTGGAAATGTGTAGAAGTTCTGGCATCCAAGTCCCCTTTATGTCCACGTTTGTGGCGCCTGATAATTTTGTGACGGAGGTGGCACGAGATTGGAATTATGATTGTAAGGGGGGGGTTACAGTAGCAGGATAAACACCTAGATGCCAATCTTATTTGTCACAGGAAGGGTTTAGCTTTTCCCTCTTAAAACGTAACCTTTATTTCAAATAAAAAACTAAAAAGGATTTTTCGGTAAATCCTGAAAAAGACACAGACATACAAAAATATCTAGAACCTTGTCACAGGACTAGCTTGATGTGTGTGTGAGCCAAACGAACATACATTCATGGGAATAAGGTTTTCAAAAACACCGTATTGGGTATGTCGACCCTATTTCCCAGCACCCATCAAATGTTCGAAAAATGGCTGTGACCACTTCAGGGGTCAGTATTCTTTAAAAAGATGGTGTTTCTAACTTATATAGATTTTCTATCAGTAGGCAGAAAAAATAGTAAGTGCTCCAAAACCCTGGTGCACTAATCACTCTATGAGAAATGCTGTCTTTATTGTGTCACGGACCATAGGCATGCCGCCATAACTGAGGACTGATGTCTCAGACCAATATGCATATGTAACATGCAGATGAAAGGTAGAGCTGCCGTGGTAGGTGACACAGGGTCACAAAATGCCACTAGGGTCAGAAGATAGGACCAAATAAATTGGTGCAAATAGGTTAACAGGTTCCACTAGGGTCAAAAATTGGGACCAAACAAATTGGTGCAAATAGGTTCACAGGTTCAGCGCATTTCTGCTACAAATGTCGCAGCTTCATCAGGAACCCAACAATAGAAATATTGCCAATGGTCAAATACGGTATCTGATCTGAATAAACTCCAATGTATGGAGACAGCCGCATAGAGGAAGCGATAGTCGATCCTAACACTAAGTTAAAGTAACAGAGCAAGTATCTGATCTGAATAAACTCCAATGTGTGGAGACAGCCGCATAGAGGAGGAGATAGTCGATCCTAACACTAAGTTAACCCCTTAGTGACGAAGCCTGTTTGCGCCTTAGTGACGGAGCCAAATTTTGGAAATCTGACATGCGTCGTTCAACGTGGCATAACTCCGTAAAGGCTTTACATATCCCAGTGATTCTGACATTGTTTTTTTGCCACATGTTGTACTTCATTTAGATTGTAAAAAGAGACCGATATAATTTGTGTATATTTATTAAAAGTACCAATATTGGAAAAATTTTGAAAAAATTGTCATTTTTTCACATTTTCAACCGTAATATCTCAAATATGTCCAAACATACTGTACAAATTTTTGATAAGATATGTATTTCCATCTGTTTACTTTATTCTGAATGCACACTTGAAAAACTTGTGTTTTTTTTAACCATTTAGAGGACATACAAATTTAACATTACTTTTCAGCATTTTGAGGAGCACTTTGTTTTCCTGCACCAAGCCAAGTTTGCAGAGGCTCATAAGTGTCAGAATAATAGATACACCCACAAATGACCCCATTTTAAAAACTACACCCCTTAGTGTATTCACTGAGGGGTGTCATGAGTATTTTGACCCCACCAGTTCTTTTCAGGAATTAGTTCAATTTAGGGGCCAAAAAATAAAATTTCATATTTTTGCAAATATGTCATTTTAAAGACATATTTTTTTCCTATAGAGCCCATGAAAATGAGGATTTACGCACCAAAATGGATACCCCCGTTTCTCCCGTGTTCAGAAACATACCCATTATGGCCCTAATCTTATGTCTGGATGCATAACGGGAGTCAAAATGAAAGGAGTAGTCGGTGTCTTTCAGAACATAAATTTTGCTTGAAGGCGTTTTAGGCCCCATAGCACTTTTGTAGAGCTCTTGAGTGGCCAAAACCAAAGAGAACCCCCACAAGTGACCCCATTTTGAAAACTAGACCCCTTAACGAATTTATCTAGGGGTGTACTGACCATTTTGACCCCACAGTTTTTGAATGAATTCAAGCCAAGCAAAAGGAAAAAATTGTGATTTTCATTTTTTTGTCAATTCTGTCATTTTAAAAACAGTTTTTTTTGTACAGCACACGCATGAATGAAGCCTTTCATCCCAAAATGGATACCCCTGTTTCTCCCGTGTTCAGAGACATACCCATTGTGGCCCTAATCTTATGTCTGGATGCACAATGGGGCCCAAAACGAAAGGAGTAGTCGGTGGCTTTAAGAACATAGATTTTCCTTGAAGGAGTTTTAGGCCCATAGCACTTTTGTAGAGCTCTTGAGCGGCCAAAATCAAAGAGAACCCTCACAAATGACCCCATTTTGAAAACTAGACCCCTTAATGAATTTATCTAGGGGTGTACTGCCCATTTTGAGCCCACAGTTTTTGAATGAATTGAAGCAAAGCAAAAGGAAAAAATTGTGATTTTCGTTTTTTTGGCAATTCTGTCGTTTTAAAAACTGCTTTTTTGGTACAGCACACACATGAATGAAGACTTGCACCCCAAAGTGGATACCCCTGTTTGTCCCGTGTTCAGAGACATACCCATTGTGGCCCTAATCTTTTGTCTGGATGCACAACGGGGCCCAAAATGAAAGGAGTAGTCGGTGGCTTTCAGAACAGAAATTTAGCATGAAGGTGATTTAGACCCCATTGCACACTTGTAGAGCCCTTGAGCGGCCAAAACGACAGAGAACCCCCACAAATGATCCCATTTTGAAAACTAGACCCCCTAACGAATTTACCTAGGGGTGTACTGTGTATTTTTACCCTACAATTTTTGAATAAATCTAAGCAAAGCAGTAGGAAAAAAATTACAATTTTCATTTTTTTGGCAGTTGTATCAATTTAAAAACTGTTTTTTTTGTACAGCACACATATAAATGAAGACTTTCACCCCAAAATGGATACCCCTGTTTGTCCCGTGTTCAGAACCATACCCCTTGTGGCCCTAATCTACTTAAAGGACGCATGGCTAGGCCTATAATGGAAGGAGCACCCGTTGGATTTTAGGGTACAACGGAATAAATTCCAGGCCCTATTGCCCACTTATAGAGTCATTGAGCGTCCAAAACTATAAAGACCCCCACAAATATCCCCATTTTAAAAACTAGACCCCTTAACGAATTCATTTAGGGGTGTACTGCGTATTTTGACCACACAGTATTTGAATAAATTTCAGCAAAGCAGAAGAAAAAAATTACAATTTTCATTTTTTTGGCAATTTTGTCAATTTAAAAACTTTTTTTTTTGTACAGTTTACATAGGAATGAAGACGTTCACCCCAAAATGGATACCCCCGTTTGTCCCGTGTTCAAAAACATACCCATTGTGGCCCTAATCTACTTACAGGAAACATGGCAAGGCCTGTAATGGAGGGAACACCGGTTGGATTGCAGGGCATAACTGAATAAATTCCAGGCCCCATTGCTCATTTGTACGGAATAAAAATTGACTCCCTAAAATCCCCCCCCCCCGCCCTCCACGCCCTTTTCGGCGTTCCCCAAATCTTAGATAAAAGTAATAATGTGAACTGTGTAGTATTTCCAAAGACGGGTAATTATGGAGGCTGGTTGGGATGGGCACATGGGGCAATAAAACCGGGTATCCCCCCTCCTCTCATGCTTTTTGGGAGTCATTTTTTGACCTCAGTGGCGGGGATGGGGTGTAAAAAGTGGCGCTCTGTGAGCCTTTGTAAGCTTGATGAGGTGCGGCGGTCTCACACAGAAGACGCTCAACAAGCTGCTCCTGGAACTGCAGGAAGGCGAGCGTTCCCGGGGCTTCTTGTAAATTGCGTATTACAGGTAGCGGTCTGAATAACGCCGGGCTCACACAGCCGTAGGTGGATCCCGGCTGTGAGCCCGGCTGTGACCCTGCGTACGGCCGCGTAATGTACTGCGCATAACTGCGTACTTACACGGGCGGTCATGTGCAGTACACTTTTTTTTTGTTGTTTGTATTTCCCGCACCGTCGCTTAGCGATGACGCGGGTACCCGCAGCCCGTATACAACGTAGTTGCGTATGGGCTGCGGGTATATCCGCGACCATGGAGCACAATGGGCTCTATGTTGCGGATATCCGCGGTAAAATAGAACCTGCTGCGTTCTCTTTTCTGCGAGTGGATTACGCAATTCCAACCCACTAATGTGAGCGGAATTGTGTAATCCAATGCGATTGATCTGCGTATTACCGCGGATCAGACGCATGCGGAATCCATAATTCCTATCCGGTCATGTGAGACCGGCCAAAGGTAGATCGCTACCATTTTTTCACGTGACCGGGGACCGCTCAACGAGGCCACCCGTCACTGCTCCAGTCTCTCGGTGACCGTTGGTCGCCGAGAGCAAGGAGATATTAAGTTTCCTGTGCTCCCCGACTCCTGCACATGTGTCCGGTGTTTTGCCAGCGGTCGCATGCGCAGAATACGGGAAAGTTCACGGAAGAAGATTGCGTCGGGGTGCAAATATGGAGGCCTCCGGTAAAAAATTTTATCTCCTCTCACCGATCGCATCGGTGAGGGGAGATGAACCTTTCCCTTTTTTTAACTTTTACGTGATCGCCATTATTCTTTGGATAACGGCGAACACGTGATCAGGAACCGCTCACCGCGGCCCTCCGTGAAATCTCCAGGCTCTCGGCTAAGTTTTGTAGCCAGGAGCAGGGAGATTTTAAAAAACCACGGCTTTTGCGCATGCGCCTGCCACATTGGCGACGGGCGCGTGCGCAGAAGCTGGGGTGAGGTCCGCGGATAAATCCGCAGGCCTTAGGTACGTCATTTCATCCTCCCTCACGGATATGATCCGTGGGGGGAGATGAAACGCAAGCTTTTTTTAACTTTTTAAAACTTTTTTTTTACTTTTTGCACTTTTTTTTTTTTACCTTTTACCCCTTTTTTTATTTTTTTTTTTTTTACTTTTTGCACTTTTTTTTTTACTTTACATGATCACTGTCATCCATTGGATGACAGTGATCATGTCCCTGGTGACATCCCTCTGCTCTTGGCTACACATGGCAGCCAGGAGCAGAGCAATTTTGAATTTCCCGGGGCTCGAGCCCCTCTGTGCACGCGCCCGATGTCAATCATCGGGCGCGCATGCGCAGACGGGGATTTCGGGTCCCGGGACATCGGGACATCGCAGAGGACCGGGGGTGAGTATCTTCACCTCCCCTCATGGATCCGATCCATGAGGGGAGGTGAAACTTTACTTTTGTTTTACTTTTTAAACTTTTTCGCGATCACCGCTATCGCAATGGATAGCGGTGATCGCGGGCCCGGGGACCGCTCGCAGTGGTCCCCGGTAACACCTCCTGGTTCCCGGCTACCTTCAGGAGCCGGGAGCCAGGAGATTTTAAATTTGCCGGGGACACCCGGGCTTCTGCGCGTGCGCGTGACGTCATCGTCAGGCGCGCATGCGCAGAAGGCCGCCGGCGGGTCCGGGAGGACCAGATCTCCGGGGGACACCGCCGACAAGCCGTGTGAGTATTTTCAGCTGCCGTGATGGATCCGATCCATCATAGCAGCTGAATTACTACTTTTTTACACCGTTTTATTTACTTTTTTGCGATCGGCGCTATTCATTTTATAGCGCCGATCGCAATGCCGGGGGGGACTGCCCGCATCCTGGGATGACAGCTCCATGCTGTCGGCTACCTGCGGGCACCGAGAGCATGGAGCTGTCACGTCCTCAGGCCAGTGGGCATCAATCCAAAGAGGATGCATAAAACTACGTCCTCTAGGATTTAGGCCCACTTTCTGAGGACGTAGTTTCCCGATGGGGCGGTCGTTAAGGGGTTAAGGTAACAATAAACCCAGTTTCCCCCCAGCAAATGCAGGAACAAAATAATAAAAAGCAGCAGCACCTGCCTCAGTGATAGACTGGTGGCATAGCAGTGGCATAGCAATCTTTTCCAGGTTTATTAAAGGTTAAAATGAATAAAAGCAAGGGTTTATTAAATAATAAAATAATGTGTGCATTCTTGCTTACTGGAACACCCAGTTTGTTATTTGCATTTCTGGATTACAAGGAGTCACCGGAGGTCTGTCTGGGCCTATACACCTACCTGGTAAAGTAACGATCCACCTATCTATCCATCTATGCAGTTAGTTTGAGGGGGATAGTCCTTGAGCACCGTGTGCCCTTTTTGTTTTCTGTTCTTCATATCTGCTAACCCCTTATTTTTCAGCCCCAACGTTACCAGTGCAGATTTTGAGGCTGAATATGCCACAGGAGGGCATATACCACAACACTGTTGAGGAATATTCTGTCCTGTGTGAAAAGTCACACAATGCAATACTTCTGTACTGTACTGAAGTGTATTGTGACTGTCAATCTTATTCTATTAAGTGGTTAAATTATATAGATTTTTTTCTGCTATAAGGTTTTATTATAAATGATTTGGTAGAATGGACCATCAAATTTAATGAAAAGTCAGTGAAGGCCCTCACCTGCTTCATTCAGTATGCTCTATTTCCTAAAAATAGTGGTTCACATCACTTAAAGCATTGCAGAAACTAATGTTGCCATATATTGTACATAACTGGTTATTTTATACTGTAGTAATGTTAGGTCTGTAGGAAGGACACAAGTCCAGGAGGCTCAGCCTTTTATGTATGTTGTCGATCCAGACTGGGATGGATGAATGTTTACTCCACATCAACACGAGGCTACCCTGTTTCCCTGAAAATAAGATCTACCTCGAACATAAGCCTTAGCATGATTTTCCATGATTTTTGAAAATGCAGAATGAGGTTTTAGGATTTTTGAGGATTTTTTAACTATAAGCCCTACCCCAAAATTAAGCTCTTGTTATAGTTAATAAAAAATCTATGTGAATAGTGTCCAGGCAGCTATACATTTAAAAAAAGTAACATCTTCTGGAGCAAAAATTAATATAAGACCCTGTCTTATTTTCGGGGAAACATGGTACATGCAGACGGCAAGGTTGCCAACCATCCAGAAATTCCTGCGCAGTCCCTAAAGATAGGTAACTTTTTTCAGTGTCCAAGAAAAATATTAAGTGCGTCTGTTAATTTTTTGAGGCTGGTGGTACTTGAGCAGATTATTATTGCTGTACTTTTCATCATTTTACAGCTGACAGTAAATGCCGGAACCAAGTTCATAACAGTATCTCAGCTATGGACATCCATCACTTATAATCTTTATCATTCGTCTTAGTTTTCCAAAAAAATCCGTAAAAAAGGTTTGCCATCTGTGATTTAAAGACAAGTTGGCCCGGAAAATAATAAACTCTGCTTGGCAACCGGGGCATAATGATGTTTAAAAGTTGCGCCCGAGATTCGCAGGTACAACTTGCATTGGAGACCATACTGTATAAACACTGCATCCATGTGCTATCCGATATGCGGGACACCACACATTTACATACTGCATTTTTTTTGCTCTGTCTATTCTTCTCAGACTACATTCATAAGGGAGAGTGCGATATCTGGCTGAGAAACTTGGTCCAATATCACGCTTGCCAATGTGTGATTTTCAAAGCAATGCGTTTTTGATTATTAATTGCTTCAAAGAAATTGTGATCTTCAGACGCATATTTCACGCGCATGAAATGATCGCAAGTGTTTCCTATAAACTTCAATTTTAAATGCGAAAATCATACACATCGCATGACATGCGAGTGACATTCGAGTTTTTTTAAGGTGCCATATTAAACAACAGGCAACCAAAGAACACAGCGGCAAAGACAATGACTGCTCAGACCCTTCAACTACATAGATTTCACTTTCCAGTTTACATAAAATAGAATAATATATGTAGTATAACAAATGTCCTCTTGGTGTACAGTAAAGACCTAGTCAGTGGTGAGGCAAATATAATATATGTCCTCTGGGTATACAGTAAATACCCGATCAATGATCAGGCATATGTAATATACAGCATAATAAATTAGAACCTAGGAAAAAACATAAGAACGAACCTAGGGGGAAAAAAAAAAAGCTTGGCACCCGGAGTCCCACATACAAAAATGCTTGAGTCTCCCATTGTAGTCAAAGGGGTTCGTTACTCGAGGTAGAGCTCTTTTTTTTCAGAGTTGTTTTGACTGCGTACATGTTGCAGCATAAACATGAACATTCTGTCATTACAGTTATGATATCAAATTTGTATAGATTGTTTTTTGTTGAAAGACTTTAACTCCTTCCCGCTCCAGGGCGTACCGGTACGTCCTGGGAGCCTGGTACTTCCCGCAACAGGACGTACCGGTACTTCCTGGGGATAGCGCGGGATCACATAAGATCCCGCGCTATCCCGCAGTGGGAGCCGGCTGTCAGTTACAGCCGGTGTCCCGCTGCAACAGCGGGGGGACATCGGAGATGCGCCCCCCGCTGTTAACCCCTTCCCTGCCGCGATCTAAGTAGATCGCGACAGGGAAAGAGTTCACAGAGGGATCGCGATCCCTCTGTGTCTCCGGCCGGCTCTCGTGTCCTGTATTGCCTGTGCCTATAATCGCTGTATAGGCGATAAGGCATGGGAGAGCAGTAGCTCTGCCATGCCTTATAACAGCGATCATAGGAACAGTGCTGCAAGTCCCTCAGAGGGACTCAAATGGTGTAAAAAAAAGAAAAGAAAAACGTAAAAAAAAGAAAAATGTAAAAAAAAATGTAAAAAAAACCCCTTTTTTTATGCTTTTTCTAATATTAGCATAAAAAAAGGGGAAAAAAATTAAAACCCCACATATTTGGTATTGACGTGTCTGTAACGATGTGTACAAAAAGTTGAACACACTTTTTATTTTGTTCGACAAAAAGCGTAAAAAAAAAAGCTAAAAAACAGAGGCAAAATGCTAATTTTTAGCATTTTGCCTCCCAAAAAATGCAATAAAAGTGATAAAAAAAGCCGTACATTCACCAAAATGGTACCAATAAAAACTACAGCTCGTCTCGCAAAAAATAATCCCTCATAGAGCTCTGTACATAGAAAAAGAAAAAAGTTACAGGACTTTGAATGCAGCTATAGAAAAAAAAAAGATTTCCAAAAAAGGGGGTTTTATTGCAAAAAAGTGTAAAAACCTAAAAAAAATATAACAATTTTGGTATCGTTGTTACCGTACCGACCCGCAGAAAAAATTTTGTGTGTCATTTATGCTGCATGATTAACGCTGTAAAAAAAAGAAAAAGAAATCTATGGCAGAATTGATGCGGTTTATCTCCATGTTATCATAAAAAAAAATTAAAAAATTTTACGATATTGTCTATGTACCCAAAAGTGGCACCGATAGAAAATACAGCTCGCCATGCAAAAAACAAGCCCTTATACGGCCGCGTCCACGGAAAAATAAAAAAGTTATGGCTTTTAAAAAATGGAGATGGAAAAATACGAAAAAAATCGCTTGGTCCTCAACGCCAAAATAGGCCGTGTCATTAAGGGGTTAAAAATATATTTTTGAAAGAAAAATGACTTTCTATCACCAACTTCTGAACAACACAACTGTTATATTTTTCCACCAAAGGGATTCTCTTTTCTAAGACAATTGTAGTTTCTATTGGTACCATATTGATGCACTTCCAACTTTTTGATGCTTTTTATAACATTTTTTTCTTAGAGACAGGAGGACCAAAAGGGCAATTCTGTTGGTTATTATTTTCTGGCAGTGTTTACCATGTACAGTACATAAAATAATGCATTATTTGAATAGAACAGACTTTTATGGATGTGGTGTTACCAAATGTTTTTTTTTTCATGCCATTGAAATATCTCTGTCAATACTAAGAGCAGAATTTATATGGATAAAGGGGTATTTTGTGAATATAAAGATTCCTCAGGATAAGTCATCAATAGTTGATGGGCAGGGGGTCACCACTCTGGATCCCCACTGAGAAGATGATTATCTGACCTACTTCCAGGGACGCTGTCATCAGTGGTCAGGGTCAGAAGTGTATTAGACAGCTTCACTCCCCTTGAAATCAATGGCAGAGATGCTTCCTATTACGCTTGCAGCACTGACCACTGATGATGACTGACAGCTGGCTGGATGATCAGTGGATTGTTGGGGATCCCAAGCAGCAGACCTCCACTGATCAACTATTGATGACCTGTACTGAGGATAAGTCATCAATAGTAAAAGTCCACAAATATCCCTTTAACGGCTGGTATTGGAGTTATTTCAAATCCTGCTCACTGTGGCGGTTGTCCACTCTCAAAGACAGCCAACACCTGCCTTATATGGCACCTGACTCAGCTCCCTAACCCGCTCCAATTAGAACCTGTGCACACCCAACATATATGTACATTAGATGTCGCAAAGGGTTTAAGCAACCTGTATGGAAAAGCGGAATCAATTCAGTATGAAGCAAAGATCCTGTATATTTGGCCAGATAGCTTTTGACCCCTACAGCATTTCACTAAAGCCATAGTTTTCTATGAGATTGTTCATGGCATCCGATGCAGGTTGTAATGCTGGGTGCCTCTCGGCTCCAGACAGGAGAACGTCACATACACCATTATTCTGTTTACTGCTGGATCAGTGCAGAAAGGGCACAAAATGCCATCAGCTGTGTCCAGCCTAAAACAATGTGCTGTACCCAACCTAAGCAGCATATTGAGATAGACTGTCTAAAATGTTTAACACTACTTTAGAATCTAGAGAACTGCTATAAAGTAATGGATCTACAGCGAGAGAGACCCCATGATTAGAAGTAACATTGCAGAGTTTGTGAAACTCACCAGTGACCCCAATGATCTCCTGTGGAATATATAACATTGAAAGGAACCTTCTAACAATCAGAAAAAAATACCTGAACTTGTCAGATTTAATGTAACATTTATAGCGTTGTTGGTAATTTTCCATCTTAGGGGCTAACCACACTGCCTTTAGCTCCATCTATTACATGTATGGAGATCTGAAGTGCATCCCAGCCTGAACAGGAGTCTCAGACTGGAAGTCAAAGCATCATATGTATGTATTCAGGTCCGGAGACCCTCGGTCAGGCCGAGACCCACTTCAGAACTCCATATGTAAAACAGACAGAGCTGAAGTTGGTGCAGTCAGCCCCTCATTAAATAAAACATTGGAGACGCCTGATTTTGCTCTGGTTCACGGGTGACTGTGTTGCTATGAAGCCTCAGCCTGACTTTTTTTATCTAACAGTAATTAATATCTGTGATGAAAGTAAATTACAGTAATAATAAAGCAGCTATCTAGCTATACAATGTGACACATTACAGTAACTGCAAAGAACGTCTGACCATCAGACAGGATTATCTATCATGTTCATATTTATACACAACTAGAAATATTGAAAAACGTTGTAACCATTTAATCCAACATAAAGAATAAATCACAAATCCCTGACTGTAACTACATACATGTTATTAGCATGTGAATATACAAATGCCACCTAGTAAAATCTCATACCATCCAGTGACCTTACAGTTTATCCCTCTTATGGGCCATGACGGTCTTACCCATTACATGTCAGGCCGCTGTTAGAGTCCAGGGGGGCCACTAATTAATAACAGCTGATTATCTGCTACTTCTTCTATCAGATGAGTCTAATGGAAGGTTATATTCAATAAGTACAGTATTCCTGAGAAATCCTTTGCCCGAGCAGTGAAGGTTTTCAGTTCCAACACTCCACGTTCTGTGGATTTTGTGTAAATACATTGCCTATATGGCCCCATCCCCTCTCAGCATCTCCTCCATGCAGCACCCACCACACACTCCATGTCTGTGCACTTGTGTCTCCAGGTCCTTAGCTATCTCAGTGGGTAAATGGCAATGGAAGCAGCAGTGGTTTGTGCAGACCAGGCAGGACACACGTGCGGCTCTAAACCAAGAGACACAAGTGCATCTGCTTAGCAAAATTCATCTTTATCATCCTTCCCTTCCATCTCTTTCACCTTCCATCTCCTGCTCCATACCCCATCCTCTTCCATCTCTTGCGCCATGCCCCATCAAAAAAGTAGGAGAAGAAAAGCCGGCTTCAAGTGCAAAATGCTTTATTGCAAAATACTGTTTAAGACATCAGAGTCACAAAAGAACGAGTTTCAACCTATAGAGATCTTGTTCACCTTTGAAACCTGTATTGCCTCTGATCCGTATAAATACTTTAAAGTGCATTAAAACCAATTAAAAACAACTGATGATTTAACCCAATGCAGCCAAAATGCAGGATGCACCCAGGATTCAAATGGTTGGGATATTTAACAATGCACTGCTGGTCTGCATAACAACAATACATAAGAAAGTTTTATTATTGCATAATTATATATTGAATAACATATAACCATAATTAAATTCAAGCCCCCATTATATCTAAACTCCACTTTTATAACCAAAACTTCCCCTGACACTTCATACTTATAAAAATATTTTAATATTCCCCCTATATCACAGATTTTGTATTAATCAGACATTATCTTTATAGAAGTATATATTACTTTAAAAAATTGTATATATTTGCCCACTATTCCTTGCTATGATATAAACACTTACTATGCCTAATAAATATAATGCATATCTGTTTTTAGATTCAAGCCCATAAGTGTTCTAAAAAGAGAAGCATCATGGATATTTTATCTCAAAACTAGAACACACTCCTGACTGACCTCCAAGCTCAACATGTTCATCACCTTCCCTATACCAAAGAAAGAAAAACTTTCTTTACTGCCCCCATGTATCTCTATGCAATGTTTTGCTGCTCATGAACTATTTTCATTACAGTTTCTGATATCTCCCAAATGTTCAGCAATGCGGATTCTGAGCTTCTGCGTAGTGCAACCTACGTACATCAGACTGCACTGGGTGCATAATATAATATACACAACATTATTAGATTCACAATTAATGAAATTCTTGATGTTATTTTTGGTTCCCGCACTGTTCTCAAATTTGGACCTCTTATGAGTTTATAGAAACATTGCATAGAGATACATGGGGGTAGAACAGAAAGCTTGGAGGTCAGTCAGGAGTGTTCTAAAAAGAGAAGCATCATGGATAATTTATCTCAAAATTAGAACACCCATGGGCTTGAATCTAAAAACAGATTTGCTTTATATTTATTGGACATGGTAAGTGTTTACACCCTAGCAAGGAATAGTGGGTAAATAAATACAATTTTTTAATATATACTTCTATGGTTTTTGCGTTATAAAGATCATGTCTGATGTTTAATACAAAATCTGTGATATAGGGGGAATATCGTAATATTTTTATTAGTATGAAGTGTCAGGGTAAGTTATGCTTATAAAGCTGGAGTTTAGATATAATGGGGCTCTAATTTAATTATGGTTATGTTATTATTCTATTATAGATTTATGCAATAATAAAACTTGTGCAATGTTGTTATGCATACCAGCAGTGCTTGGGTTATTCCTGGGTGCAATCCTGCATTTCGGCTGCATTTGGTTGTCCTCAGCTGTTTTAATTGGTTTTAATGCACTTTAAAGTGGATCAGTTGTAATACAGGTTTCAAAGGTGAACAAGATAGGTTGAAACGCATTATTTTGTGACTCTAATGTCTTAAGCACTATTTTCTAATAAAGCTTTTTGCTCATGAAGTCGGCTTTTCTTCTCCTACCATTTTGCTGATTACTGGGACTGAGTGGTGCAAGCCTGAGCTCCGTGATCATTTGCTTCAGAGGACTCCATACCGTCCGGGTTGAGTGAAGGTGAGCACTATTTCTTTTTCTTCTATATCCATGCCCCATCCCCTTCCATCTCCTGCCCCATACCCCTTCTCCTTCCATCTCCTGCTCTTTGCTCTTTCTACTTCCATCTCCTGCCCCATACCCCTTCTCCTTCCATCTCCTGCTCTGTGCTCTTTCTCCTTCCATCTCCTGCCCCATACCCCTTCTCCTTTCATCTCCTGCTCTTTGCTCTTTCGCCTTCCATCTTCTGCTCCATGTTCCTTCTCCTGTGACTTTTCTGCCTCAATCAGTTTCAGGATTTGATCTTTTTTCTCCCCCATTTCCCCTTCTCATGTCTACAATTGTCTTCCTCACTTTTGGACAGAGAATATTATTCCCACGTCTGCTGTCTGTGTATTTCTAGGACGGCACACAGACCCATAATATCTTAGGAAGTTATACACAAGAGTAATTTTTCACACAAAACAAGTCTATGTAAAAACAATTACTGTATGTCCTATTGTCATCCGCATCACGGACTAAAATAGGCCATGCAGTGTGCACCGTCCACGCAGACCAGGCAATATACGGTGAGGGGTTTATTCTTTCCATAAAATTAAAAAAAGGAATTTAAAAAATGACACACAAATGTTATCACCACTTCTGTAGTGACGCAGACTATAAAATCATGTTACATATCCTGCACTATAAATGTCATAAGAAAAAATTAAACACAAGAATAACAATTCTGCCTTCCAAAAATAATCATAAACAGTAATTAAAACATCATAGATTGTAAGCTCTTGCGGGCAGAGCCCTTACCCCTACTTTAGCTATTACTTTTGTACTGTATGTAATGTTTGACTTGTCTCTATATGGACCGTCTGATTTGTAAAGTGCTGCAGAACATGTTGGCACTAAAGATTCTTATTATATGTACCCCAAAATTGTAACAGGTAAAACTCCATGTCATCTTATAGAAAACAATTACTCCGAAGTCTACACTAAGGCTGCCTGTCCACGAGCTAATTTTCATTGTGTCCCCTGCAGTGATAATCCGGCCACAGTGAACGCTTTCCATAGCATTGCTATGGAAAGCGCAGCCCCCCTGTCCATGAGCGAAAAATCATAGCGATTCTCCACTCACGGGCGGCAAATCGCAGCATCCTGCGATTTGCCAGGATTCTCCGTTGTGAGCCTATCTGTCAGAAAGACTCAGTGCGGAGAACAGTCAGCTCTCCTCTGCTCCTGGGCAGCGGCTCCTGTGGAAGATCTCCGCCGTGGGATATCGCTACGCCCGTGGACAGGCAGCCTTAAGGAAATACATGATTATAATACAGATATAATATACAATCACTGGAGCACAGAGGGAGCAAAACTTACATCACTAAGGGGATAAAAAGGGCTACGGTCACCTGATTTATACTATATTCACTAGAGACAATATTTCACATTCACAATATAAAGGTGACATTTCTGCAGGTTCCTCCAATATTACTGTGACCATTAGGGGGTAAACGTACCATATTATAGAAGATACAGATCTCAAGAATCCAGGTAACAGATAGTGTAACATCATTTACTAATCAGGATACAATAAGAGGAAATCTTACCCACAAACTGTGCCGATATTTCAGAATCAAATTTCAGGAGGAAAAGTTGTAATCCTGTAAATATTAGAAATGTTTCCATGTCCTCATGTGTAATCCCCTGCCTGCTGTGTAATTACAGGTCTACAATGATGATGATAAGCCACCAAACACAGCAGGAGAACATTCACCAATAGTTCTAGCTTATCTACAGCTCAGTACTGGAGGTCTCTACCAGCAGTGTTCTCCTATGTAGAAGATGTGGGGAACGTATTAACGGTCATCACATAAAACCTTCCCACCTATATACGGCTCAGTGGGATGGGCGAGTACAGGAGGTTTCTACCAGCAGTGTTTCCCCATGTAGAAGATGTGGGGTTGGTATCACTGAGGATCACATAAAAGCAGCACAATTACATTTCTGATCTCTATGACTCCCCCATTAGCTTCACATAACCAACGTCTAAATCAACGGAGCTGAGAAATGTTTGTATCAGATATTAGGAGATCTCAATCTGATAACATGACATAAATGTTCAGCTCTTCTCTACAATAAAGAGTGGTAGAAATACAGGAAATATCTGCTTCAGTACCAGGTGTGAGAAATAATGGGGTTGTAGCATGCCTGAAAGTTAACGTTTATACTGTGGATAGGGATTAACTTTCAATCTTGGCACAACCCCTTTAATGTACTCTCAGGATCTCATTAGCGGGTCAATTAACAATGTGTCTAAATCCACACCAAAATAAGGCCAAAAACACGTCATCTACTTCTTAGTTTATTTATTTTTTTATTTTTTTAACAGCCCATTTATACTCACCAGTGATCACTGTTAACAAAGAAGAATATCAACAATAAGGCTTTATTCCCACGAGTGTATATCAGACGGCCGTTTTCGTGGAAGCCAATGCATCAGATCACATAGCCGTATTCCTGAGATGCAAAAGCACCCAGCCGGGCCAATGTAGTGCTGGGAGTTATTACGTAGGGCCCAAAAGATAGTCCTGGGAGCCAATAACAGCAGCCAGAGGTGGAAGGGAGTTGGCAGCGTGGCTGCTAAATTTGAATAGAGGATACATTATTGAGTAATCGATGGTTTGGGAATTTCCCTTTTTCTGAGTTTAAATACTTACCTGTTAAGGTGAATCTATTCCGCTAATAGCTATATACTTTATTAAATTAATGAATGTGAGCCCCCTTGTTTGGAATGGGGGGATTGAATTTGATGCAGCATCCCCAGTCTTTATATTGGGAAATACCAAGTGATGGGTTTTATAAAAAATACTTTAGTGGCAGAGGCAGACGTGTTTGTGGTTGTGATCAGGTGATATGTGCATTTTGCTTCATCATGCCTGCAGGTCTTGGTATTATGTCCAAGTGCCGCAGCTCTGTGCTGGTGAGTGGAAGTCCCCGCATGCCCAAGTGTCATTCAGGTCTCAACACTACACTCATTAATTCCTTCATACTGCTCAGATCCCACATGTGTGGCTGTAATCACACGTATGTGCGGTGTGTATCATCCACAGCATTTAACTTGGGGGATTATACTTACTAGTGCAGTATCACTGAAGTCCTGTGATAGTGGAAGTAGTCCCACACATACGCAGTGGGTGCCGTTAATGCTACAGGCCTCCCTCTCATAAATTCCAGAGAACACACATTCTATACCTTAGCAGTGGCACATAGGTGATTTCCGAGCACATGAGTGAGATGTGCAGGTGTATCTGGAGCATCTCGCCATGGCAACACACATCTCAGGTGGGTCTGATTAGTGATGACGGTAACTGCCCAATTATATGACACACTGTGATTTGTTTGCTTGTTTTGTGATTGTCCTCTTAGTACATGTATGGGTTTATAACTTCATACTTGATAAAGACTCAGGAGAGTTGAAACGTCGTGTTTTATTGTTTGGAGGAATAAAGAAGTTCGTGTTACTGTATCACACATGCTGTCACAACTATTTTCCATATGATGACAGAACCAGGCTTACTGCATTGATGCAATGAAAGAAAAACGAGCTTACTACATTGATACTTTACCTTATATAGGTCTGATATGCGCCCAATCATTTATATGTAGTAGCATATACAAAAGGGATGGGGCCACATAACAAAAACTTAGATTGGAGGGTCCGATGTTTGTTTCCTGTTCTATGTCCTTTAAAATGACCCTTGGCAAACTCCATTCTAAATTTGCTAACAATGCAGTTCCTTTTTGGAGGAGGGTCCTGCAAATGTTCTCACTACCCAGTAGAGAAAGGATGCTGCAATTACAGCTGGGTCACCTCTCTCCAAGGGCCCCATAGCATTTGCATGGTCTGCCTCTATGTTACGTACACCCTTGGGTGTTTGCATAATTTATTAAGATGCAGGTTTTTCTTGTGAAATCTGCAATCTTGATCTATTTGTAAGTTCTAATAAGGCCAGAAACTGTCACTGCACAAAGAAATCTCTTTGACACTTGTATTAACCCCTTGAGTGGCGGGTTTCTTACCCCCCTGTCAGACACACCAGAGCAGGATTTTTAAATGGGCCAATCATTTAATTTCAACTAATTTTCTAGTTGCGTTCCAAGAGCCATAACTTTTTTATTTTTCCATTGGCACATATGAGGGCTTGTTTTTTGTGGTCCAAGTTGTATTTTTAATGGCATCATTTTTGGTTATATGGAATGTATTGCATAACTTTTGTAAAAAAAATTGTAGGGAGATTGGGGGAAAAAAAGAAATTCTGCCATTTTGTTTTTTGGATTTCATTTTTACGATGTTCAGCGTGCAGAAAAAATAATGTGATAACATTATTCTTTGATTCAACACGATTCCGGCGATACCAAGCTTATAGGGTTTTTCATGTTTTGCTAGTTTTGTACATTTAAAACATTTTTTTTTTCTTAAAGGTTTGCTTTTGTGTCACCACATTCCAGGAGCCGTATTCATTTTATTTTTCCATTGCCAGAGCCCTAGAAGGTCTTGTTTTTTTTGCAGGATGAACTTAAAGGGGTTGTCCCGCGCCGAAACGGGTTGTTTTTTTTTTCAATAGGCCCCCTGTTCGGCGCGAGACAAACCCGATGCAGGGATAAAAAAACAAAAAAACGTGTAGTACTTACCCGAATCCCCGCGCTCCGGCGACTTCTTACTTACCTTAGTAAGATGGCCGCCGGGGTCTTCACCCACGATGCACCGCGGGTCTTCTCCCATGGTGCACCGTGGGCTCTGTGCGGTCCATTGCCGATTCCAGCCTCCTGATTGGCTGGAATCGGCACGCGTGACGGGGCGGAGCTACGAGGAGCAGCTCTCCGGCACGAGCGGCCCCATTCAGAAGGGAGAAGACCGGACTGCGCAAGCGCGTCTAATCGGGCGATTAGACGCTGAAATTAGACGGCACCATGGAGACGAGGACGCTAGCAACGGAACAGGTAAGTGAATAACTTCTGTATGGCACATAATTAATGCACAATGTACATTACAAAGTGCATTATTATGGCCATACAGAAGTGTATACCCCCACTTTGTTTCGCGGGACAACCCCTTTAAGTCTTCATTTATCTAACTTTTGGGAACATGTAAAATTTTGATCGCTTTTTATTCCATTTTTTTCTAGGGACAAGATTAACTAAATCTGTATTTCTGGCATGTTTTTTATTTTTCACTGCATACTCTGAGCAGTATAAATAATATATTAAAGTAATTCTACAGGCCAGTACTATTATGCCAATACTAAATTGTAATATTTTTTTCTTTTTTGTTACTTTTTCACACTTTAAAAAAAAGAATTTTTTTTTTTTTATCGCTGCATTCAAAGACCCCTAGCATTTTAATTTTTTTTTTCTATCAACGGAGCTGTGTAAGGGTTTTTCATTTTGCGGGAGGAGTTGTACTTTTTATTAGTACCATTTGTTGATCCATGCAGCATTTTGATAACTTTCTATTCCGTTTTTTTATGGTGAGATTTGTATGGCTAAATTAGCTATTTTTGCTATGTTTTAGATGTTTTTTTTCCCATGCTGGGCACCCTGCGGATTAAATAATGTACTAACTTCCTTCTCTGGGTCATTACGAACGCAGGGATACCACATGTGTAATTGTTTTTTTTTTTTTTTACAAGGTAAAGGGAGAAAGGTGGAGTTTTTGCATTTTAATATTTTTAATGATTTTTTTACAATTTTTGTTTAACTTTTTAAACTTTTTGTCCCTTTAGGGGACTCGCATAATACTTTTTTTTTATTTTTCTAATAATCTGCTATGCCTTAGCATAGCAGGGTATTAAACAGGTTATGATGCTCAGACAGAGTCTGAGTGTCATAGGCTAATTTAGCTGGCAGACCAGGAGGCTATATTCAAGCCTCCGGGTGCCACATAGACCCTCAGGACCCCCTGATCATATTGCGGGGTGTCCGGTGGTGACAGAGGGAGCCCCCTTCCTCTGTCAGCCCCTTACATGCTGCGGTTGCACAGACTCTGGTATGTAAAGGGTTAAACAGCAAAAATTGAAGGTTTTTCTGTTCTCCGCTGTAAGAGCTGGTGGCCGGCTATCATCTGACAGCCAATCACCAGCTATCCCTGCCACGGGGACCATCAACCGGCTTCTGACAAGCCAAAGGTCTCTGTGGCAATGTGTAAACAGTGCAGGAGTTCAAAAAAAAGAAGCAAGAAATTGCCAGCAGATCAGCTATATCTTCCGGCTTCTTTTTTTAAAGTCCTGCACTGTATCTCTGTGGGACTGTGCAGGCAGTGTGTGTGTAGACAGACCACAATGCCACAGCTTATGGCATTGTGTTCTGCACAGTCCCATAGTGAAACATAGCTATATCACTATGGGCAGTGGAGCTAGTCCCGGAAAATTTCCAGAAGTGCCACTGAAGGGGTTACGCCTTAAATAACATACTGAACCATAAAAAAAGATGTTCTCGTACTCTCATCGGGTAGTTCATAAGGACATAGACTGCAAGCAAATATCCTACAAGCTATAAAAGTGTACAATCAGGTACAGTACAGTGGATTGTTCTTCTCAAAGTATAGACCCTGTTGGACCCTGTTTTTTACTTGCCTTAATAGTGGATAATTGCCTTGACAAGGATAGCCCCTGTTCTTTTTTCAATAGATGTGACACTCCTAAAGGGGTTCAACATCAAGCATATAAAAACAAGCATAGTGGCAGCAGCACAATCCAGAGCATTTCAGTAGTGAGGCAACATTTGCATAGTCACCTGGAACCAGAATCCATGGATCCAATCTAGAATCAAACCACTTGTCTGTAGTATGTGAGTGCTTCTGATGCTCCGCCCCTGATAATTTCATCGCTTAGCCCCGGAAGTCCTACAACATATATAAAACACAGTGTCTGACCAACAGAAGAACAACACAGTTAGGGCACTTGGAAGGGGAGGATAAAAATACACTGAGAATACAACTAAGCCGTTATTATCCCAGAAGACACAACTCAGCAGTCCTGATGGAAGACAACAACCTACCACCACCACAGAGATCCAGTGGGCTGAAGGACCTGTGGTGATGTAACTGCTTTGGGAGGAGCCAAGCTGTGTGTGTGTGATGTGTGGGGATCTTAATGCATGTACCATGTAGCAGAGCTGTGTGGTACATTGCACCACCAGAAACAATGGTACTATAATTTCCTACACAACTCAGCAGTCCTGACAGAACACATTGACCCACCACAGAGATCAAGTGGGCTGAAGGACCTGTGGTGATGTCACTGCTGTGGGAGGGGCCAAGCTGTGTGTCTTTTGTGGTAATCCAGCTGCTGTGAGTGTGATGTGCCACCAAAAACACTGGTACTATAAGGTTCTAATAATTACTATATATATATATATATATATATATATATACACATACATACACACACACGATGGTATGTATGTCTGTCTGTCTTCGCAGCAATGCGCGACGGGTAAGCTAAATATATATATAGCTTACCCGTCGCGCGTTGCTGCGAAGACAGACAGACATACATACATTTGTGTATATATATATATATATAGATAACAACCAATCACAGCACAGTTTTAATGTTACCTCAGTGGTATAATATATAACCACCAATCGCAGCGCAGCTTACATGTTACCTCAGCTTTATAATATATAACAGCCAAGCACAGAGCAGCTTTCATGTTACCTCAGCAGTATAATATATAACAACCAATCACAGCGCAGCTTTCATGTTGCCTCAGCAGTAAGAGAAACAACAACCAATCACAGCGCAACTTTTATTCTGCCTCAGCAATATAAAAAATAGCAACCAATCACAACGCAGCATTCATTTTACCTCAGTAGTATAAGAAGTAGCAACCAATCACAGCACAGGTTTCATGTTGCCTCAGTAGTATAATATATAGCAACCAATCACATCACAGCTTTCATGTTACCTCAGCAGTATAAGAAATAGCAACCAATCACAGCACAGCTTTCATGTTACCTCAGCATTCTCAATATCCAGCAATATCTGGCGCTATGACGGCGGTGATGTAACGGAGACAGCAGAGCCAGGAAACAATTTTGTGCAAGCCTGCTGTAACGCTTAGCTGGGTATTAATTGGCGACTACTACCCCCAGCAGACACGCAGTACACTGAAGACGGTCACAGGCAGCCCAAATATAGTATTTTTCCCCAATTTTTTTGAAAAAGCCCACTGCCTATATAGACAGTATATCTCTTTCCCTGTACCACTGTCCCTGCCTCACCAGTACTGCCCCTATACTCTGTAAAATGACTGCAGACTGAGGACGCTATGGTCTGCATGCCCGATATACAAAAAAAAAAATTGTGCAACACTGCTAAAAGCAGCCTCAACAGTACTGCATACGGTCAGATGTGGCCCTAAGAAGGACCGTTGGGGTTCTTGAAGACGAATGTAACACCTAACACTCTCCCTATAGCAGCAGCAGTATCAGCAACACTTTCCCTGATCTCTGTCAGAATGCATCTGTGGCGAGCGGGGCAGATTTAAATACTCGGGTGTCACCTGATCTCCCCAGCCACTCACTGCAGGGGGCTGGTATAGGGCTGGAACATCACAGGAGGAAGTTGTAATGCCTTCCCTGTCTTTCTATTGGCCAGAAAAGCGCACACATTTCTCAGGGAAGAAAGTGAAACTAACTCGAACATGGCGTGGTGCTCGTCTCGAGTAACAAGCATCTCGAACACCCTAATACTCGAACGAGCATCAAGCTGGGACGAGTACGCTCGCTCATCTCTAATAGCAACCAATCACAGCACAGCTTTTATTTTACCTCAGCATTCTCAATATCCAGCAATTGTCTTGCGAAACGTTCGTCGGATGCATCATTTTGTAGTTGAACACGCTTGATCGTAATGCCTTTTGCTTTTGTGCTTGAGATGGAAATCAAACTATCTTTGTCTGGGGGGAATAACTGTCGACGACGCTCACACGCGCGACACCTATCGTAGGATAGATGTACTATGCCAGTAATCTTCTCAGGAGTGTACTCAACAACTTCCCAAAGTTTCATGGCGATTGGATGAATGGTGTAGTAATGCATAAAGGACAGACAGACATTCATTTTTATATATATAGATGACATCAGGTAGTGAAAAAATTAGATTCCGTACGTAAAATTTGGATGCTAATTCTTTAGCGCTTAGTATTAAATAATCAAGTTGGGACCCATTAGCTTTTCCTATTTATGACATAGTCAATGCTTGTGCCAAATTTCACGTTTCTATGACACCGAAAAGTGAGAAAAATACATTCCGTACGTAAAATTTGGACGCTAATTGTTTGGCGCTTAGAATTTAATAATAGAGTTGGGACCCATTAACTTTTCTTATTCATGACATAATCAATGCTCGTGCCAAATTGCAAGTTTTAATGACATCAGGAAGTGAGAGAATTAGATTCCGTACATAAAATTTGGACGCTAATTCTTTGGCGCTTAGAATTGAATAATCTAGTTGGGACCCTTTAACTTTTCCTATTTATTGTTGTTAATTCACTTTTTATTGAATTTTTCTTATGCATTGACAATTTTATTTATACTTAGAAGTTCTTCAACATTTAGGATTATACATTTAGATTTATCAACTGTTGATAGATCTCATCCACTCCCACGGCCTCTTGTATTATGCTTTAAGGCTTTATTCTTTGGCTTTAGGGATGTGTCTGAGATCTCCATAAGCAACAATATAATATACCTTATAACAGTAAAAGAGAATAGAAGGGGGGTGAGGGGAGAGGGGGACATCGAAGAGTGAAGTAAGTTATGATATCTGTTGTGGTCAAGGTGTTCTCTCTCTTTACACTGTCGCTAGTCTCCACCTCTGGCATCACCGCCGCTGTGTCCCCTCCTAGCGTTGCTTCCCCTCTCCGTTCGGGATGCAACGATATTTCTCTGCATGGGAGATTATGTGGGAGGGGGAGGTGGTCTTGACTCAATCGGGGGATTTGAGAAGAGCCACCACTTAAACAGTTATCGTCCTGGGTGTATCCAAGATGAGGTAGCAGGCGGGGAGATCATGGCAGAACAGTTTGTCAGTAGAACAGCAGAGGACCAAATGCTTAGTAATTTAACGCTATATAAACAATAGTAAAAAAGGTACAGGGGGAGGGGGTGGAGGACTCGAGGGGGGTGGTGGTTTGGGAGTATTCTATTATTATTCCTGCCAAGGTATTTGGTTTGATAGTGTTTTGGGCTGCGTTTCGTATGTTAATATAATAGTGTGTGTTCTCGAAACATTAGTTCTCATGTCCCTTCTTAAAGTATGGTTGTTTCCTTGTGTCTCATTATCCCTGGGGTTGGGGGTAGAAAATGAAAAAGAGGAGGACTTGTGGATTGTAGGGTCTTATCTCTGTGTATCTAGATATCTGATGTTGTGCAGCGGTTATGATCTATCCATGGGTTCCAAACTTTAAGGAATGGTATGTATGACAAGTTTGTCCAGCTGAGGATTTCTTCAAATTGATAAATTTGGTTTAATTTTTCTTTCCATGCCTTTATAGATGGGGGTTCTGTGCTTCCCCAGTGTAGGGGGATCAGGGATTTTGCTGCCGCTAGCATGAAAGATATTAATTTATCTTTTAATGGGTTGAATGTCTTATTTGATCTGCTTAGTATAACCATATCTGGGGAGAGCTGGATTGCTTTTTTGAGTATTGTTGTGATTTCTCTCTCAACCTCTAGCCAGAAAGGCTTAATCTTTTTGCAGTTTCATCAGATGTGTAAATACGATCCCGTTTGTTCTTGGCATCTCCAACATCTATCCGACTCCGCAAGTTTGTATGTGAATAACCACTCAGGGGTTTTATACCATCTTGAAAGTAATTTGTAATGATTTTCTTGGAGTCGGACACATGGTGAGACCCCATAAGAAGATTTAAATATCTTTAGTTCTGCATCTGTGATTTTTAAATTCAGCTCCTTTTCCCAGGATGAGATGTATGTCGGTCTAGTTAAGACCCTATGTGTTATAAACGTCTTAGCTAGATGTGAGATTTTCCTAGCCTCTTTGTTTTGGTTGTTCATTAGTCTTTCAAATTCAGTCATGGGTCTTGTTGATGGGTGGTCAATTTTAAAGTTTACAACAACAGCCGAAATATGAGATATGTGTAGGTCTTGCAATTTCCTCTGCGGGGCGAACGTATTTATTATAGTATGAGGATCTTTGTGTATTATAACCTGTAGGTCCTGGATTGACAGATCTTCAAACATGTTCCATAAGTTGTCTGGGGTCTCTTGTTTTGGATGTTTAATGCTGGACGGGAGTAGGCTTAGGGGTGTGTTTGGTGAGGGTAAAGGTGCTAGTGTGTGTGAGAGGGAGTCCCGGGTCTCGCATACGCCTCTTAGTAGAGTATTAAAGTCTCTAGAGCGGTAAATTTTTGGGCTGGGGAACCACGTCTTTAAGGAAATTCTTTCCCTGGTTTAGTTCTGCTAGTTTTCTTAGTTCATGGTTGTTTAGTGGATGCAAAAGTTCCAGCCATCTTTTTAAGTTAATAGCTTTATAGTATTCTAAGATATTAGGTAGTCCTACACCTCCAAAATGTCTACTCTTGGACATCAATGTGTAAGCAAGCCTAGGGCGTTTGTACTTCCAGAAGTAGCACGAAAATAGTGAATTTATTTTCTTGAAAAAAGGATTTGGGTATATGTATTGGTAGCATCTGTAATTTGTAGAGGATCTTGGGGAGTATGTATGTTTTCATAAGATTTTTTTCTACCAAACCAGGATATTATGGGGAGGTTATACACGGATAGTAGAGATGCTACCTCTGTCAGTAACGGCACTAAATTGGTGTCAAAGTTTTGTCAGGTTATTTGTAATTTTGATGCCCAAGTAGTCTATGTGGTGTTCTGACCAGACATATGGTGATGATTTCTTAATCTCTGTAGCTCTATGTGGAGGAAGAGATATATTCAACAGTACTGATTTGTTTTTATTTACTTTAAGATTTGAGAAACTGCCATATAAGTCCAGTAAGCTGTTTAGGCTGGTGAGACCCTGCAGAGGATTTGTTATTAAGAAGAGTATATCGTCAGCAAAGGCTGCCGATTGGATGCATTCCCCTCCTACCTCCAATCCCTGTATTTCTGGGTCTTGTCTGACAGCTTGTAATAGGGTTTCTAATGTGAGAATGAATAATGTAGGGGAAAGTGGGCATCCCTGACGGGTTCCATTTGTTATGTTGAATGGTTGAGACAGTATGTCGTTTACTTTTAGTCTCGCATACGGATTTGTGTATAAGGAGAAGACGGTGTTAATTAAAATTTGGGGGAAATAAAATTTGTGCAAGGTTGCTCTCATAAATGTCCGGTCGACACGATCAAAAGCTTTTTCAGCATCAATACCCAAAAATACTAGTGGGATATTCTTTTTTTTTGCATAGTGTATTGAGTGTAGAAGAATTGCAGAATTATCTTTTCCTTCCCTACCTTTTACAAAACCTGTTTGTTCATCTAATATTAGCTTGGGGACAATTTTCCCTATTCGGTGTGCTAATAGTTTGGCCCAGATTTTTATGTCCAGGTTTAACAGAGACATCGGTCTATAATTATTACATTGGGAGGGGTCTTTCCCTTCTTTGTGTATTAGGGTAATGTGTGCTTCTTGCGATTGTTTGGGAAGTGGGGCTCCCTTCAGGATCGCGTTAAGTGTAAGCAAAAGATGAGGTAATAATGGCTGTTGTAATGTTTTGTAGTAAAATATTGACAGGCCGTCAGGTCCTGGGCACTTACCACTGGGGAAGCTATTTATGATCTCTATAAGTTCTTCTTGGCTTATCGGGATTACTAAATCTTCTGCTTCTTCTGGGCTAAGTGTGGGCAGGTTCCGTTTTTCTAGGAATATTGACATTTTTTTATATTTATCTTTTAAGTCTGCTTGTGATGTTTCCTTGTCAAGGTTGTATAGTTTGGTATAAAATAATTGGAACTCTGCTGCTATGCCCTGTGTGGATGTAGTTTTTTTTTCCGGTCTCTTTCCTAATTTCTTTGATATGGGACTTTTCTCGTGCCTTTTTTATGAGTGCTGACATTAGTTTCCCTCCTTTATCTCCATGCGCGTTATGTTTATAGGTCATGTGTGCTCTAGAGTACTTTTTGTCTAAGAGAGATTTGAGTTGTTCTCGGAGGGAGTTGAGTTCGGGCTGTGCTTTTTCTGCTGTTGAGAGTTTTCTTTTCTGTTCAAGGGAGGCTATTTTTATTAGTATATCATCGATTTTCTTTTGTTTTTGTTTTTTAAGTTTTGACCCTAAGGAGATGAACAGTCCTCTCACATATGCTTTGTGAGTTTCCCATATAATAGGGAAATTTGTATTGTCTTTTGAGTTAATTTCAAAGAATTCTGTTAAGCTTTTTATTATTTCTTGTTTGAATTCCTCTTCTCTTAGTATTCCTTCGTTAAGGTGCCACCTCCACTCACCCCTGTTATTGGGCAGGATATTAAGTCTGGTGTGCGTTGGAGCGTGGTCGGAGATTGTTATACTATCAATTTGTGCTTGGTAGACCGTTTAGGAGTCTTGCTGAAACGAAGATATAGTTTAGTCTTTGGTATGAGGTATGGACCTGCGAATAGAAGGTGTAGTCTTTTTCTGTAGGGTGTTTAAACCGCCATGTGTTAATCAGATTCATTTCCTGTAGTGCAGAGTGTATTTTTTTTTCGAGCTCTCTGCGAGACCTGGGACCTACCTCTTGAGGAATCTAGGAGCAGGTTTAGGGTGATGTTAAAGTCTCCGCCTAAGATTATATGTCCAACCGCAAAAGATTTCAGCTTCAGGAACGTCTCTAGTAGCCATTTAGTTTGATGTGTATTAGGGGCATATATATTAGCTAGTGTATAATGAATACCATTTATTGTGCCCCTGATGAAAATAAAACGACCTTCAGTGTCAGCGTGTTGATGTAGGATTGAGAAGGGTAGGTCCTTATAAATTGCTATAGAGACCCCCTTTGTTGCTGAGGTGGCGTTACAACTATGGAACCATTGTGCAAAATAATTTTTCGGGAGAGAGGGGATTTTGTTGCTTTTAAAATGTGTTTCTTGTAAAAAGATAATTTTAGTTTCACTTTTCTTTAGTAGCCAGAGTACGGGGTGTCTTTTGTTTGGCGAGTTTAAGCCCTTTACATTGAATGAAGAGACAGTTGTTTTATCCATTTGAGTTTGTTGGCGGAGTTTGTTGGCTGAAGATGCTTGTGGGCGGAGTTTACTGTTTTGAGAGTGATCAAGTTTGGGAAGGGGATTGGTGTCTGGTTGGCATATTGAGTTAAGTTCAATTTCCGTAGGGGACCAAAAGAGGGGTGTGGGGGGGGGGGGGAGAAGATTAATGGAGTGAACTTAGTCTAACCTGAAACTGCCTCGGACTGACAAAGTCAGCCGGTCAATCTAGTAATTAAACTATTGATATGATGCCGTGTGGATCAGGTGCACCCCGACAACCTCCCCAGAAGGGACGACGCCGCCAGTGTGACCCCCCCATCCAAGAACCACCTCTCATCTGGGTGGTTAGTGTTCCTATTGTGTATGTGTAGAGGTCTCACTCACATGTGATGCTCGTTCTGGGGTTGTGAGAAACTGTGACCCCTCCAACAAGATCTGCGCTGATCCGAGCGTCTTTTTATCCTGGTGGGGGAAGGGCCCAGCGTCACGCCCAGTAAGTCTGCGCGCTGCAATCTGTAGAGAGGTGCAGGGAGAGAGGGGGGGGGGCAGAGATGGGAGGTTGGGGAGAGAGAGGGGGGGGGAAGAAGCAATAACAACATAATAACAACTTATGCTATATCCCCTCGCTTGTCTCCTATTTTCACAACCCTCCCACTATGCTTGAATGTGCTCAAGCTGTTCCTTGGGTAGCCCGTCAGGCAGAGGGCCCCGGGCAGTCAACCCCCATCCGACCCCCGGGGCCCTACAATGCCCAACACACCACCACATCCGGATTAGCCGACCCCAACTCACAATCAAGCGGGATCGACAGAAGCCGGCCAAAGGGAGTCACCCTCCAGCGATCACAGCCCCATACGGCACCCGCATCGCCATTTTCCACGTCACTGGAGCGACACGTCTACTCATCCTCCCGAAATGTGCTCTCTAGGTTGTCAAATGGCAATGCTGTAGTGAAGGAAGAAAATAAAACGGAAATCGCCGTCTCCGTTAGTCTGCAAAGAATGTCCGGATGCGAGAGCAAGGCGCTCCAAACAAAGGTGCCACAGTCTGGAGGTACGCCAAGACTTTAAGAATGAATTTAAGAAGTCCAACATCTATCCCCCCTCCAAGGTCCCAGCGCGTCATCCTCCTCAAGAGCAATCACAGAATGGAGCAGACCTCTCTAAGGAACTGGGGTGATTATTTTGGATGATGTTTCTTGCCCTTAGGTGATTTGAACTTAGGAATTGTTTTCCAAGAATCCCCCTCTGGAAGTGGGGGGGGGGAGGGCGGTTAGGTCATACTGTGTAGGCAGCCAGGAGGGTATCTCAATAGGTTCAATGTCCAGCTGTTTCCACACCAAGTCAAGATCTTCGGGTGTTCTGACTGTAATCCTTCTCCCTGATTTGTTTATTGCTAGGCCAAAAGGGAAAAGCCAGGAATATTGGATATTCTTTGTTCTCAGGACTTCCAAAAGAGGTCTCAGTAACAGTCTTTTCGCCAGAGTGGAAGGCGCTATGTCTTGGAAGAGTTGGATTTGAGAGTCGCTGTACTTTAGCGGCTGGTGTGATCTTGAGGAGATTAGAATTGCGTTAGTGTCAGTGTAAGGGAATAGACCACAGACAACATCTCTAGGCGGGTCTTCTGTCTTAGGTTTTGGTCTGATTGCTCTATGGATACATTATATTTGGATACGTGAGGCTCTCTCCTCCCCCAGCAGATCCGTAAACAATTCACTTGCGACTTTCTGTAGAGATTCCGCTGCCCAGGACTCAGGAAGGCCTTTGATACGTATATTGCATCGCCGGCTTCTGTTCTCTTGATCTTCTATTAGAGTGAGAGCGCGGTCTAAGTACAAGCGGTGGACTTCTATCACCTGGGAGGTGGTCTTTGCATGTTTGATGATAGCAGAGCACGATCCTTCAAGGTCTTCTACTCTGTGACCAATTTGTTGTAGTTCAGATTTTATGTCGGCTAATTCTGTCATTATTGGTTGGGTGACCTTAAGAAGTGGTTTCTGAAGGAATGATTTAGAAATTTGGGCTCCCAGGTCCCTCTCCTCCTCCTCTATATCGCTCTCCAATTCTGAGTCCTGGGGCATGTGTTCTGTTATGTTTTGTGATGATTGTGATCTTGACATGGAGCCAGGTGATTGCGTACTCTTTTTCTTTAAGAATTTTTGCATATCTACCTGTTTTTTTTGTCTTCTCGGTGTGTCTGGTGGATCACGGCTACGCTCTCTGATGCCTTTTACCATTTTATTCTGCTTACAAATACGGACAAGGTGAGAATATATCGTTTGCTGAGACTTAATGTGCAAGAATCAGAGGTCTTTATTCTGATTTGTGCTGTGGGGTGCCCCCCTCCACACTGACCTTCCTCAATTAGCCATTATTAAATGCAGCTCACCATCATTAGGCATGTGTCAGCGCCTAGAAAAAAATGTGGTAAGGTCAGACTCTCGGCGTGAGAGTCCTAAAAAATTGTTATAAACTGGAGCTGGGTAATTTAGTTCTGGAAAAATTAGAGCAGCGCTCTTTTAGTGTCCTCTTCAAGCTGTAAGGCCCACTGGAAATATTAATGCGTTCTGGATTCCTGATCAACTGTGCTTTTCGCTGCGCACTTAAAGTCTCTTCCACTTGAACGTCAGATCAGACTCCCGGCAGGGGAGTCCTAAAAAATTGTTTTTAGAATTTGCACAGGACAGTCCAGTTCTAGAAAAATTTGACAGTCGCTCTTTCAGCGTCTTCAGCGCAATTATAGAGCTGGCTAGGAGTATTAATTTGTTCAGGTGTCTTGGACTGGTATACTTCTAGTTGTTCTCTTAGGGACTCTTCTTCTCATCAATAGACTGGTCTGGTTGTACTGCACAGCAGAGAGTTCACTTTAATGAGCTTTACTTCTGCCTCTGTTCATCCAGACATGAAGAGGTGGGTTATATAAGTTCAGGTATTAATGGGCTCCCTCCTAGAGTTATCTCCTCTGTCTCTCCTCAGGAGGCTAAAATGGTGGATAGTTTGGCGGGAAATCACCCCTACAGGGAGGGGGGGGGGGGAGGATGGGATGGATGATATTGGGGAGTCAGGGGACACAGTAGCTGGTAGTCTGTGAGATATGAGTTTAGTTCGTTACAAAGGGTCCTCTGTCTCACAATGTAGAGGATCAGCTGTGATGTACTCTGTAGTATCACTCCCCAAAACTCTCTCTCCTGTGCTTCTGTCTATCTGAGCAAGAAGATCAGATGGGGGGGGGGGGTGCAAGATGGAGACCAGAATGGCGGGAAGCCTGGCTTGGGGTATAAAAGATGGAGGTGGGGGGGATGTGCAAAGTGGTGAGCTCACAGACCTTCTCTCCGGTTCCCACTTCAGGGAGATCTGATGGTCCCAGCGCCTCCGCTGCTCACCGACAGCACTGCTGCTCCTGCTGATCTTCTGCACGGGAGCCGCCTTTCCCGCTCGGGGACACCGCCGCCTCCGCTGTAGTGCTGGCGGGTGCTCGTGGGTCTGTATCCGGCCTCTTCACAGCGGCGCCGATGTTCGGAAACCGCTGGAGATAAGGTCGCTGTCTCTGGTGCTTGTTTTCAGTGCTCTAGGAGTGCCTCCGTGCGGCTCCCTTCTCTCTTTTCTCTTCTCCGGTAATTTAGGTCGCGGCTTGTGGGCACTACCCGGCCCTGATACGCAGGATCGGCCGAAACTGCTGCGGAACCTCTCCAACTGCTCCTTACCCTGCAGGGATGATGGATTTGTTGTAGTGCGAGACGTCTGAGGAATTTAAGATGCCAAAAGATGCGGCAGAAGCCATTTGGCTTAGGAGCCCTGAATCAGTGCGTCCGAACTTGCTGCAGGCTAGGCCACGCCCCCGCATCTAACTTTTCCTATTTATGACATAAACAATGCTCGTGCCAAATTACATCGGGAAGTGAGAGAAATAGATTCTGTACATAAAATTTGGACGCCAATTCTTTTGTGCTTAGAATTGAATAATCGAGTTGGGACCTATTAACTTTTCCTAGTTATGACATATTCAATGCTCGTGCCAAATTTCATGTTTCTATGACATTGGGAAGTGAGAATTAGATTCCGTACGTAAAATTTGGACGCTAATACTTTGGCGCTTAGAATTGAATAATCGAGTTGGGACTCATTAGCTTTTCCTACTTATGACAATCAATGCTCATGCCAAAATTTCATGTTTCTACGACATCGGGAAGTGAGAGAATTAGTAGCAATGATGGAAATCGAACGATCTACATGGGGGGGGGGCGTAACTGTTGACGACACTCGCACGCGCACCATTTATCATAGCATAAATGTACTATGCCTATAATCTTCCAAGGAGTGTACTCAACAACTTCCCAAAGTTTCATGGCGATCGGATGAATGGTGTAGTAGCGCATAAAGGACAAACAGACACACAGACACGCATACACACACGCATACATTCAATTTTATATATATAGACTAGCTTACCCGTCGCGCATTGCTGCGACATCAGAAGAAAGGGAAATCAAGGAAACTCGTTCTGATAACATTGAATTTACATTGTGTCATTTTTAGTTAAACTTACTCATTTTCATATGGAAAACATTTCAAAGTGTCATTTTAATTCTATGTATTTAATCGAGTGCTTGTGGATACACAATATTTTTTGTTTTTCCGTCTGGTGCATACACAAATAAATCCGAAGGTTTTCCGACGCGTGAGCTGGCCACATACAGTTGTCCATGTGAGAAGCACGGATTCTCCAAATCTATCCCACACACATTTGCAGCGATTGTCCTTGTGCTTTGCTGATGGTCATTGCAAAAGCGAGTCGCACCGGAAACTGTAAACGTTTGAATTCAAATGGCATGTCTGTTGGGATAATTGGAATACGTGGCAACAGAACATCTTTCCCCTTGAATTTCCCATTCAAAATAGTAGCTTCGATGACATTGTTCATCATCTTTTTCACCGAAAGTCTTGTACCGTTGCCAAGTCGTGGTGGGTTGATGTTTCGGAGAAGAATGATAGGCACGCCAATTTTCAATGTTAAAACGTGCGGTAGCATACCTGGAAAATCAAGTGAATTCAAGAATTCTGTTGGGTAATTGACCACTTCATCTTGATTCATCACAGTATCGATGGACTTATACGTTGTCGCTTCGCCTGGTATTCCGTTTTGAATGCTGAAATTGATGGCATTGACATCGTTGTTGGTAGCTGCTAATATAGCCCGTGCGCTGAGCCACTGATGATTTTTGTAATTCCGCGCGATATTTGGGAACACCTTTTGAATCAATTTGTCTTTGGTTGATGTCATCTTTTCAAAGTTTGTTGGCAATGTGATACATTGTGTAGATCTGTCGATTGGCATCTTCCCATTTCCAATATCCAGCAATTGTTTTGCGAAACGTTCAGCGGATGCATCATTTTGTAGTTGAACACGCATATTGGTTTTCAAAGTCAATTTCTTAACATGTCACCATAGAACTGATGATTTGAGACATGCATTAAGTTCATCAGCGGGTGTTGAATGGGATATAACTGGCAGAGTTTGTCGAAAATCACCAGACAATAAAATGAGTGCTCCACCGAAGGGCTGTGCATTTCCCCTCAAATCTTGCAGTGTACGATCAAGCGCTTCCAATGCTTTTTTGTGAGCCATTGTGCATTCGTCCCATATGATAAGTTCACAAGTTTGGAGAACTTTGCCCATTCCGGAATTTTTGGTGATATTGCATGTTGGCGTCTCAGTGGCAATTTCAGTGCTGAATGTGCTGTTCGACCACCATCCAAAAGTGTTGCCGCAATTCCAGATGATGCAATTGCCAGTGCAATTTTATTCTGTGATCGTATGGTTGCCAAAATGATTGAAATGAGAAAAGTTTTGCCAGTACCTCCGGGCGCATCTATGAAGTACAATCCTCTGCTTTGATTTGTAATTGCTGTTATGATTGTGTCATATACAATGTGTTGTTCTGGAACCAATTTTGGAAGATTCTTTTCAACAAATGTACCCAGATCATCGACATCGAAGTGTATTTCACGTTGCAAATCACGATCATAAGCGTCATTTGCAGCTCGATTCGGTGCACACATTCCCAACTGCACCAATCCTTTGTTAGCGATTGCCAAACATATATCCTCGATCGAAACTAACACCTCATTATACACGTTTGTTGTGAATTGCATGTCCGGATTCGTTGCTCGCAAACGATGTAGGATGTCTTCACTCATGTAATCTTTGTATTTTTCCCAAAGATCTTTCGGATTGGATGGGAAACACGTTGTCAATATTATCGCAAATAACGTGCGTATTTGCTGTGGTTGAGCAGTATTCGATGCATCATTGAGTGCTGTGTCCCAATGGGCATCGTTTTCAATAAGATTTAATTGTTGGCAAGCTTCTCGATAGGTCACACACACTTCACCATTTACTGTTCTCAGTTCTTGGAAGGATTTTGGGCCACGCATGTTAACTAACAGTAAGCGCAAATAAAAACATTCTTGATTGTTTGGATGAACTGTATGCAGGCGGCCTAACGTGTCGGACGAATATATATTCGGATGTCCTTCAACTGGTTTGCCCTGTTTACGACGTTGAAAGTTTTTTGCTGATGCATTCCATGTGTAGTATTTTGGCACTTCTGAGTAAAGTAGCGTTCCTGCGAACAAATCATGCGTGCACAATGAGAAGAAGGCAGTTAACGTTGTTTGCGGTGGCGAAGATGCTCTTGCATGTACATTTTCTGTTGTAAAATACACGCGCTGTCCATTTTCAAGATGTACTGCCAAATTAACAACTGTTGGATGACGTTCATGAATTGGAAATGAGAAAATACGCCAAACAGCTTCGTTGCTACTAATGTAGCGTCCCAATTGATATCGTTCGATTTCATCAATTGGTGCAGATGCATTTTCCACTCCAAAAACTGCCATATCACTTCTATTGACATATTTGCAAATGTATTTGATCAATTTCACTGAATTCCAATACTCGACATTGATGTGTGCTTTGAACATCTTTGAGAGTAATGGTGAATACGGCACAACCCAACGATTATCGACTTCAATGTCATTGTTGTGCACTTTTAATTTGCCACCATCTTCAGTTGATCGTCGACGATATTGTGGATATCCATTTCCAGTGATGGTTTCAGCATAAAAGTCTTTTGGATAGCGTTTCGTGCATTTTCCATTCTTCATGCATGGAGAATAGTTGTTGATTGCGCCACATGGACCATGAAGCATGTTTTTAGTAACGACTTCGAATAAGCCTGGATCAATGTTGAAATCTGGGATTTCTGCTGAGATGACTTCATCAATTTTGTCTGGTGTAAATTTGTCAATCAACCAAATCAAAATGTGTGCATGTGGAAATCCTCTTTTCTGCCATTCAATGGAATACATTCAACAGTGTGTCTCCCCAAAAACATAATGTTTGACAATGAAATCCATCATGGATTTCAATTTTTGCTTGAACACACGTGCAATGATGTCATGGCGATCCGAAGGCAATTGTCCAGGCAACAGAAGTTCTTTAATTTCATCCCACGTAGGATTGCACGTGAATGTTATGAAAAAATCTGGACGGCCATATGCGCGAACATAAGTCATTGCATCTTGTGCGTATTCATGCATGTGCCGTGGGCTTCCTGTGAATGTAGCCGGCAGGATGACCATTTTTCCCAGTTCATTGGGATTGCCATCAGTAGCAACTGCATCACGTAAATGAATATATTCTTCTGAATGCAGTTTGGTTTGATTCAATCGAATGAAGAGAAGTCGTTCGGTCTCGATTTTTGCATACATATCGACAATGTATTGATGGAACAAATGCCGACATTTCAAAATGTGATTGTCTGGGTTCTCACGAATCATCAATCGATATGAATAGTAATTCATGGCACTGACTTTCTTATTGGTCTCCTCATGTGTTTGTGGATTTCTCATTTTGATGTTGAAATGATATCCATCTTCTCCTTGCCAGAATAAATTTGGATATTGCAATGCATCGTATGAGCGATGAGTTTCGGAGACTCGGTGAAGATGACCATCTCTGCGATGAAGAACTATATCACGCGAGTTAAATTCTTCGCCAACTATGACGATCGCCACTTCATTAATTGTTGGTGCGTTGTATTGTCTTTCGTGTTGGCCAACCGGTGTTTTGTCAGCTCTAATGGCAACATAATCAGCTGGCATTCGCTCGAGGGCCGTCCTGAACAGTTGAACTAATTGGTTGTGTTGCTCAAATAAATTTTGTAATGCAGCAACAATTTCTCGATTAGTGCTGGTATTGACTCGACAACGTTGATCAACTTGTTCATCGGTGGTTCCCATGAAGTAAATTTGGAGAAATTTGTGATCTGAATGCAGCAGTGGTAGAAGTGATCCGGCGAGATGATAAATTTGGCCTTGGACTTTGAACCAAGTTGACATGTAATTGTCACGTATGATTTCTGTTGCACCAAACGATGTCATCTGGAAACATGAATTGTACTTGCATATGTTTGCCAAGAAATGTTTAGACTGGCTTGTGTCACCGGATAGCAATGTTGATAATGGTTCGGGTGGTAAATGCAATTCAGGCAATTTCACTTTTCCACCTGCGCAGCACATTCCTGGAGTTTCATTTTTGAATTTCAATGCATGGCAAAATTTGCATAAGTTGTCCATTTTTCCAATAACGACACTTAGATTATGACTGTAATAATAATCAGCATCGTAATGGAATGCAGCAAGATTCAAATCAGCGTGCAGTGTCTGTCTGGATCGAACATTGCGTTCTCGATTGGTTCCCGGTCTTGCTGTCCGTTGGTCAACTGTGTCATTCGAGCGGGCTTGAGCAGTGCGTGATCGATTGGCTTGCAATCTTGATTCTCGCTGCTTTCCTGTTTCATTTGAGCGGGCTTGAGCAGTGCGTAATCGATCGGTTTCCAATCTAGATTCTCGTTGCTCTCCTGTTTCCTTCGAGCGGGCTTGAACGGTGCGTAATCGATCGGTTTCCAATCTGGATTCTCGTTGCTCTCCTGTTTCATTCGAGCGGGCTTGAACAGTGCATAATTGATCGGTTTCCAATCTGGATTCTCGTTGCTCTCCTGTTTCCTTCGAGCGGGCTTGAACGGTGCGTAATCGATCGGTTTCCAATCTGGATTCTCGTTGCTCGTTCGTTTGAGAAGAACGGGCTTGAGCAGTTTGTATTCGAACAGCTTCTAATCTTGCTTCCCGTTGTTTGTCTGTTTCTGAAGCTCGTAATGCCTTTTTCTTTCGTGCTTGAGATGTAGATTGACCAATCGATTTTCGTTTGGGGGGCATAACTGTCGACAATGCTCGCAAATTTGTTGGAAAAAAAGAATAAATAAATGGAAAAATGCAGTATTTGAAAGATTATGAGAATTGAAATCGATTAAACAATGAAAAAAACGCATGTAAATGTATTGAGTGGGAGTGGCAATTGGACATTCACAATAAATACAAATTATTGCACATAGCAACCAATCACAGAGCAGCTTTCATTTTACCTCAGCAGTATAAGAAATAGCAACCAATCACAGTGCAGCTTTCATGTTACCTCAGCAGTACAAAAAAAATGCATCCAATCACAGCTCAGCTTTCATTATCCTCAGCCATATAAGAAATAACCAATTACAGCGCAGCTTTCATTTTACCTCAGCAGTATAAGTAGCAACCAATCACAGCGAAGTATAAGAAATAGCAACCAATCACACCACAGCTTTTATGTTACCTCAGCAGTATAAGAAATAGCAACCACAGTGCAGCTTTTATTTTACCTCAGTGGTATAAGAAATAACAACCAATCACAGCACAGCTTTTATGTTCCCTCAGCAGTATAAGGAATAGCAAACAATCACAGCGCAGCTTTCTTTTTACCTCAGCAGTATAAGAAATAGCAACCAATCACAGCGCAGCTTTCATATGACCTGAGCAGTATAAGAAATAGCAACCAATCATAGCGCAGCTTTTATGTTACCTCAGAAGTATAAGGAATAGCAAAAAATCACGGCGCAGATTTCATGTAACCTCAGCAGTATAAAAAAATAGCAACCAATCACAGCGCCGCTTTCATGTAACCTCAGCAGTATAAGAAATAACAACCAATCACAGCACAGCTTTTATGTTACCTCAGCAGTATAAGAAATAGCAACCAATCACAGCGCAGCTTTCATGTTACGTCAGCAGTAAAAGAAATAGCAACCAATGACAGCACAGCGTTCATTTTACCTCAGCAGTATAAGAAAGAGCAACCAATCACAGTGCAGCTTTTATTTTACCTCAGTGGTGTAAGAAATAGCAACCAATCACAGCACAGCTTTTATGTTACCTCAGCAGTATAAGAAAGAGCAACCAATCACAGCACAGCTTTTATGTTACCTTAGCAGTATAAGAAATAGCAACCAATCACAGCGCAGCTTTCATGTTACCTCAGCAGTATGAGAAATAGCAACCAATCACAGCACAGCGTTCATTTAACCTCAGTAGTATAAGAAATAGCAACCAATCACAGCGCAGCTTTCATGTTACCTCAGCAGTATAAGAAATAGCAACCAATCACTGCACAGCGTTCATTTAACCTCAGTAGTATAAGATATAGCAACCAATGACAGCACAGCTTTCATGTTACATTAGCAGTATAAGAAATAGCAAAAAATCACGGCGCAGCTTTCATGCTACCTCAGCAGTATAAGAGCAACCAATCACAGCGCAGCTTTTATGTTACCTCAGCAGTATAAGAGCAACGAATCACAGTGCAGCTTTTATTTTACCTCAGTGGTATAAGAAATAGCAACCAAATGACAGGGCAGCATTCATTTTACCTCAGCAGTATAAGAAATCACAATCAATCACAGCACAGCTTTAATGTTACCTCAGCAGTATAAGAAATAGAAACCAATCACAGCGCAGCTTTCATTTTACCTCAGCAGTATAATATATAACAACCAATCACAGTGCAGCTTTTATGTTACCTCAGCAGTATAAGAAATAGAAACCAATGACAGCGCAGCGTTCATTTTACCTCAGCAGTATACGAAATAGCAACCAATGACAGCACAGCTTTCATTTTACCTCAGCAGTATAAGAAATAGAAACCAATGACAGCACAGCGTTCATTTTACCTCAGCAGAATAAGGAATAGCAAAAAATCGTGGCGCAGCTTTCATGTTACCTCAGCCGTATAATAAAGAGCAACCAATCACAGTGCAGCTTTTATTTTACCTCAGCGGTATAAGAAATAGCAACCAATCACAGCGCAGCTTTCATGTTACCTCAGCAGTATAAATAAGAGCAACCAATCACAGCGCAGCTTTTATGTTACCTCAGCAGTATAAGAAATAGCAACCAATCAAAGTGCAGCTTTTATTTTACCTCAGCAGTATAAATAAGAGCAACCAATCACAGCGCAGCTTTTATTTTACCTCAGCGGTATAAGAAATAGCAACCAATCAAAGTGCAGCTTTTATTTTACCTCAGCAGTATAAATAAGAGCAACCAATCACAGCGTAGCTTTCATGTTACCTCAGAAGTATAAGAAATAGCAACCAATAACAGTGCAGCTTTTATGTTACCTCAGCAGTATAAGAAAGAGCAACCAATTACAGTGCAGCGTTTATTTTACCTCAGCAGTAAAGGAAATAGCAACCAATTTAAGCACAGCTTTCATGTTACCTTAGCAGTATAAGAAATAGCAAAAAATCATGGCGCAGCTTTCTTGTTACCTCAGCAGTATAAGAGCAACCAATCACAGCACAGCTTTCATGTTACCTCAGCAGTATAAGAAATAGCAGCCAATCACAGTGCAGCTTTTATGTAACCTCAGCAGCATAAGAAAGAGCAACCAATCACAGTGCAGCTTTTATTTTATCTCAGCAGTATAAGAAATAGCAACCAATCACAGCGCAGCTTTCATGTTACGTCAGCAGTAAAAGAAATAGCAACCAATGACAGCACAGCGTTCATTTTACCTCAGCAGTATAAGAAAGAGCAACCAATCACAGCACAGCTTTTATGTTACCTCAGCAGTATAAGAAAGAGCAACCAATCACAGTGCAGGTTTAATGTTACCTCAGCAGTAAAAGAAATAACAACCACTGACAGCGCAGCGTTCATTAAACCTCAGCAGTATAAGAAATAGCAACCAATCACAGAGCAGCTTTTATGTAACCTCAGCAGTATAAGAAAGAGCAACCAATCACAGTGCAGCTTTTTTGTTACCTCAGCAGTAAAAGAAATAGCAACCAATCACAGCACAGCTTTCATTTTACCTCAGCAGTATAAGAAATAGCAACCAATGACAGCGCAGCGTTCATTTTACCTCAGCAGTACAAGAAATAGCAACCAATGACAGCACAGTGTTCATTTTACCTCAGTGGTATAAGAAATAGCAACCAATCACAGAGCAGCTTTTATGTAACCTCAGCAGTATAAGAAATAGCAACCAATGACAGCGCAGCGTTCATTTTACCTCAGCAGTACAAGAAATAGCAACCAATGACAGCACAGTGTTCATTTTACCTCAGTGGTATAAGAAATAGCAACCAATCACAGTGCAGCTTTTATGTTACCTCAGCAGTAAAAGAAATAGCAACCAATGACAGCACAGCGTTCATTTCACCTCAGCAGTATAAGAAATAGCAACCAATCACAGTGCAGCTTTTATGTTACCTCAGCAGTAAAAGAAATAGCAACCAATGACAGCACAGCGTTCATTTCACCTCAGCAGTATAAGAAATAGCAACCAATCACAGTGCAGCTTTTATGTTACCTCAGCAGTAAAAGAAATAGCAACCAATAACAGCACAGCGTTCATTTTACCTCAGCAGTATAAGAAATAGCAACCAATCACAGAGCAGCTTTTATGTAACCTCAGCAGTATAAGAAAGAGCAACCAATCACAGTGCAGCTTTTTTTTTTTTTTTTTTCAAATATTTTTTATTAAACATTTTCTATACGTTTTACATACATGAAAGAATAATTTGTGGTATACAAAATGACAAGTCTATATGTAGAGCATTGCATGCATTAGACAATAACAGCAAAGAGAATCAGTTGGCAGGTTGCAATATTTTCAAAGTTACCATTTCTTGCTGCTAATATTAAATGTAAATAGGTTATTTCTTTGAGTCTGTATGTAAAGTAAAATTAAAACTATAACTAACGTTTTAACTTGAATTGCTGCCAAGGTTCCCATACGCGGGTAAATTTGGGTAGAGAGTTGTTATTTTTAGCGTAAATTTTCTCGAAGCAATGGTGGTCGGATACGGTATCCAATAATTCTTTCAGAGTTGGTGGGAAGGTCGTTTTCCATCTTCTTGCAATGAGGCTCTTGGCTGTTAGAAGAAAGTGGCATGTCCAGATTCTCACATCCGTTGGGAGTGAGTCACATTCTAAAAGGAGAAGGGCTAGTTGTGGTGTTTTGATAGGTCTAACTCCAGTGACCAATCGAATGGTGTCAAAAACTTCTCGCCAATAGTTTTGGATCAACGGGCAGCTCCAGAATATGTGGTATAGGGAGCCTTCTGCTCCGCAATTTCTCCAACACTCTTTGCTCATAGCTGGGAAACAGTTAGCTAACTTGACGGGGGTGAAATACCATCTTGACAACACTTTATAGTGTGTCTGAAGTAGACCGGCTGAAATCGTTGATTTGTTTGCTCTTTCGAAGGCTTTCAGCCAGTATGTGATTTCAAATTTTTTCTTGAGATCCCGCTCCCAATTTAGTAGATGAACTTTTTTGGTATTGTTCATGTTTCCTGCTATGATGTCGTAAAATATTCTTGTCATGGAATTTGATGAGTGCATTTATGAAACAGAGTCTCTAGATCATTTGGGAGAGAGTATGTTTCTGGATGTAAGCTGTTGATGAACGACAGGATTCTTAAGTAGGAAAAGGCTTCCTTATCTGGCAGGTTAAACTGGGATTGAATACTCGAGAAAAGTCGAGGTGTTTTCCCCTCTAGGAGATCAGATAAAAGAGTAATCCCACATCTGTTCCACTCTCTCAGATTTAGGTCGTGGATAAAATATATTAAAATTTCCAGAGGGAAGTTAGCCGGGGGAGCTCTGACAGACTGTTCAAATTTGTACGCTAAGAGATTCCAGCAATGAAGTGTAGTTAGCATCAAGGGTGAGAGGTTTGTTGAAGGAAGGAAGGGAGGCCCTTCTGAGTTGAGGATGCCCATAACCGAGGCTTTGATAAGTAGGCTCACAGAGTGGCCCGATTTCTATGCTTTTCCATGTGGCCCCATGATGGGATTTGCGAGCTTTTAAACCAGATGGCTGATTGACTTAGGATAATTGCGTTGTAATAAGCCTGGAGATTAGGCACGCCCAGACCTCCCTGTCTTCTATGTTGATATAAAATGGAAGCGGCCAATCTGGGTCTTTTGTAGCTCCAGATAAAGTTCAGCATCTGTCGCTGAAAGTTTGCTATGATATTTTGGGGAATTGGATAGGATAATGTACGAAATAGGTATAAGATTTTTGGCAAAATGAGCATTTTATACAAAGCCACTCTACCAAACCACGAGATCTCTCTTCTGCCCAGCTCCCCCAGCTCCTCTCCGAGTAAGGCAAAAAGTGGACTAACATTTTGTGGTATGATCTCCGACATAGTGTTGCAAAGTTTGATTCCTAGATAGGGGATTGTGGACTTCCACTGAAATGGGAATTCTTTTTGTATATTTTCTTTTAGTTTTTTATCTACATTAAAACCCATAATTTGAGACTTGCTTACATTAAGTTTATAGTAGGAAGTTTGGCTGAAGCTAGCAATACATTTGTTGACCTCTCTAAGAGAATTTAGGGGGTCAGTCAGAGTGATAAGTATGTCATCTGCAAAGAGGCCAATTTTGTACTGCCTCATGCCAACTGGTATCCCCCTAATTGTCAATGAGGTTCGAATCATTTCAGCCAGCGGTTCAATGATCATGGTAAATATCAGGGGGGAAAGGGGACAGCCTTGACGGGTACCGTTCGTGATCAAGAATTGCATGGAGAGAGCCCCATCCACAAGGACTCTTGCAGAGGGTTGTGTGTATAGGGCCTGTACCGCACGAAGAAAATTATCTCCCACCCCGAACTTGCGAAGGACGGCGAAAGCAAACCCCCAATGGACTCTATCGAACGCCTTCTCTGCGTCCAGGGAAAGGAGGAGAGAAGGCGTCCGACTCAAGTTTGATAGTCCCACTAGATTTTGAGTTCTTCTCGCGCCATCCACCGCATTTCTGCCTTTTGTGAAGCCCACCTGGTCGTCATTGATGACCTCGGGAAGGAGCTCCAATAGTCTGGTTGCTAAAATTTTGGAATAGATCTTGACATCAGAGTTTAGGAGAGATATGGGCCTATAATTTGATGGGGATGAGGTGGACTTCCCCGACTTGGGAATAGTAACAATTGTAGCTTGTAACATCTCCTCTGCCATCCTACCCTGTTTCATTGAGTCATTGAAAATGGCTGTTAGATATGGTGTTAGGGAGAGAGAGAACTTCTTGTAATATTCGTTGGATAGCCCATCTGGGCCAGGGGATTTGTAATTTTTTAGTCTGTTGATGGCTCTATTTATTTCTGGGGTAGTTATTGGTTTATTCAATGGTTCGTTTATTAATTTCAAGGAAGGGAGAGATATATTTTTTAGAAATTTCTCTATGAGTTCTGGGGTGGGTTGAATAGTGTTTGGGTCATTCGCTAAATTGTATAATTTTGCATAGAAGGTTTTAAACTGATCTGCTATTTGTTGGGGATGAGTGATTTTTATGTTAGGGTCTGTGGGAGAGTCTAAAAATGGTATTTTTGCTTTGACTTGTTTCTTCTTGGCTAGTTTGGCCATTAATTTGGATGTTTTATCAAAATGAGAATAGAAATTCGCCTTCAAGAAGGTGAGATTGTTGGCGTATTTGGTTAGGAGGATTTTTCTTAGTTCATTTCTCGTCGCTGTTAGTTCTAAATGATATCTCGTCTGCGGGGATTCCTGTTGGGCCTTCTCTAATTTCTTTAGGTTGTCTAGCAAAGAGTCGATTTTTGCTTGTTTGTTTCTTCGGTCTTGAATTTTGAGTTTTATTAAAATTCCTCGAATCACTGCCTTATGGGCGTTCCACAAAGTGAAATTACTGATATCGGGGGTGGAATTGTTGGTAAAATATTCGTTTAATGCGTCTTTGATATATGTTTGGTTGGTGTGTGAGTTGAATAGATTTGTGTCATTTCTCCAAATCCTGGCTGGGTTTAAAGGAGCGCTAACATTTATTTTTAAATAGATAGGGGAATGGTCGGACCATGTGGTGGTTCCTATTGATGAGTCAGTAACAGAAGTGAGAGTCCATCTATCCACCACCAGGAGATCTATCCGCGAAAATGTTTTATGTCTTGGAGAGTAATAAGTATACTCTCTTGAGGAGGCGTTCAAGCATCTAAAGGAGTCATACAGTCCTTCTCTGTGGAGCCAAGATTGGAGCATGAGAGCAGTTCTTGTTTTGGCTGTAGAGTCTAAGTCTTTATTTGGAATGATGTTAAAGTCTCCACAAAGGATTAATTTACCCTCATGGATCTTTTTGATTTTTTTGATCAGTTTATTTAGAAAAGAGATTTGTGACCTATTGGGCGCATAAATATTTACTATTGTAATTGGTGTCTCATTTAATTTACCAACTAAAATAAGATATCTACCTTTAGTGTCCACTACTTGTTCTTTGAGGGAGAAATTTAATGTTTCTTTAAATGCTATCAGCACGCCTGAATGCTTTTTGGGAGCATTTGCAAAAAAAATATTTGGGTATGTTTGTTTGAGAACTTAGCAGAAGAGAGATGCGTGAAATGTGTCTCTTGCAGGCATAATAGATCAATGTTTGCCGACCTAGCGTCCCTCCAAACCATTGCCCTTTTAAAAGGGGAGTTCAGACCCTTAGTGTTAAGTGAGCAAACATTCACCGACATTTTGCGTGGTAAGTATATGCAATGTATGTGGGATTACCTTGGCAGCATGAATAACAATAGATAGAACAAGTTGTAAACTTACAACAAACGAACGATGTCTTCTGTTGTATGTAGATGAAGATCTGCGACTCCCGAACCTGTAGAGGAGGTTGACCATCTTGGGAGGTTGGGTTCGCAAAAGTTGTTCATTGATTGAAGGCTCGAAGACAACATTACAGGCGGGTCTTTTCTTGTGCATAGGCAGAGGGTTGTAGGTGTTGTTCCTGATGGAAGGGGAGTTCTGCCTATGAGGAAAGGTTCGAGGGGAAAACTCCTCGGCCATGTAGTTAAAGATCCGCCAACAAAAACAAAGTAAACATAACAGCGTGACAGGTATTAAAACCTGGTTCATTTGGGGGAAAAGTTCGGCACATCAGTAACAGCCTTTTTTCATGTAGAACTGGTATTAGTATTCCAGCGGATAAAGTGAGGTTAAAGTAAGCGTGTTGTAAATTTCTCACGGAGGTGTAGTTGGTAGAGTGCGCCTACCATGGACTCCTTGCGATCTCTGAGGCTTCGCCACTTGTGGGATGTCCGGCAAAGGGATATTCCAGTTGGATAGGAATTTTCTTCCCTCTTCCGGAGAGGATATGATTTGTGTCATATTGTCTCTGCGGACTATCAGTTTAACAGGGAAGCCCCATTTGTATGGTATCTTAGCATTCCGAAAAGCTAGGGTTATCTGGGAGAAAGCTTTTCTAGCCTGAATTGTGGACTGAGATAGGTCCGTATAGAGATGGATATTATTGTACGGCGGTTTTAGAGAGCCTGAGGCTCTGGCGGCCGACATAAGTGCTTCTTTTATATGAAAGAAGTGTATTCTAGCAATTACATCTCGAGGCGTAGTTTCTGGAAGGAAGTTTGGTTTTGCTAGCCTGTGGGCTCTGTCTATGGTACAGTCGTTGTCAGTGGCGTCCGGAAGAAGATGTTTTATTAATTTAATGAGGTATTTTCTGAGATCGCCTTGTGCTATACTTTCGGGAATACCTCTAAATTTCACATTATTTCTTCTACTTCTATCTTCTAAGTCCGTCATTTTAATCTTGAGGAACTCCACTTCCTCTTCCAGAGAATAATGTGCGTCAATGAGACTATTGTAGGATGACGCTATTTCTCCTATTTTATTTTCGACCTGGTCCGTGCGCTGCTCCAGCTCCCGCACAGATACATTGAATGTATTGGACAAGGTTTTAATGTCTCTCTGTAGCGAGCCGCGCAAGGCCAGGACCATACTTTTTATAAAATCTTCCGATGCGGGGAGATTTGAGGAAGGGAGATCAATTATAGGGTCATCTTCTGTTTGTAGAGGTTGGTTGAGAGTGTCACTAGATGAGGACATGCGGGGTCTCTGTTTTTCAGGGCTATTTGATGGTGTGACAGACTTAGGAGAGGACATATTATGTGGGGAGTGTGTGTGCTGCGATGCCATTTTGTTTGCATCAGGATCGTTAATGGCGGAGCTATCACTTTGCTCACTCACCCTGCGTTGAGATGGAGCCTTTTGCCGATCTGTGGGCAGCCTCTCTGCGCCAGTCGCCGCTTCGTTTCTCCTGTCGGGAGAGCCTGCAGTAGCTTCTTCAGCTCCGGCGGCAGCAGCGGAGCCTGCGGACATCGGGGAACTCTCCTGCATTGCCGGCTCAGTCCGTCCCGCGCTACGAGAGGAGAAGAAGTCCGAGACCCGCTGCACCGGGACCTTAGCAGATTTTCTCTTGGGCATGATGTCCAGGTAAGCCTCCGGGACAGTTTAGGAGGATTTGGTCCGCTGGAAAAGCTTTTAAAGTAGCTTAAAAGGCCGGTAATGAGTGGAGCGCGGGCTTATGCTTCCAGCTCTACTCGCGTCCAGGCCACGCCCCCCACAGTGCAGCTTTTATGATACCCCAGCAGTAAAAGAAATAGCAACCAATCACAGCACAGCTTTCATTTTACCTCAGCAGTATAAGAAATAGCAACCAATGACAGCGCAGCCTTCATTTTACCTCAGCAGTAAAAGAAATAGCAACCAATGACAGCACAGCGTTCATTTCACCTCAGCAGTATAAGAAATAGCAACCAATGACAGCGCAGCATTCATTTTACCTCAGCAGTATAAGGAATAGCAAAAAATCGTGGCGCAGCTTTCATGTTACCTCAGAAGTATAAGAGCAACCAATCACAACACGGCTTTCATGTTACCTCAGCAGTATAAGAAAGAGCAACCAATCACAGTGCAGCTTTTATTTTACCTCAGTGGTATAAGAAATGGCAACCAATCACAGCGCAGCTTTTATGTTCCCTCAGCAGTATAAATAAGAGCAACCAATCACAGCGCAGCTTTTATGTTACCTCAGCAGTATAAGAAAGAGCAACCAATCACAGTGCAGGGTTTATTTTACCTCAGCAATAAAGGAAATAGCAACCAATTTAAGCACAGCTTTCATGTTACCTCAGCAGTATAAGAAAAAGCAAAAAATCATGGCGCAGCTTTCTTGTTCCCTCAGCAGTATAAGAGCAACCAATCACAGCACAGCTTTCATGTTACCTCAGCAGTATAAGAAATAGCAACCAATCACAGTGCAGCTTTTATGTAACCTCAGCAGCATTAGAAAGAGCAACCAATCACAGTGCAGCTTTTATTTTACCTCAGCAGTATAAGAAATAGCAACCAATCACAGCGCAGCTTTCATGTTACGTCAGCAGTAAAAGAAATAGCAACCACTGACAGCGCAGCGTTCATTTTACCTCAGCAGTATAAGAAATAGCAACCACTGACAGCGCAGCGTTCATTTTACCTCAGCAGTATAAGAAAGAGCAACCAATCACAGTGCAGCTTTTATTTTACCTCAGTGGTATACGAAATTGCAACCAATAACAGCGCAGCTTTAATTTTACCTCAGGGGTATAAGACATAGCAGCCAATTACAGCGCATAGTTCATTTTACCTCAGCAGTATAAGAAAGAGCAACCAATCACAGTGCAGCTTTTATTTTACTTCAGCAGTATAAGAAAGAGCAACCAATCACAGTGCAGCTTTTATTTTACCTCAGCAGTGTAAGAAATAGCAACCAATCACAGCACAGCTTTCATGTTACATAAGCAGTATAAGAAATAGCAACCAATGACAGCGCAGCGTTCATTTTACCTCAGCAGTATAAGAAATAGCAACCAATAACAGCGCAGCGTTCATTTTACCTCAGCAGTACAAGAAATAGCAACCAATGACAGAGCAGCTTTTATGTAACCTCAGCAGTATAAGAGCAACCAATCACAGTGCAGCTTTTATGTTACCTCAGCAGTAAAAGAAATAGCAACCAATGACAGCACAGCGTTCATTTCACCTCAGCAGTATAAGGCCTCATGTCCACGGGGAAAATCAGATCCGCTGCAGATTCTCCATGGAGAATCTGCAGCAGGTCCCTCCTGCCCCGCGGACATGAGCGCTGAAAAGGAGAATAAATAAGAATTAACTCACCTCCCATCCGCTCCGTTTCTTCTCTTCGCGGCGGCGTCATCTTCTCTCGTCGCGGCCGGATCTTCTTTCTTCGGCTCGGCGGATGTGCATGATGACGTCGGTGACGTGCCCCGCGCATGCGCCGGGCTGAAGCAAAATGATCCGGCCGCGACTGAAAGAAGATGGCGCCGCGCCGAAGAGAAGAACCGGAGCGTGTGAGTAAAATATGATTTTTGTCTCCCGCGGATCCGGACGGCTTCCATAGGCTTCAATAGAAGCCCGCGGGAGACCCGCATGAAAATGGAGCATGGTCCAGATTTTTCCATGCTCCATTTTTTTTAAAATCACTTTTATTGACGATCCGCGGGTATTTATCTACCCCGCGGGTGGTCAATGCATCCCTATGGGGTGCGGATCCGCGGGCAGGAGAAGAGTTAAAATCCGCTGCGGATTTTAATTCTTATTTTGCCCGTGGACATGAGCCCTAAGACATAGCAACCAATCACAGTGCAGCTTTTATTTTACCTCAGCAGTAAAAGAAATAGCAACCAATCACTGCTCATCTTTCATGTCACCTCAGCAGTAAAAGAAATAACAACCACTGACAGCGCAGCGTTCATTTTACCTCAGCAGTATAAGAAATAGCAACCAATCACAGAGCAGCTTTTATGTAACCTCAGCAGTATAAGAAAGAGCAACCAATCACAGTGCAGCTTTTATGTTACCTCAGCAGTAAAAGAAATAGCAACCAATCACAGCACAGCTTTCATTTTACCTCAGCAGTATAAGAAATAGCAACCAATAACAGCGCAGCGTTCATTTTACCTCAGCAGTACAAGAAATAGCAACCAATGACAGAGCAGCTTTTATGTAACCTCAGCAGTATAAGAGCAACCAATCACAGTGCAGCTTTTATGTTACCTCAGCAGTAAAAGAAATAGCAACCAATGACAGCACAGCGTTCATTTCACCTCAGCAGTATAAGGCCTCATGTCCACGGGGAAAATCAGATCCGCTGCAGATTCTCCATGGAGAATCTGCAGCAGGTCCCTCCTGCCCCGCGGACATGAGCGCTGAAAAGGAGAATAAATAAGAATTAACTCACCTCCCATCGGCTCCGTTTCTTCTCTTCGCGGCGGCGTCATCTTCTCTCGTCGCGGCCGGATCTTCTTTCTTCGGCTCGGCGGATGTGCATGATGACGTCGGTGACGTGCCCCGCGCATGCGCCGGGCTGAAGCAAAATGATCCGGCCGCGACTGAAAGAAGATGGCGCCGCGCCGAAGAGAAGAACCGGAGCGTGTGAGTAAAATATGATTTTTGTCTCCCGCGGATCCGGACGGCTTCCATAGGCTTCAATAGAAGCCCACGGGAGACCCGCATGAAAATGGAGCATGGTCCAGATTTTTCCATGCTCCATTTTTTTTAAAATCACTTTTATTGACGATCCGCGGGTATTTATCTACCCCGCGGGTGGTCAATGCATCCCTATGGGGTGCGGATCCGCAGGCAGGAGAAGAGTTAAAATCCGCTGCGGATTTTAATTCTTATTTTGCCCGTGGACATGAGCCCTAAGACATAGCAACCAATCACAGTGCAGCTTTTATGTTACCTCAGCAGTAAAAGAAATAGCAACCAATGACAGCACAGAGTTCATTTTACCTCAGCAGTATATGAAATAGCAACCAATCACAGAGCAGCTTTTATGTAACCTCAGCAGTATAAGAAAGAGCAACCAATCACAGTGCAGCTTTCATTTTACCTCAGCAGTATAAGAAATAGCAACCAATGACAGCGCAGCCTTCATTTTACCTCAGCAGTACAAGAAATAGCAACCAATGACAGCACAGCATTCATTTTACCTCAGCAGTATAGGAAATAGCAACCAATCACAGAGCAGCTTTTATGTAACCTCAGAAGTATAAGAAAGAGCAACCAATCACAGTGCAGCTTTTATGTTACCTCAGCAGTAAAAGAAATAGCAACCAATGACAGCACAGCGTTCATTTCACCTCATCAGTATAAGAAATAGCAACCAATCACAGTGCAGCTTTTATGTTACCTCAGCAGTAAAAGACATAGCAAACAATCACAGCATAGCTTTCATGTTACCTCAGCAGTATAAGAAAGAACAACCAATCACAGTGCAGCTTTTATTTTACCTCAGCAGTATAAGAAACGGCAACCAATCACAGCACAGCTTTTATGTTCCCTCAGCAATATAAATAAGAGCAACCAATCACAGCGCAGCTTTTATGTTACCTCAGCAGTATAAGAAAGAGCAACCAATCACAATGCAGCATTTATTTTACCTCAGCAGTAAAGGAAATAGCAACCAATTTAAGCGCAGCTTTCATGTTACCTTAGCAGTAAAAGAAAAAGCAAAAAATCATGACGCAGCTTTCTTGTTACCTCAGCAGTATAAGAGCAACCAATCACAGCACAGCTTTCATGTTACCTCAGCAGTATAAGAAATAGCAACCAATCACAGTGCAGCTTTTATGTAACCTCAGCAGCATAAGAAAGAGCAAACAATCACAGTGAATCTTTTATTTTACCTCAGCAGTATAAGAAATAGCAACCAATCACAGCGCAGCTTTCATGTTACGTCAGCAGTAAAAGAAATAGCAACCAATGACAGCGCAGCGTTCATTTTACCTCAGCAGTATAAGAAATAGCAACCACTGACAGCGCAGCGTTCATTTTACCTCAGCAGTATAAGAAAGAGCAACCAATCACAGTGCAGCTTTTATTTTACCTCAGTGGTATAAGAAATTGCAACCAATGACAGCGCAGCTTTTATTTTACCTCAGGGGTATAAGACATAGCAGCCAATTACAGCGCAGAGTTCATTTTACCTCAACAGTATAAGAAAGAGCAACCAATCACAGAGCAGATTTCATTTTACCTCAGTGGTATAAAAAATAGCAACCAATGACAACACAGCTTTCATTTTACCTCAGCAGTAGAAGAAATAGCAAAAAAATCACAGCGCAGCTTTCATGTTACCTTAGCAGCATAAGAGCAACCAATTACAACACGGCTTTCATGTTACCTCAGCAGTATAAGAAATAGCAACCAATGACAGCACAGCTTTTATGTTACCTCAGCAGTATAAGAAATTGCAACCAATCACAGTGCAGCTTTTATTTTACATCAGGGGTATAAGAAATAGCAGCCAATCACAGTACAGCTTTTATGTTACCTCAGCAGTATAAGAAATAGCATCCAATCACAGTGCAGCTTTTATTTTACCTCAGTGGTATAAGAAATAGCAACCAATGACAGCGCAGCGTTCATTTTACCTCAGCAGTATAAGAAATAGCAACCACTGACAGCGCAGCGTTCATTTTACCTCAGCAGTATAAGAAAGAGCAACCAATCACAGTGCAGCTTTTATTTTACCTCAGTGGTATAAGAAATTGCAACCAATAACAGCGCAGCTTTAATTTTACCTCAGGGGTATAAGACATAGCAGCCAATTACAGCGCAGAGTTCATTTTACCTCAGCAGTATAAGAAAGAGCAACCAATCACAGTGCAGCTTTTATTTTACCTCAGCAGTATAAGAAAGAGCAACCAATCACAGCACAGCTTTCATGTTACATAAGCAGTATAAGAAATAGCAACCAATGACAGCGCAGCGTTCATTTTACCTCAGCAGTATAAGAAATAGCAACCAATCACAGAGCAGATTTCATTTTACCTCAGTGGTATAAAAAATAGCAACCAATGACAGAGCAGCGTTCATTTTACCTCAGCAGTAGAAGAAATAGCAAAAAAATCACAACACGGCTTTCATGTTACCTCAGCAGTATAAGAAAGAGCAACCAATCACAGCGCAGCTTTTATTTTACCTCAGTGGTATAAGAAATAGCATCCAATCACAGTGCAGCTTTTATTTTACCTCAGTGGTATAAGAAATAGCAACCAATGACAGCACAGCGTTCATTTTACCTCAGCAGTATAAGAATTTGCAACCAATGACAGCACAGCTTTTTATTTTACCTCAGGGGTATAAGAAATAGCAGCCAATCACAGTACAGCTTTTATGTTACCTCAGCAGTATAAGAAATAGCATCCAATCACTGTGCAGCTTTTATTTTACCTCAGTGGTATAAGAAATAGCAGCCAATTACAGCACAGAGTTCATTTTACCTTAGCAGTATAAGAAATAGCAACCAATGACAGCGCAGCGTTCATTTTACCTCAGCAGTATAAGAAATAGCAACCAATCACAGAGCAGATTTCATTTTACCTCAGCAGTATAAGAAATAGCAAAAAATATCACAGCGCAGCTTTCATGTTACCTCAGCAGTATAAGAGCAACCAATCACAACACGGCTTTCATGTTACCTCAGCAGTTTAAGAAAGAGCAACCAATCACAGTGCAGCTTTTATGTTACCTCAGCAGTATAAAAAATAGCAACCAATCACAGTGCAGCTTTTATTTTACCTCAGTGGTATAAGAAATAGCAACCAATCACAGCGCAGCTTTCATGTTACCTCAGCAGTATAAGAAATAGCAACCAATCACAGCACAGCTTTCATTTTACCTTAGCAGTATAAGAAATAGCAACCAATGACAGCACAGCTTTTATGTTACCTCAGCAGTATAAGGAATAGCAACCAATCACAGTGCAGCTTTTATTTTACCTCAGTGGTATAAGAAATAGCAACCAATCACAGTGCAGCTTTTATGTTACCTCAGCAGTATTTGAAATAGCAACCAATCACAGTACAGCGTTCATTTTACCTCAGCAGTATAAGAAATAGAAACCAATCACAGTGCAGCTTTTATTTTACCTCAGTGGTATAAGAAATAGCAAACAATCACTGCTCATCTTTCATGTTACCTCAGCAGTAAAAGAAATAACAACCACTGACAGCGCAGCTTTCATTTTACCTCAGCAGTATAAGAAATAGCAACCAATGACAGCGCAGCGTTCATTTTACCTCAGCAATACAAGAAATACCAACCAATGACAGCACAGCGTTCATTTTACCTCAGCAGTATAAGAAATAGCAACCAATCACAGAGCAGCTTTTATGTAACCTCAGCAGTATAAGAAAGAGCAACCAATCACAGTGCAGCTTTTATGTTACCTCAGCAGTAAAAGAAATAGCAACCAATGACAGCACAGCGTTCATTTCACCTCAGCAGTATAAGACATAGCAACCAATCACAGTGCAGCTTTTATGTTACCTCAGCAGTAAAAGAAATAGCAACCAATCACAGTGCAGCTTTTATGTTACCTCAGCAGTAAAAGAAATAGCAACCAATGACAGCACAGCGTTCATTTCACCTCAGCAGTATAAGACATAGCAACCAATCACAGCGCAGCTTTTATGTTACCTCAGCAGTAAAAGAAATAGCAACCAATGACAGCACAGCGTTCATTTCACCTCAGCAGTATAAGAAATAGCAACCAATCACAGCGTAGCTTTCATGTTACCTCAGCAGTATAAGAAAGAGCAAACAATCACAGTGCAGCTTTTATTTTACCTCAGTGGTATAAGAAATGGCAACCAATCACAGCGCAGCTTTTATGTTCCATCAGCAGTATAAATAAGAGCAGCCAATCACAGCGCAGCTTTTATGTTACCTCAGCAGTATAAGAAAGAGCAACCAATCACAGTGCAGCGTTTATTTTACCTCAGCAGTAAAGGAAATAGCAACCAATTTAAGCACAGCTTTCATGTTACCTTAGCAGTATAAGAAAAAGCAAAAAATCATGGCGCAGCTTTCTTGTTACCTCAGCAGTATAAGAGCAACCAATCACAGCACAGCTTTCATGTTACCTCAGCAGTATAAGAAATAGCAGCCAATCACAGTGGAGCTTTTATGTAACCTCAGCAGCATAAGAAAGAGCAACCAATCACAGTGCAGCTTTCATGTTACGTCAGCAGTAAAAGAAATCGCAACGATTGACAGCACAGCGTTCATTTTACCTCAGCAGTATAAGAAATAGCAACCAATCACAGTGCAGCGTTCATTTTACCTCAGCAGTATAAGAAAGAGCAACCAATCACAGTGCAGCTTTTATTTTACCTCAGTGGTATAAGAAATTGCAACCAATGACAGCGCAGCTTTTATTTTACCTCAGGGGTATAAGACATAGCAGCCAATTACAGCGCAGAGTTCATTTTACCTCAGCAGTATAAGAAAGAGCAACCAATCACAGCACAGCTTTCATGTTACATAAGCAGTACAAGAAATAGCAACCAATGACAGCGCAGCGTTCATTTTACCTCAGCAGTATAAGAAATAGCAACCAATCACAGCACAGCTTTCATGTTACATAAGCAGTACAAGAAATAGCAACCAATGACAGCGCAGCGTTCATTTTACCTCAGCAGTATAAGAAATAGCAACCAATCACAGAGCAGATTTCATTTTACCTCAGCAGTATAAGAAAGAGCAACCAATCACAGTGCGGCTTTTATTTTACCTTAGCAGTATAAGAAATAGCAACCAATGACAGCACAGCGTTCATTTTACCTCAGCAGTATAAGAAATTGCAACCAATGACAGCGCAGCTTTTATTTTACCTCAGCAGTATAAGAAATAGCATCCAATCACAGCACAGCTTTTATTTTACCTCAGTGGTATAAGAAATAGCAGCCAATTACAGCACAGAGTTCATTTTACCTCAGCAGTATAAGAAAGAGCAACCAATCACAGTGTGGCTTTTATTTTACCTCAGCAGTATAAGAAGTAGCAACCAATGACAGCACAGCTTTCATATTACATAAGCACTATAAGAAATAGCAAAAAATCACGGCGCAGCTTTCATGTTACCTCAGCAGTATAACAGCAACCAATCACAGCGCAGCGTTCATTTTACCTCAGCAGTATAAGAAATAGCAAAAAATCACGGCGCAGCTTTCATGTTACCTCAGCAGTATAACAGCAACCAATCACAGCGCGGCGTTCATTTTACCTCAGCAGTATAAGAAATAGCAACCAATCACAGTGCAGCTTTTATTTTACCTCAGTGGTATAAGAAATAGCAACCAATCACAGCGCAGCTTTCATGTTACCTCAGCAGTATAAGAAATAGCAACCAATGACAGCACAGCTTTTATGTTACCTCAGCAATATAAGAAATAGCAACCAATCACAGTGCAGCTTTTATTTTACCTCAGTGGTATAAGAAATAGCAACCAATCACAGCGCAGCTTTCATGTTACCTCAGTATAATATATAACAACCAATCACAGTGCAGCTTTTATGTTACCTCAGCAGTATAAGAAATAGCAACCAATCACAGTACAGCTTTCATTTTACCTCAGCAGTATAAGAAATAGCAACCAATCACAGTACAGCGTTCATTTTACCTCAGCAGTATAAGAAATAGAAACCAATCACAGCGCAGCTTTTATTTTACCTCAGTGGTATAAGAAATAGCAAACAATCACTGCTCATCTTTCATGTTACCTCAGCAGTAAAAGAAATAACAACCAATGACAGCACAGCGTTCATTTTACCTCAGCAGTATAAGAGGAACCAATCACAGTGCAGCTTTTATGTAATCTCAGCAGTATAAAAAAGAGCAACCAATCACAGTGCAGCTTTTATGTTACCTCAGCAGTAAAAGAAATAGCAACCAATCACAGCACAGCGTTAATTTTACCTCAGCAGTATAAGAAAGAGCAACCAATCACAGCTCAGCTTTTATTTTACCTCAGTGGTATAAGAAATAGCAACCAATCACAGCACAGCTTTCATTTTACCTCAGCAGTATAAGAAATAACAACCAATCACAGCGCAGCTTTTATGTTACCTCAGCAGTATAATATATAGCAACCAATCACAGCACAGCTTTCATTTCACCTCAGCATTCGCAATATCCAGCAATTGTCTTGCGAAACGTTCGGCGGATGTATCATTTTGTAGTTGAACACTCATCCCGTTGCTCGTAATGCCTTTTGCTTTTGTGCTTGAGATGGAAATCAAACGATCTTTGTCTGGGGAGCATAACTGTCGACAATGCTCGCACGCGCCCCACCTATCGTAGGATAGATGCACTATGCCAGTAATCTTCCCAGGAGTGTACTCAACAACTTCCCAAAGTTTCATGGCGATTGGATGAATGGTGTAGTAATGCATAAAGGGCAGACAGACATTCATTTTTATATATAGATAACACCCAATCACAGCGCAGCTTTCATGTTACCTGAGCAGTAGGAGAAATAACAACCAATCACAGTGCAACTTTTATTCTGCCTCAGCAATATAAAAAATAGCAACCAATCACAGCGCAGCATTCATTTTACCTCAGCGGTATAATATATAGCAACCAATCACAGCACAGCTTGCATGTTACCTCAGCAGTATAATATATAGCAACCAATCACAGCACAGCGTTCATTTTACCTCAGCAGTATAAGAAATAGCAACCAATCACAGCACAGCTTTTATTTTACCTCAGCAGTATAAGAAATAGCAACCAATCGCAGCACAGCTTTCATGCAACCTCAGTAGTATAAGAAGTAGCCACCAATCACAGCGCAGCTTTCATTTTACCTCAGCATTCTCAATATCCAGCAATTGTCTTGCGAAACGTTCGGCGGATGCATCATTTTGTAGTTGAACACGATTGATCGTAATGCCTTTTGTTTTTGTGCTTGAGATGAAAATCAAATGATCTTTGTCTGGGGGGCATAACTGTCAACGATGCTCGCACGCACCCCACCTATCGTAGGATAGATGTACTATGCCAGTAATCTTCCCAGGAGTATACTCAACAACTTCCCAAAGTTTCATGGTGATTAGATGAATGGTGTAGTAGCGCATAAAGGGCAGACAGACAGACAGACAGACATACATACATTCATTTTTATATATATAGATGACATCAGGAAGTTTGAGAATTAGATTCCGTACGTAAAATTTAGACGCTAATTCTTTTGCGCTTAGAATTGAATAATCGAGTTGGGACCCATGAACTTTTCCTATTTATGACATAATCAATACTCCTGCCAAATTTCACGTTTATACGACATCGGGAAGTGAGAGAATTAGTGGCAATGATGGAAATCGAACGATCTACGTGGGGGGGGGGCGTAACTTCGACGACGCTCGCACGCACGCCATTTATCATAGGATAGTTATACTATGCCTATAATCTTCCCAGGAATGTACTCAACAACTTCTCAAAGTTTCATGGCGATCGGATGAATGGTGTAGTAATGCATAAAGGACAAACAGACACGCAGACAGACACGCATACATTCAATTTTATATATATAGATATATATATAAAATTGAATGTCTGTCTGTCTGTCTTTTATGCGCTACTACACCATTCATCCGATCACCATGAAACTTTGGGAAGTTGTTGAGTACACTCCTGGAAGATTATAGGCATAGTACAACTATGCTATGATAAATGGCGCGCGTGCGAGCGTTGTCGACAGTTACACCCCCCCACGTAGATCGTTCGATTTCCATCATTGCCACTAATTCTCTCACTTCCCGAAAGCATAGAAACATGAAATTTGGCACGAGCATTAATTATGTAATAAAAAGGAAAAGCTAATGGGTCCCAACTCGATTATTCAATTCTAGCGCAAAAGAAATAGCGTCCAAATTTAACGCATGGAATCTAATTCTCTCACTTTCCAATGTCATAGAAACTTGAAATTTGGCACGAGCATTGATTATGTCATAAATAGGAAAAGTTAATGGGTCCCAACTTGATTATACAATTCTAAGCGCAAAAGAATTAGCGTCCAAATTTTACGTACGGAATCTAATTCTCTCACTTCCTGATGTCATCTATATATATATATATATAAATGAATGTATGGCTGTCCGTCTGTCTGGTCTTTGTGCATTACTACACCATTCATTCAATCACCATGAAACTTTGGGAAGTTGTTGAGTACACTCCTGGGAAGATTACTGGCATAGTACAACTATCCTACGATAGGTGGCGCGCGTGCGAGCATTGTCGACAGTTATGCTCCCCAGACAAAGATCATTCGATTTCCATCTCAAGCACAAAAGAAAAAGGCATTACGAGCAAGCGTATTCAGCTACAAAACTATGCATCCGCCGAACGTTTCGCAAGACAATTGCTACATATTGAGAATGCTGAGGTAAAATGAAAGCTGTGCTGTGATTGGTTGCTATTTCTTATACTGCTGAGGCAACATGAAAGCTGTGCTGTGATTGGTTGCTAGTTCTTATATTACTGAGGTTACATGAAAGCTGTGCTGTGATTGGTTGCTATATATTATACCGCTGAGGTAAAATGAATTCTGCGCTGTGATTAGTTGCTATTTTTTATATTGCTGAGGCAGAATTAAAGTAGCGCTGTGTTTGGTTGTTATTTCTCTTACTGCTGAGGTAACATGAAAGCTGTGCTGTGATTGGTTGTTATATATTATACTGCTGAGGTAACATGAAAGCTGCGCTGTGATTGGGTGTTATATATTATAAAGCTGAGGTAACATGTATGCTGCGCTGCGATTGGTTGTTATATATTATACCACTGAGGTAACATGAAAGCTGCGCTGTGATTGGTTGTTATATAGATGTATAAAAACAAATGAATGTCTGTCTGTCTTCGCAGCCACATGCGACGGGTAATCTAGTATAGATATAAAAAGGTAAAAGCCCTCACTCACTGATTGACTCACTGACTGACTCGTCACTAGTTCTCTAACTTTCCGATGTCGTACAAACTTGACATTTTGCAGGGGCATTCTTTAGTTCTTAAATAGAAAAGGTAAAGGGGTCACAACTTGAAAATTCAATGCTATGTGCAAAAGTATTGGCATCCCTGTGTAATGTACCAAATCTAATTCTCTAACTTCCGGATGTCGTACAAACATGAAATTTGGGGCGATCATTCTTTAGGTCCTAAATACGAAAAGTAAACGGGTCACAAATTGAAACTTCAATGCTAAGTGCAAAAGTATTGGCGCCTCTGTGTAAACTTCCTGGTGTCGCACAAACATGAAATTTGGCACATTGCATCCTATATTATGCCAACTATTCTTTATACTTTGCAAACTGTCCCCATCACTAAATCATTTTTCCAAAAATTGCATCAGCTCACTAGCTCTTACATGTGCAATAATCAAAAACCGCGCCTAGCCCATGCCTATCTACCCGGAAAAAAACAGCAAGGTGGATTTTGCCTCTCGGATGCTTAAAACTACCATAGGGCAACACACATTGCCAGATGTCTCTCCTTGGTAGACCGGAACACAAGCCTCCAATCGTTTCGCATGGAAAGAGATCTCCTAAACACAAAGGACTACTATGTCCTTTGGTCTAGTCAAAAAATACAAATGCATAACAAGTTAATAAGCCCAGCCACTCAGACAATCAAGGTTATAAGAGAATTACATCAAACTGGGGTAGAGTCTGATAAACTCTCACCCTTCACTCCAGCTTGCTTAATATCCTTCATTATGGAGAATAAATCTTTACCAGCATCCCACATCTGGAATAAAATGTCTATGACAATTCATGATATCCTAAAAGGCCCCCAAATCACCAAACTAGAACAAATCGAACCCATTATTTCCTTTCTATAAACACAACTTCTTAGAAGCCTTGAATCTATATAAATCACTCTCAAGATTCTATGGTCTATAACATAATAAAGTAATGGACCCATTATGGTTTGAATCCTATTGATAACTCTCGAATCCTTGCAAAAAAATAATTCCTTTTATTTAATTTTTTATATGAAATTTTTAGTGGTATTTATTTTCAATCTAGCACAATAGTATTTTTGTACTATATAAAAAAGAACAGATTACATGTACATTAAATCCCACATCATAGTCGGCAAAGATTGTAAAACATTAGTTCTACAACATAAGGGTGCATTCACACGAACGTATATCGGCTCGGTTTTCACGCCGAGCCGATATACGTTGTCCTCATGTGCAGGGGGGGAGGCTGGAAGAGCCCAGGAGCAGGAACTGAGCTCCCGCCCCCTCTCTGCCTCCTCTCCGTCCCTCTGCACTATTTGCAATAAAGAGAGGTGGGACGGGGCGGGGCTAATTCGTGGCCCTTAGCCCCACCCTCATCCCGCCTCCTCTAATTGAAAATAGTGCAGAGGGGCGGAGAGGAGGCAGAGAGGGTTCGGGAGCCTCAGTTCCTGTTTCTGGCTCTTTTTTTCTCATGACCCTTTCCACCCCTCTCCAAAAGGGTGTCAATGTTGAGCATTTCCTCCAAATGTGTAGATATGAACCTACTTCTGCATCACACCGCCAACATCTGTCATGTGAGGCCAATTTCTATGCATGGAGCCATTGCGGAGTCTTGTACCACCTCACTAACAACTTATAGTGACTCTCCTGTGATAGTATGCAATGTGAGAGACCAAAAGCCATCTTCAAAATTAGGGCGCCCACCCACTGGCGTTTTTTTTTCCCTGTGAAATTCGCAGCATTTTTTTCTCTGCAGGGGTCTATGGGACTTGTAATGTTAAAATCGCGATCGCGCAAAATCGCGATTTCGCGGTAAATTGCGATTTTGCGCGATCGCGATTTTAACATTACAAGTCCCATAGACCGCTGCAGAGAAAAAAATGCTGCGAATTTCGCAGGGAAACAAATCGCCAGTGGGTGGGCGCCCTTAGGCTAGTATACTTCAGAGAGATAGATATTCCCAGCTCGTTTTCCCTGGGGGTGATGAAAGAGGGCTTAGTGATCACCGATGGGGAGAAAAAATGCTTCCTAATATTTGTCATTTTGCTAGATTTGGAACAGTTTTCTCTCAAAGCCCTTTCAAAAGGAGTTAGAGGTCTGGTTGATTTATAATGCATGATAAAATCTCCCCACACCCCAGTCACATGGGCCCTGTGCAAAAGGGAGAATTTCTGGTCAGGAGCAAGAGTTTATAGTTTTACCGAGGAAATGTTGTCAATTTTTTTTTATCGGTAGAACGAGGTCCATCCAATATCCAAGTTCGGAAGCTCTGCAGTAATCATAGATGTTGGGTAGGTCGATACCACCCTCCGATCCCCTCTTAATCATCAGGCTATAGGCCAGTCTCGGTCTCTTCTGTCTCCACACATACCCGGTAAAATCAACATGGAGTGCTTTACAAAAGCTTGCAGGAAAATGTATAAGAGGCATTCGAATTTTACATATAATTTTCGGGAGCACATAGGATTTCAATATATTTTTCCTGCCAAACCACGATATGAATGGCAAATCGCATTGCCGTAAGAGGTTTCTAATTTGAGCTAAGAGGGGTTGAAAATTAGATGCGAATAAATCTCCCAAATTTTTTGTTAGATTAACACCTAAGTACTCCATTGATTTCTCTGACCAAGAGAAGGGAGAGTTGGCTTTAATGACACTGAAGTGGACTGCCGGAATGGAGATGTTCAAAACTGTAGATTTAGAAAACTTAACTTTGAAGTTGGATACATGGCCATACTCCTCTAGGAGTTGCACAAGCTGTGGAAGTCCCCTTTCAAGGTTCGTTATCAAAAACATAATGTCATCCGCGAAAGCAGCAACCCAATCCTTTGATATCAGAATAGTCTGACCCTCTGGAAGAATGGTTAAAAAATTAATTTCTAAGCTTCACAAGGGAGAGCTCTTAGACTCAGCACCATGCAAACCATGATTCTTGAGAGAATGGGAGAACAAATTAAACATTACCCTGTCCAAAGATAACCTAGGCAAAATCCTGAGCAACTCTCATGGTTTCTCAAGATGTATACAGATTCAAGAAAACTCATTTAAGCTTCTAACAAGATGGTATAAAACACCCCATCAACTATTTAAATTAAAGGGGTTGTCCCGCGGCAGCAAGTGGGTCTATACACTTCTGTATGGCCATAATAATGCACTTTGTAATATACATTGTGCATTAATTATGAGCCATACAGAAGTTATAAAAAGTTTTATACTTACCTGCTCCGTTGCTGGCGTCCTCGTTCCCATGGAGCCGACTAATTTTCGCCCTCCGATGGCCAAATTAGCCGCGCTTGCGCAGTCCGGGTCTTCTGCAGTCTTCTATGGGGCCGCTCGTGTAGAATGCCGGCTCCGTGTAGCTCCGCCCCGTCACGTGCCGATTCCAGCCAATCAGGAGGCTGGAATCGGCAATGGACCGCACAGAAGCCCTGCGGTCCACGGAGACAGAGGATCCCGGCGGCCATCTTCAGCAGGTAAGTATGAAGACGCCGGACCGCCGGGATTCAGGTAAGCGCTGTGCGGGTTGTTTTTTTAACCCCTGCATCGGGGTTGTCTCGCGCCGAACGGGGGGGGGGGGGTTAAAAAAAAAAAACCCGTTTCGGCGCGGGACAACCCCTTTAAGCTTAGTTACAACTGATTGCTGCTGGAGATGCAACCTCCAGGGTGGCACCATCTCTCATATTTGGTGGAACTGCCCAGGAATTGTCCCTTATTGAAATCAAATAATCTCCCAAATCAATAAAATTTGTTTAACCTCACTTAAATTTGTGCCAGAAGTGTTATTGTGGTTCCCATTCAAAAATTTTACACCAAAGAAAGATGACTTGCCAACAATCTTACTAACTGTAGCCAAACTACTCATCCCCTTAATGTGGCAAAACAAGGAACCCCCCTCTCTAACTCAATGGGAAAACAAAATACAGCAAATTTTCCGCTTTGAGGAGCTCATGAGCTGGGAGAATGGTACCAGAGCTAAATTCTTGAACACATGGTCACCATGGATTGAATTAAATAAAAACAAGCAGATGACCATACAACATTATCAGAATCGCCCAATCTCCATCATCCTCTAACATAGTTCCCACAGATATTTGAGGCCTCTCAAGCGGTCTTTAGAAACATACCCATCACTAATAAATAATCAATCCTTCGACTAGAAACTCTTCTAAACCAGCCTAGATGACAAATTCCTTCCCCTACTACCCACCCTCTTATCTGGTTTATAGATTATAGTTTATAGTTAGGTTTAAGATCATTAATCCTTGCAATAGCTGCAAAGTTAATTTCGATCAGAGTCAAACTTGATAAGTGTTAATGCTGTTGTGAATTGTAATTGATTGTTTCTTATGCGAGACATGCATGTCTCAATCACGTTTCATAACTTTTGTTTCACGCTTGACCCATCTGCATAAATATTCGTTGCACATTGCAGATTTGTTTGTTTGCAACATACTTTACTAATAAATTGTTTAAAGAAAGACAAACCTCCAACAGGTTTCATATGAAAAAAAACCCAAAATACTATAGACCCAAAAAAATGAATCCAAACTGAGAAGACATGACAAAAAGAAATGTTTATACAGATGTGTCGATCCTTGAATTTCCTGTTGTGAAATATCCCTAGATAACTAGCATGACGAGATGATCAGATTTTGAAATCAAAATTGTGCTATCCGGTGGGGCATTGCAGTGCAACTTCACTTTCTGAAATAATCTTGAAACAACCGGAAGAGTAAGGAAGGTCACATCTGTTGTGCATTTCATGATTTTCTATTGACCTACGGCTCCAAAATAATCCCCCCAAAATGACATTAAAAGGTGACGTTTTTATGGACAAACATCTGTGAGAAACCACCCTAATGAGCATATGGACCCAAACTATCCCTATATTATATGGCATTGGGGGGCAATGTGGTGGAAATGTCTGGTACAACATGGTTTCCCCAGTTATAATAGCTGGTCACAGGAAGGGCTGAAGAAGCCAAATAAGTCACAACTTCTGCGGGCCGCTGATCATCTAGATGGCTTACGTTTAGAAGAGGTTTTCTTCAGGAAACAATCCCCTTTTGAGATCAAGCTAAACTAATGATATAATAAGACCATGGATTTATTTGCACATGGTTTCATTAACCTTAATTTGTTTATTTGGTAGCAAAATATGGACTTCTGTAGGTTGGAGTCAGATGGACGGGCCAGTGACAGAAATGTCTGCAATAAATCTGCTACATGTAAATATACAGCCTGCTAAGATTCCTCCCCATACAGTGTTTTATAGTAGAATGATAATACATATCAGTAAATCGTCACTGTTTCTCTCAGCTCAAGTAGTTGATATATCATTATTCTCATAAGATAATCCAGCGTCATCATAGTCATATTCTGAGGTCTTCTCCAAAGGGGAACCTAAAATAATACAATAATGATATACTACTAGTCCTGGTAGTTGTGTTAGAAATAGATTATTTTTGCCATCACCACTTTATGAAGATAAAGTAGAATTTCATTACCATTAATTTAACCCACAAATCCTTACAAATGAGTTGTATACAACACTCCGGCTCATAAATATAAAGGCCACCCACAATTATTGTATATAGTGATAATATACCTATAATGAATAATAAAAACTAACTAATTGTTAATATAAGATCAGAGAAACCAATGGAAACCTCATGAGATACATATACACAAGCCTTCTATGTGTCACAGGTTATTCTCGGCTGGAACTATCCCCGGCCACCCTCCCCCTCTACTCACTAAGCAATCCTTATTTCTGTGTAAGTACAGGAATAAATATTGTTGGTATGACATGTGGGCCCTCAGGCTGTCTAATTATACCACCTATTAGATGGCTAAGTTTACACCAGATTTTGATTATTTGATCACTTTAATGATTAATAGACATACTTGGTGAATTTTCTTGATCATTTATGTCATCCACATCATCATATAAAGAAATCTGGTCACTCTCAGCATCTAAGAATGAAAAGTCCCATCAAAGATTATTATGTATGTGTGCATGTTCACTTAAGGGCCCCTTCAGACAGATGTGCATTCAATAAGCATTCACATGTGCAATACGCTGCACAATTCTGTGGGAAAAATAACATATCTGGACATCATTAGTCTAAATAGCCTTTAAAATCATGGGGGGTGGGAGGTGTCATACGCGCATGTGAACACGCCCTGCATGCACAAAAAATATAGTAAAAAGTGGTTTAATTAGTAGCGAAAGATATTTTTACTGTAGTAATTTGGATATTTTGTTTTTGCTAGGGAATAGAGATGAGCGAGCATACTCGTCCGAGCTTCATGCTCGTTCGAGAATTAGGGTGTTCGAGATGTTCGTTGCTCGAGACAATTCCATTTCCTTCCCTGAAATTTTTGTGCCATGCAGGAAAGGCATTACAACTTCCTCCTGTGAGGTTCCAGCCCTATCCCACCCCCCTACAGTGAGTGGCTGGCAAGATCAGGTGACCGGCGAGTATTTAAATCTTTCCCGCCTGCTGCTCGCCTCAGACACACGCTGGCAGAGATTAGGGAGGGTGCTGCTGCTATAGTTAGAGTGTTGGCGTCTTCAAGAACCCCAACGGTCCTTCTCAGGGCCACATCTGACTGTGTGCATTACTGTTGTGGCTGCTAGGAGCAGTTTTGCACATTTTTTTTTTTTAATATATCGGACGTGCAGGCTATAGCGTTCTCAGGCTGCAGTCTGTACTACGTAGTATAGGGGAAGTATTGGTGAGGCAGGGACAGTGGTAGTGTGGAATCCTGTCTAGAAGAGCCCCAACGGTCCTTCTTAGGGCCACATCTTACCGTGTGCATTACTGTTGTGGCTGCTAGGAGCAGTTTTGCACCAATTTTTTTTTCATCTTGGGCTCTGCAGACTATTGCGTTCTCAGTCTGCAGCCAATTATACAGAGTATAGGGGCAGTATTGGTGAGGCAGGGACAGTGCTACTGTAGAATCCTGTCAACAAGTACCCCCAAAAAGCACCTGTTTAGGGCTATCTGTGACCGTGTGCATTTAACTCCGTGGCTGCTGGCAGTTGTAGTACCTCACTATTGCACAGCTAGGCCTGCTTGCAGGCTTCTGTATTATTGTTTTCCGAGCAGCAGTTTGCGTTACATAAGCGCTGTCTCTCTCCAACTGCACGCCAATAATTCAAAAATTTTTTTACACCACTGTGTGTCTGCTGTCAACTGCACACACGGCGACAGCCCCCAATAGAGGGAAACTCAGATACACGCAATATAGCCTGCATTGCATTTCCCAAAAATTAAAAAAAATAAAAATACTTCTTACTGCTAGCTGTGACTCTCTGCATTTCACTGCGTTGCTGCTGTAAGGTCAGGTGTATCAGTATTGCATATTGCACAGCTTGCAGGCTTCCGAATTATTTTTTTCCTGGCTGCAGTTTGCGTTACATAAGCGCTGTCTCCCTCCAACTGCACGCCAATAATTGAAAGAATTTTTACACCGCTGTGAATCTGCCGTCAACTGCACGCATAGCGACAGCCCCCTATAGAGGGAAACTCAGATAGATGCTATATAGCCTGCATTGCATTTCCTAAAAAAAAAACTACTTACGGCTAGCTGTGACTCTCTGGGGTCAGTCTATACTGCCGCTACTGAAATGTTACTTGGGTCAGTCTATACTGCTGCTACTGAAATGTTACTAGGGGTCAGTCTATACTGCTGCAACTGAAATGTTACTGGGGTCTGTCTATACTGTTACTATTGAAATGTTACTGGGCTCTGCCTACACTGCTGCTACTGAAATGTTACTGGGACCTGTCTATACTGTTACTACTGAAATGTTACTGGGCTCTGCCTACACTGCTGCTACTGGAATGTTACTGGGGTCAGTCTACACTGCTGCTACTGAAATGTTACTGGGGTCTGTCTATACTGCTGTAAATGAAATGTTACTGGGGTCTGTCTATACTGTTACTACTGAAATGTTACTGGGCTCTGCCTACACTGCTGAAACAGAAATGTTACTGGGATCAGTCTGCTGCTGCTACTGAAATGTTACTGGGGTCTGTCTATACTGCTGTAAATGAAATGTTACTGGGGTCTGTCTATACTGTTACTACTGAAATGTTACTGGGGTCTGTGCATATTGCTGTAAATGACATGTTACTGGGGTCTGTCTATACTGTTACTACTGAAATGTTACTGGGCTCTGCCTACACTGCTGAAACGGAAATGTTACTGAGATCAGTCTATGCTGCTACTACTCAAATGTTACTGGGGTCTGTCTATACTGCTGTAAATGAAATGTTACTGGGGTCTGTCTATACTGTTACTACTGAAATGTTACTGGGGTCTGTGCATACTGCTGTAAATGAAATGTTACTAATACTGGGCTATGCCTATACTGCTGCTACGGAAATGTTACAGGGGTCTGTCTATACTGTTACCACAGAAATGTTACTGGAGTCTCCCTAGACTTCTTCTGCAACATAACTGTTAGTGGGGTCAGCTTATACCTTTGCAACAGTAATATTACAGGAATCTGTGCATAGTATGGGTGCACTACGTTTTCCCATCGCGGTGTTCTAAGCATCTGGCCATATCAACAAAAAAAAAACCCCGACTGACTAGGGCATGCAGTGTGGGCCGAAGCCAACCTGTATTTTATCTCACTTTACCGCAGCTATCCGGAGCACTGCATTGGGACAAACAAGAGGAGCGAAACAGCGCTAATGAGACGTTCACAGCTACGCTAGCATTGGAGTCCGCTGTAGGCCCGTGATTGCTGAGGGTTTGTGCAGAGGCCTATGTCCTGGGTGCAGTGAAAGTCTGCTTCCTGCCTACGACTGCTGAAGCTGTATGTAGAGGCCTATGTCCCCTGGGAACTGTAACTACACCAGGTTGGGGCTGTGCAACTTTTTCCAGGCTAATCCAGTCATTGTAGTGGGGAAAGAAAATGTTACTGATTTACTTTGCCAGCTTGGCCTTTCTGCAGGCAAGCATATTATTTTTTTGGCCTACTGTGTGCGTTACAGTACCGCTGTCAGCCTCCAAGTGCAGGCCAATAATCGCCTAATTTTTACCAATGCTCAGTGTCTGCTGTATTCGAAATACACCATGCTGAGGGGTAGGGGTAGGCCTAGAGGACGTGGCCATGGCCATGGGCGAGGACGCAGAGGTCCAAGTGAGGGTGTTGGCACAGACCGAGTTCCTGGTCCAGGTGAATCGCAGCCGGCTGCTGCGGGATTAGGAGAGAGGAAAGTTTCTGGGGTCCCCAGTTTCATATCACACTTTTGTTCTGTGGCTTCACTGTTGTCCATTGGCTCTTATGCGTATTTGAAGGTTTGATTTGGCCCATGGAGGCAAAATCCACGGTGGAGGCCCGGAACCCAGCCTGAACCTGGGCCCGCTTACGTGGTTCCCACACAGACTATAGCGGGTTCTGGTCATGCTGTCTTGGCCTTGTAATGCCACCTCCTCCTCCCGCTTGGGGTCAGGGGGTCAGCAATGCGCATCATGTATTTTCTCTCGTGTTACCACAGTTATCGGAGAAACTTGTTTGGGCCAAAGGAGAGGAGCGTAACTACATTAACGTTACAGGGGTCTGCCTATAGTTCATCTGCAGAAATGTTAGAGGGGTCTGCCAATACTGCAGCTACATAAATGTTACTGGGGTCAGTCTATACTGTTACTACAGAAATGTTACTGGGGTCTACCTAGACTTCTGCAACATAACTGTTATTGGGGTCAGCTTATATGTTTGCTTAAGGAACACTACAGGGGTCTGTGCATAGTATGGCTGCACTAAGTTTTCACATCGCGGTGTATCTGCCCCCCCCCCCCCAAAAAAAAAAAAAAAAAAAACAGTGTGACTGGGGCATGCAGTGTGGGCCGAAGCCTACCTGTATTTTTTGTGACGTTAGCTCTGCTATCCGGGGCACTGCAATGGGATGTAGTAATGTACCGTCGGTGGGTTCCAGGGAGCCACCCATGCTGTGGGTGCACACAGAATTCCCATAGCGGAGTTGTACCTGCCTGTGTCTATTTATAAAAAAAAAAACAGTCTGACTGAGACATGCAGTGTGGGCCGAAGCCCACCTGTATTTTATTTGACGTTAGCTCAGCTGTGCGGGGCACTGCAATGGGATTTATTTATGTTCTGCCGGTGGCTTCCTGGGACCCCCCATGCTGTGGGTGCACACAGAATTCCCATTGCGGAGTTGTACCTGCCTGTGACTATTTATAAAAAACCCCAGTCTGACTAGGGGAAGGAAGTGTGGGCCGAAGCCCAGCTGTATTTTATCTGACGTTAGCTCAGCTATCCGGGGCACTGCTTTGGGACAAACTAGAGGAGCAATACAGTGCTAATGAGACGTGCATAGCTACGGTAGCACTGGAGTCCGCTGTAGGCCCACGATTGCTGAGGGTTTGTGCAGAGGCCTATGTCCTGGGTGCAGTGAAAGTCCGCTTCCTACCTACGATTGCTGAAGCTGTGGGCCGAGGCCTATGTCGTCGGCGCGGTGCAAGTCTGCCATGTTTGGCCGCTCTGATTTATTTTTTGCTCATGTCTTGGGTTGCCTAGGACCCACCTATGCTGTTGGTGCACACTTCGTTCCCATCGCTGTGTTTGACCTGTCTGGCACAAAGACACTGACTGACTTGGGTAGGGGGCAGAATGCAGATGGCTTTCCCCTTGCAGTGTCGATTGAGCTATGCGATACCTTGACAGAATGAATATTGTGTGGGCACATGGATTCTCCATAGCTATGTAACTCATACCCACGTTTGCAGCTCCTGACGGAGGTGGCAGAGGATTGGAATGAAGATCGAACGTCAATTTCTCATTGATTCTCTACAGCATTGTGGGCTATCACCCCGCCCCTTTCAAAGAGGGTCGCTGCCTGGCCCTGCCAACCCTCTGCAGTGTGTGCCTCCGGTTCCTCCTCATGGCATACACACTTGTAAATAGACATGAGGGTGGTGCGGCTATGCAGCCAGCGTGTGGCATGAGGGCAGCTGAAGGCTGCGCAGGGACACTTGTTAGGGGGGGTGGGTCACTGTTGCCGCTATTGTGGCTTAATAGTGGAACCTGGGAACCTGAGATGCAGCCCTGCATGTTGCCCCTCACCTGCCCTATCCGTATCTGTGTGGTTTCCATCACTTTCGTACGTTTTGCAGATTTGCACAAATGAAAACCTTAGCAAACATCGGCGATATACAGAAATGCTCGAGTCGCCCATTGACTTCAATGGGGTTCGTTACGCGAAACAAACCCTCGAGCATCGCGGAACAGTCGACTCGAGCAACGAGCATTTTGGTGCTTGCTCATCTCTACTACCCTGTTTCCCTTAAAATAAGACATACCCTGAAAATAAGACATATCATTATTTTCCAGAATTTTTGTGGATGCAAAATGATTTTTCAGGCTTTTTGAGGATGCTTGAAATATAAGCCCTACTCCAAAATTAAGCCCTGCTAACAGTTCATTTAAAAAGTCAATTTAAATAGTGTCCAGGTAGCTATACATGTAAAAAAAATTGAACCTTTTTGAACAAAAAATAATATAAGACACTGTCTTATTTTCGGGGAAACACGGTAGGGAACCTTTAAAATTAATAAATACAAATTTACTTCAAAATAGCTCATCATAATATGCTAACTTAATTTAATATACTAAACACACTTTACAGAGGGGAATGATTTTCAGTTTTTTTATTTAACAAAAACTTCAAAATTTCAAAATCTGTAATTATTTCCGAAAAGTTTATTTGATGCTAAATATCTGATGACAGTGACATCATTGTAAGAAAGTTCAGTTTAACTTTGGTCATTGATGTTCCTAATCTGTTCTTGATGAATTAAATTTTTGAGAAGGATCGCTCTGCAGTGCAATTCGTAGCCATTATGGAAATGTAGATTCTCAGAGCAATTTCCACATTTACAAAGTTATCCTTTTATGTTTCTATCATGTATTAATTTACAACAGGTGTTAGGGTCATAGTCTAAAGAAGAAACTTTCACAAACTCAGTAAACTGAATCAGCTCATCTTCCAAATAATTCTCGAGATCGTCGGGATAATTACCAGCTTCTTGTCGTAAAACATTGTGGAAAGTCGCCGTTCAAGCAAAGCTGAGAACTGATTGATTACTTGTAGGAAGGAGTTTATGCAGAAATTGTCAGAAGTGGAGAGCTCAACACCAGAAGTGATGCCACAATCCAAGGGCTGTAAACGAATTTTTACTTTGCACTGGCATGATTGCCGGTAATCATCTGTACCGGATAACTAGGTTCCCTGACGTTCATAGTCAGCAAAACAATTCCGCTTTGATTGCACAATGGATTGCAAAGATAGTAGAGCAGCAGCGTCTTCAAATCTAAGAGTAAGTGTTGTAGGCACAAATTTGTTTTGTTAGAAGCTTGAATATTGTTCCAGAATGTGGCATATATTTCAGTCTCCAACATAGACATCTGATCATACAGGCAGCTTGCGGTGCAACAGAATTTAGCCTTTTCATCTGGATTTTCGATGATGCTTTTCGGGGAATCTGCAATAGCTGCATACCCGTGCATAAGAGTTTTTGTGGCTTCCGCCCGTCAAGACCGTCACGTTGTGTAAATTCTTTGAGGAAGAAATATTAATATTTTAAACCGACAATCTGAAGCAGTGAAGTATAAGTAGAGATCTTCAAGAAAGCAGAAAAATCGGACAGCTGCTGGACAGCACTCAGCTGCTTCTTTTCCCACAAGATTCAAGCTGTGGGCAGCACAAGGTACCCATATTGCTGTAGGAATTTCCCATCTAATCTTGGCTTAGAGGGGACTCCGCTGCCAGCCCAGCACTTCTACACATCTCCACAATGCAGCAATACTCGGTATGGGCTGGCCCTGGGTCAGCCTCTGTCCCAGCAAACACCTTCTGTGGCCCAAGGTGCTGCAAGTGACATAGCAATGGGGACTCCATGTGTCCACACACTACTCATTCTGTTTGGGTGTCGGATACCTCATCGACAACGCAAGGGGTAAACCATCTGCACTCTGCACCCTACCCAAGTCTGTCAGTGTTTTGGGGACAGACAGGTAAAACACCTCAATGGGAAGTCTGTGTGCACCCGCAGCATGGGTGGCTGGCAGGAAGCCACAGACGGTACATAAAGAAATCCCATTGCAGTGCCCCAGATAGCTGACGTTACGTGAGAGGAAAAACATGTTGGCTGCGTCCCACACTCCATGCCCTAGACATTCTGGGTTTTTTCAAAAGTGCCAGGCAGGTACAACTCCGCTATGGCAAGTCTGTGTGCACCCACAGCATGGGTGGCTAGCAGGAACGCACAGACAGTACATAAAGAAATCCCATTGCAGTGCCCCGGATAGCTGAGGTAATGTGAGAGAAAATACATGTTGGCCTCGGCCCACAATCCATGCCCTAGTCAGTCGGGGTTTTTTTGGGGGCCAGATAGGTAGAACACCGCGATGGGAAGACTTAGTGCACCCATAGTATACACAGACTCCTGTAATATTCATGTAACAAAGGTATAAGCTGACCCCAGTAACAGTTATGTTGCAAAAATCTAGGGGGACCCCAGTAACAATTCTGTAGTAACAGTATAGGCAGATCCCTGTAAGATGTCATTAGCAGAAGTATAGGCAGACCCCTGTAACATTTCTGTAGCAGAAGTATAAGCAGACCCCTGTAACATTTCTGTAGCAGAAGTAAAGGCAGACCCCTGTAACATTTACGTGGCAGAAGTATTGGCAGACCCCAGTAACATCCTTGTGGCAGCAGTATAGGCAGACCCCTGTAACATTCAAGTGGCAGCAGTATAGGCAGACCCCTGTAATATTCAAGTGGCAGCAGTATAGGCAGACCCCTGTAATATTCAAGTGGCAGCAGTATAGGCAGACCCCTGTAACATTCGAGTGGCAGCAGTATAGGCAGACCCCTGTAACATTCAAGTGGCAGCAGTATAGGCAGACCCCTGTAACATTCAAGTGGCAGCAGTATAGGCAAACCCCTGTAACATTCAAGTGGCAGCAGTATGGGCAGACCCCTGTAACATGTAAGTGGCAGCAGTATAAGCAGGCAGAGCAGAGGAATGGCGACGCTAATGATTGCAGCATCGCCGCTCACCATCTGGGTAGACTTCTCAAAGTTTCCAAGAACCTGGCAGATGCCTCAGTAAAGAATTGGGGAGGCGGACTCCCACTACGCCGCCCATGTTGGAGTTGGTATTCCACTATTGTTCTACGCTGCTCATACAGCCTGGCCAACATGTGGAGTGTAGAATTCCACCATGTGGGCACGTCGCACAGCAGCCGGTGCTCTGGCAGATTAAACCGATGTTGCTGTGTCTGGAGGGTGGCAGCATCCGTGGTGGACTTGTAGAAATGTGCGCAGACGCGGCACACCTTGCCGAGCAGGTCAGATAAGTGCGAGTAGTTTTTCAGAAACCGCTGAACCACCAGATTGAAGACGTGGGCCAGGCGTGGCACGTGCATTAGGCTGCAGAGCTGCAGAGCCACCACCAGGTTACGGCCGTTGTCACATACGACCTTGCCCGGTTGGAGGCTCAGCGGCGAAAGCCAGAGGTCGGTCTGCTCTGTCAGACCCTGCAACAGCTCGGGGGCCGTGTGCCTGCTGACGCTTGCCCACCGCTGTGCTGCCGCGCCACACGGACTGCTGGTGACGTGCTACTCACATTTCTTAATTGAGAGTTAAAGTTGCGTAGGAGGAGGAGGAGGGGGAGGGTTTAGAGGAGGTGGCATAGACCGCCACAGATACCAGAACCAAGGAAGGACCCGCAATTCTAGGTGTAGGTAGGACATGTGCGGTCCCAGGCTCTGACTCAGTCCCAGCCTCCATCAAATTCACCCAATGTGCCATCAGGGAGATATAGTGGCTCTGCCCGCCAGTACTTGTCCACGTGTCCGTGGTTAAGTTGACCTTCCCAATCACCGCATTGGTGAGGGCACGATTGATGTTGCGGGAGACGTGCTGGTGTAGGGCTGGGACAGCACACTGGGAAAAATAGTGGCGACTGGGGACCGAGTAGCGTGGGACCTCCGCCGTCATCATGTTTTTGAAAGCCTCAGTTTCCACAAGCCTGTACGGCAGCATCTGCAGGTTGATCAATTTGGCAATGTGCACATTTAATGCTTGAGCGTGCGGGTGTGTGGCGGAGTATTTGCGCTTGCGCTAGCAACAGCTGGACGCTGTGCTGTGAGACATTGCTGGATGGGGCCGAGGACAGCGGAGGTGAGGGTGTGGGTGCAGGCCGGGAGGCACTCGTGCCTGTGTCCTGAGAGGGGGGTTGGATCTGTGTGGCAGGTTGGGGCACAGGGGAAGAGGCAGTGGTGCGACCGGCTGATCTTGGCGCGACACAGGTTGCACACCACAGTTCGTCGGTCGTCCGCGCTCTCACTGAAAAACATCCGCACCTTTGAACACCTAGACCTCTGCACGGTGGCTTGGCGCGAGGGGGTGCTTTGAGATACAGTTGGGGGATTCTTCGCTCTGGCCCTGCCTCTACACCTGGCCACCTCACTGCCTCTTCCAACCTGTCCTGCTGCTGCACTTGCCTCCCCCTCTGAAGACCTGTCCTCAGTTGGCTTAGCAAGCCAGGTGGGGTCAGTCACCTCATCGTCCAGCGGCTCTTCCTCCGAATCCTCTGTGCGCTCCTCTGTCGGACTAACTGCCCTTACTACTACCTCACTGATAGACAACTGTGTCTCATCATCATCGTCGTCCTCCTTACCCACTGAACGCTCTTGAGACAGTTGCCTTAAGTCCACAGCCTCATCAACAGCGGCAGAGCTGAAATACTTTGCAGTGGTCCCAGTAATATTACAGTACTGTTTAGCGGCGAGACTGCTGTCTAATGCACTGCAGACACAAAACAATATAAACAGAGTTGTTCGCAGCAGGCTAGGAAATATTTGAGTTCACTTTCATGGTGAGTGCGGTATTGTACGGCACTGCAGCCTGAATAAAAGTTTTACTGAAAGGCTGCAGACAGGCCTATCTGCGTAATACAAAAATGGAAGCACTACTACTCCCAGTAGGCCCCAAGTAAAATGCACACTGTCAGATGTAGCGCAACGAAGGAGCTTTGGGGTTTTTGAAGACAGGATCCTACTCTAACACTTTCCCTATATATCAGCAGCAGCACTTTCCCTATACTCTGTATCATACATTGCAGACTGAGAACGCTATAGCTGAAATGGCCTGCACAGCCCGAGATGAAAAAAAAATTGTGCAAAACTGTTCCCAGCCAGCCACAACAGTAATGGACACGGTCAAATGTAGCCCTAAGAAGGACAGTTGGGGTTCTTGAAGACAGGACCTACTCTAACCCTTTCCCTATATCAGCAGCAGCACTTTCCCTAACGTCTGCCAGCATGTGTCTGAGGCAAGCCGCGGGCGGGACAAGTTTAAGTACTCAGCAATCACCTGATCTCGCCAGCCACTCACTGCAGGGGGGTGGGATAGGGCTGGCACATCATAGGAGGGAGTGGTAATGCCTTCCCTGCATGTCTATTGGCTAGAAAATGGTGCTAAACATGCAGGGAAGGAAATGCAATTGACTCGAGTACCGCGTGGTGTTCGACTCGAGTAACGAGCATCTCGAGTATCCTAATGCTCGAACGAGCATCAAGCTAGGATGAGTGTGCTCGCTCATCTCTAATTGTTACCCAACATATAAGTCCTCTGACAATTACATTGATGCATAAGAAAATAAAAGTTATGATTTTTGAAAGAGGGTAGGAAAAACTGAAAATGTAAAAAGTAAACATTTGATAATTCTATAATTATATTTACAACTCTTTGCTCTATTGATGAACTCATAATAAAAAAAGGCGAAATCTCTCTCTCTCATGTACTTAGTCTGTGTGTGTATTTTATGCATTAAATATAATACTACTGCTCCTATCTTACACAGACAACTTCTCATGCAGCAAGATATTACAGACGACCTCCGCCTCATATATTAATATATTAAATCAGTACGTACACACACACACACACAAAAATTCTGATTGTGTCTAAAAATAAAATACACAGGCAATACTGGGTAATGAGCTATATATCAACCTACTAACAACCACTTGTTTGTTTTTATCTATGTTAGTATGTTAGTGAGTGAGTCTCATAGCTCGGTTCCCAGGCAACATTATAGCCCTGCCCGTTGGAACATCATAACCTCGCCCCTGGTGCATCATAGCTCTGCCCCCTGGTGCCGTTATGGCAGGTCCTAACACACTGAGAATACAACTAAGCCGCTTTTATGACTGACACAACTCAGTGGCCCTGACAGAAGACACTGACCTACTATCACCACATGGATCCGGTGGGCTGAAGAACCTGTGGTGACATCACTGCTGTGGGAGAAGCTTTTCTGGAGTCTAGTAGAAAGTACTGTATACTGGATAAGCCAACAGCAGGCACCAGGACCTGTGATGACATCAACGTGATGTGATCACGTGTGGGTGGAGTCAGGGATCACATGACCAGGGGCTCATCACTGTATCCAAGAGCTGTGTGTGTCATGTGTGCAGTCAGCATAAATATAGTAGAGGTGAGAGTGGCTTTTTTTCTAATGTGCTGTGCATGTAATGTGTATAGTCAGCATGGATGTATGTCATGTAGCACAGCTGTATTTGTGATGCTCTTGTCAAGTAGCAGAGCTGAGCTTGCAACATGCGCATGTACTGTGGCACAGCTGTATCTGTCATGAGCGTATAATGTAGCAGACCTGTGTTTTATACCATGTGCATGTCATGTACCAAAGCTGTGTCTGTGACACCCATGTCATGTAGCAGAGCTGAATTTGTAATATGTAAATTTACTGTGGCACAGTTGTATCTGTGATGCGCATATAATGTAGCAGAGCTGTGTTTGTACCATGTGCATGTGCATGTCATGTCAGGCACATGTCATGTACTAAAGCTGTAATAATAGAGGAGGGACTGCAGCACTACCAAGACAGCTGAAGCAACAGCTGAGGGAAAATGGGGGAAAAAAAGCCCCAATGGGTGCACGCCTATCCGGACACTGGACTCCAAGTGTCCATAAATGAATGCATGCAATAAGTATAAGAAAGGCAGCACACTGGAATAGATCCTCTTACCAGTAGATGTCCATAAAAAGGTTTTTATTCATGATCCACATACAAAAATTGCGACGTTTCGATCATCCGTTGTGATCTGCCTGAGAAAGATCACAGCGGATGATCGAAACGTCGCAATTTTTGTATGTGGATCATGAATAAAAACCTTTTTATGGACATCTACTGGTAAGAGAATCTATTCCAGTGTGCTGCCTTTCTTATACTTATTGCATGTACTAAAGCTGTGTCTGTCAGGTGCATGGCATGTAGTACAGCTGTGTGTGACGTGAATGCAGCAAAGCTGTGTGGCTCACTGCACAACCAGAAACACTGTCACTATAATTCCTAATAAGACTGTATGTAAAAAATGTCACCCCACAGAATGTCCACCTCATACACTCTCCTCATTTTTACCCTGAAAGGTAACACCCTTTTTATTCAAATTTCCTACCCAGACTGAAGGTTGCAGCCCCTAGTTATACTTAAAGGCATACTCCATCTCAGCAGTCCATGTCCACTTCCTTTTGTACTTTACAGCCTTTCAATACATACAACAGTCAGTTTTATTTCTGCCAGTATATACTCATATTTCTAAATGCGTTTTGTTTTGCTGAGAAGATAACTATCTCATATATATATATATATATATAGGCTAGCTGATATACCCGACTTCGCCCGAGTTAATTTGGTACTGGTGTTTATCTGGTGTTCACACAGAAAATCTTATGAAGTCGTGGTTACTTTAGAGATACTGGGGAAAAAGATATGTTCACCTTTTTGCATGGTTCTTTGCGTTACCTAGGAAACACCATGTGGTGGTAACCATGCGACGTTTCCTTTATATAAAATGACATCAGGAAGTGAGAGAATTAGATTACGTACGTAAAATTTGGACGCTAATTCTTTTGCGCTTAGAATTGAATAATCAAATTGGGATCCATTAGCTTTTCCTATTTATGATTGTGCCAAATTTCAAGCTTCTATGACATCAGGAAGTGAGAGAATTAGATTACGTACGTAAAATTTGGGCGCTAATTCTTTTACACTTAGAATTAAATTATTGAGTTGGGACCCATTACCTTTTCCTATTTATGACATAATCAATACTCGTGCCTAATTTCAAGTTTCTATGACATCAGGAAGTGAGAGAATTAGATTACGTACGTAAAATTTGGACGCTAATTCCTTTGCGCCTAGAATTGAGTAATTGAGTTGGGACCCCTTTTCTTTTCCTATTTTGTACATAATCTATGCTTGTGCTAGATTTCAAGTGAGAGCATTAGATTACGTACGGTGAACGTCATCCAAAAAATAAAAAATAAAGAACGCCATAAATGCACTTTTTCAGTCACCCTGTGTCCCAGAAAAAACGCAATAAAAAGCGATTAAAAAGTCGTATATATTGGTACTAGCGGAAACTACAGGACATCCCACAAAAAAATGAGCCCTTGCTCAACTAAGTCGACGGAAAAATAAAAAAGTTACTGCACGGTGCATCATAGCCGGCTGCTGAGGGATTAGGAGAGCGCCAAGTCCATACGCTTCCCAGCTTCAAATCACAATTTGCGGGTCCGCGTGGTAGACCTTTGTTACAAGAAGAGCAGTGCAAGCAGGTCCTGTCGTGGATGGCAGATAACACGTCCAGCAATGTATCAAATATCCAGTCTTCTACGCAGTCCACTACTCCCGGCCTAGGGACTGCACCTCTGAATCCCCTGGCTGCCTCTGAGCAGGCAGACTCCCAGGAACTGTTCTTGGTTCCCTGCCTAGAGTGGGGAAAACCGTTTCCTCTCTAACCTGAGGAGTTTGTCGTGACCGATGCCCAACTTTTGGAAAGTTCACGGGTTCCGGGTGATGAGGTTGGGGACTTCCGGCAACTGTCTCAAGAGCTTTTTCTGGATGAGGATGATGAGACACAGTTGTCTGTCAGTGGGGTAGTAGTAAGGACTGTAAGTCCGAGGAAGGAGCGCACAGAGGATTCGGAGGAAGAGCTGCTGGACGATGAGGTGACCGAACCCACCTGGCTTGCTAAGCCTACTGAAGACAGGGCTACAAAGGGGGAGGCAAGTGCAGCAGCAGGACAGGTTGGAAGAGGCAGTGGGGTGGCCAGGGGGAGAGGCAGGCCTAAAGCCAAGAATCCCCCAACTGTTTCCCACAGCACCACCTCGTGGCAAGCCTCCATGCAGATGGCTAAATGTTCAAAGGTGTGATTTTTTTTTTTGTGAGAGCGCGGACGACCGACAAACAGTGGTGTGCAATTTGTGCAGCACCAAGATCAGCTGGGGAGCCACCACTACCAGCCTCACCACCACTAGCATGCGCAGGCATATGATGGCCCAGCACCCCACAAGGTGGTACAAAGGCCATTCACCGCCTCCTGGTCACACCACTGTCTCTTCACCTGTGCCACAACCTGCCATACAGATCCAATTCCCCTCCCATTACGCAGGCACGAGCGCCTCCGGCCTGCACCCATACCCTCAACTCCACGGCCTCTAGCAATGTCTCTCAGTGCAGCTGTCAGCTGTCGCTAACACAAGCGTTGGAGCGAAAGCGGAAATACGTGCCACCCACCCGCATGCACAAGCTTTAAACGTGCACATTGCCAAATCAATCAGCCTGAAGATGCTGCCATACAGGCTTGTGGAAACCAAGGCTTTTTAAAAACATGATGGCCGCGGCGGTCCCACGCTACTCGGTCCCCAGTCGCCACTATTTTTCCCGGTGTGCCATCCCAGCCCTACACCAGAATGTCTCCCGCAACATTACCAGTGCCCTCAACAATGCAGTTACTGGGAAGGTCCACTTAACCACGGACACGTGGACAAGTACTGGTGGGCAGGGCCACCATATCCCCCTGACGGCACGTTGGGTGAATTTGGTGGGGGCTGGGACCGAGTCAGAGTCTGGGACCACTCACGTGCTACCCACACCAAGAGTAGCAGGTCCTACCTTGGTGCTGGTATCTGCAGCGTATTATGCCACCTCCTCCAAACCCCCTCCCCCCAGTCTTCCTCCGCCACCTCCACCTCTCAATTAAGAAGTGTGAGCACGTCGCCAGCAGTCGGTAGCGCGCGGTGTGGCAGCACGGCGGTGGGCAAGCGTCAGCAAGCCGTGCTGAAACTAATCAGCTTAGGTGACAAGAGGCACACGGCCCCCGAGCTGTTACAGGGTCTGACAGAGCAGACAGACCTCTGGCTTTCGCCACTTAGCCTCCAACCGGGCATGCTCATGTGTGACAGCAGCTGCAACCTGGTGGCGGCTCTGCAGCTTGGCAGCCTCACACACGTTCCACGCCACGCCCACATCTTCAATCTGGTGATTCAGCGGTTTCTGAAAAACTATTCCCCACTTGTCTGACCTGCTCAGCAAGGTGCGCTGCATCTGCGCACATTTCCACAAGTCCACCACGGATGCTGCCACCCTCAGGACACTGCAACATTGGTTTCAGCTGCCAGAGCACCGACTGCTGTGTAATGTGCCCTGCCATGTGTGGGCACTCTGATTTCTTCATGTGTAATACTGTCTTTGAGTTTCATGGGCTCGCCTATGCTGTGGGTGCACAGAGACTTCCCATTGTGGTGTTTTACCTATCTGGCACAAATACACTGAATGACTAGGGCAGAAGGCAGAGGGACTTCCCATTGCGGTGTTTTACCTATCTGGCACAAATACACTGAATGACTAGGGCAGAAGGCAGAGGGACTTCCCATTGCGGTGTTTTACCTATCTGTCACAAATACACTGAATGACTAGGGCAGAAGTGTGGGCCAAGGTCCTGGGCGTGGTGAAATTCTGCCGTGTGTGGGCACTCTGATTTCTTCATGTGTAATACTGTCTTTGAGTTTCGTGGGCTCGCCTATGCTGTGGGTGCACAAAGACTTCCCATTGCGGTGTTTTACCTACCTGGCACAAATACACTGAATGACTTTTGTAGGGTGCAGAAGGCTTCCCCCATGGCGGTATTCTGCTATCTAACACATACATAGAAAGAAGTGTGTGGGGACACATGGATTTCCCATAGCTATGTAACTCATGGCACCTTTGGTCACACAAGGTGGAGGCCGGGACCGAGCCTGACCCTGGGCCCGCTAACGTGCTTCCCACTCACAGTAGTGCGGGTTCTACCTCGGTCACGGTTTCTCAGGCTTTTTATGCCACCTCCTCCTCCTGCTTGGGGTCTGGGGATCTGCGCTGGTCGACATGTATTATCTATCGTGCTACAAATTACCACAGTTATCCGAGATACTGGATTGGAGCATTCACAGGAAGTGTAATGGATTTCATGAGACTTTCACGTGAGCGTGTGGCATGAGGGCAGCTGAATGCTGCGCTGGGAAAAATTTGAGTACGCTGTGGACGCAGGCTCGTGTGGATGATTGGACAGCAATGCCAGCATGTAACACAGGAGAAGAGGTAGTGGTGTCACCTGCAGGCGGTGATTGGCGTTGGTTGCAGCTAGTGTGGTGCTTAGCTAAGATGTGCCAGTGCATGTGCCTTGCTAATGATGATCTGTTCCAAGTAAATTGTTAGGGGGGTGACCGCCAGGCTCTTGCCCCAAATTTGGCTTAATAGTGCAACCTGGGAGCCTCAGATGCAGCCATGCATGCTGCCCCTGCCGTTCCCTATCTGTTTCTATGGTGTTTCCATGAGTTTGAGGTTTTCCAGTGTTTCACAAATCATCCCCTATGCGGAGCATCGGTGAGCTTGAAAAATGCTCGAGTCCCCAATTGACTTCAATGGGGTTCGTTACTCGAAACGAGCTCTCGAGCATTACGAAAACTTCGACTCGAGCAACAAGCACCCGAGCATTTTGGTGCTTGCTCATCTCTATTTACTAATAATTAGAGATGAGCGAGTATACTCGCTAAAGGCAATTGCTCGAGCGAGCATTTCCTTTAGCGAGTATCTCCCCCGCTCGAGACTGCAGGTTCGGGTGCCGGCGCGGGGGAGCGGTGAGTAGCGGCTGTCAGCAGGAGGGACCGGAGGGGAGAGAGGGAGAGAGAGATCTCCCCTCCGTTCCGCCCCGCTCTCCCCCGCAGCTCCGTGCCCACTGCCGGCACCCGAACCTGCAGTCTCGAGCGGGGGAGATACTCGCTAAAGGCAATGCTCGCTCGAGCAATTGCCTTTAGCGAGTATACTCGCTCATCTATACTAATAATCGATTTTTTGCTTCAAGGATGGCTTCACACTACATTTCCTGACTCTAATGCTGGTTCCATCCTATATTCCATCCTCCATGCAGAAAAATGCTTGGGGGCAGAAACAAGGGCAGAATTTGGATGGCATTAATAGTGAATATGTGAGATGGAGATAAAGAAATCAAATTAAGGGATACATCTAAAACAACACTGCTTTAAAACCTACGTATTTTATATTATATTAGGTATGAGTGATTATTTTATTTTTCATTAAGGGTTAATGCAGAGCTATGCACATTTTTCTAAATTTAGCTGATTATAGATAAGATACATTACAACTGGTGCTAGGCTGTGGGCCCAGGACTTCTCAGAAGTCAGATAAACAGGAAGCCAATCAGTTTGTGATAACAGATAATTCTGCAGATGCTTCTTCTAACTAAAAAAAACAACAAAATTGCTTTGAACTTTGCACTCATTTGATATGTGTAAATGAGGAAGGGAGTTATTTCATTTTTGCTAATATGTATTTTTGTTTATTCATACAGCACAATGTTTTACTTAGGGCGATATTGAGAAAGCTCATTATAATCGTACAAATGACAGTGGAATCCATACAAATTAAATGGTTTGTCCAGATTTGAACTATTGATGATCTATACTAGAGATGAGCGAGCGTACTCGGAAAAGCATTACTCGCTCGAGTAATGTGCTTTATCCGAGTATCGCTGTGCTCGGGTCTGAAGATTCGGGTGCCGCTGCGGCTGACAGGTGAGTCGCAGCGGGGAGCGGGGGGGAGCGGGAGAGAGGGAGAGAAAGATCTTACCTCCGTTCCTCCCCGCTCTCCCCTGCAGCTCCCCGCTCCGTGTCGGCACCCGAATCTTCAGGGACGAGCACAGCGATACTCGGATAAAGCAAATTACTCGAGCGAGTAGTGCTTTTCCGAGTACGCTCGCTCATCTCTAATCTATACTCAAGATAGGTCATAAATAGTTGATCTTCATTACTGGACGCCTAGGAAACCTGGTGCCAAACAGTGTATATTAATTTATCTATTAGATCCAATGGTCCTCCTAAGTTCCGTGCTACTAAAACGTAACCTTTTATTACTCTTTTAAATGGCAAACTCTTTATTAAAAACACAGCTGGTGCGCCTACCTATAAAGTGATATGGAAAAAGACCTGGGGGTACTCGTTGACTGTTGACTTAACTAGAGCAATCAATGCCAGTCAGCTGCTGCAAAGGCAAATAACGTTTTGAGGTGCATTTAAAAGAGGTATTGATGAGGGACGAGAACATTATTCTCCAACTATATAAGGCACTTGTCAGGCCTCACATGGAATACTGTGTACAGTTCTGGACACCGCTGCTCAGGAAAGACATTGCAGTGCTTGAGGGGGTTCAAAGATTGGCAACTAATTTAATGGGAGGACTGGAATACCCAGAAATTGGGATTATTCAGCCTGGAAAAAAAGATGGCTAAGGGGCAACCAATAACTATGTATAAATACATTACGGGATAATCTAAAGATCTGTCTAATGATCTGTTTGCACCTAGGACTGCGACGGTAACAAGAGGGCATCCTCTACATTTAGAGGAAATAAGGTTTAATCACCAACACAGTAAGAGCAGTGAGACTGCTTAAAACAGAGGAGCTTAAAAGGGGACTAGATGTATTTTTAAAGCACTATGACATTGCAGGACATATATTGAATAGTAACATATACATTATTGAATAGTAACATATACATTATTTAATGTCTAAGTTGTCTATTGACAATTACTAAGCCATACAGACCACTACTGCAGATCAGTCATAATGTGGCGCAATAGCTGTTATTAAAATTTCATCTGCACAGCCCGCTTCACATGTTTTGTTGCTACTGTAGCAGCATCAGGGGGTTGAGTGTGTAGGAAGTCCCACCCCTAACTTTCTCTGTTATATAACTGCTCCCCTATTGGTTTCAAGGAGCACACTGCTGTAGGTGTGGTTGATTGGGTTGGTTGATGGTGTGGAGTTCTCCAGTCAGCTAATTACCACTGGTCTGCTGCACATAAATGCCAGCCCCTCTTTCTAGTGAGTGCTGGTCATTTCTCTCTTCCTAGTCCCTCTCAGAACCCTGGTGTTTAGAGTCATGCATGTTTTGCTTGGTGTTACTGTAAGCATGAAGTTCTGCGTGGGATTCACTTGTCTGTAATTCCCTCGTCTGTTGGCGTGAACAGGGACATGTTCAGTGTCTGTGTATGTAACCAGACATGAGGTGTGAACAGTTACCTGTTTAGAGTGGATGTCCCTTGTCTGTTGTTGCGTGTGAATGGTGTCCTGTCTCTTACCATCTAGGGCGAGCCAGGCCCCTAGGTTCCAGCATGGGGCCATCCCTATTTGGACAATTGCCCCGCTTGTAGGCAGGATTCCTAGGGTTAAGTTGTCTTGTTAGAGTAGAGACACACGAGACAACGAGGAACCTTGTCATGAGCTTGTGAGCTTAAGTATCTTGGCCAAAATATGAACCATTACCTCGTATGTACTTTTGCTATTACATCTGCATCTGCCCGGAGGAAGGTATATTCTCGAAAGGTCGTTTATTACATCCAAAAAATTGTGTTCTATCTTTGACTATTTGTATTTTTTGTTGTGACATAAGATTTGTGGATATTAATTTCATTAGTTGTCAATCAGGTGAGTATAAATTTGTTCCCTTTTACGCAATAGCAGAAAAGAAAAAAAGCTTTGTTTAACCCCTTAGTGACGGTCCGATTGCCTTTTTACGCCCTAGCTCAGTGGGCTTTAATCCTAGAAGACGTAAAAACATGCATCCTCTTTGGATTAAAGCCCTCTTGGCAGGTAGCCGACAGCATGGAGCTTTCACCCCGGGCTGCGGGGAGCCCCCTCCGGCAATTCCAATCGCAATACAGTGCAGAAAACGTTAAAAAAAGTTAAAGTTTCAGCTGCCCTGATGGATTGGATCCATCAGGTCAGCTGAAATTACTCACCCGCCTTGTCCGTGGTGTCCTGCGATTAACTGGCCCTTCGGGAACAGTCGCCGCTTGTCTGCGCATGTGCGCCAGACGTATGACGTCAAGCACATGCGCAGAAGGCTGGAAGCCCCGGAAAATTTAAAACCTCCTGGCTTGCGGTCGCCAGGAGAGGTCACTGATAGCGGCGATCACGAAAAAGTTTAAAAAAAAGAAAGTTCAGGTTTTACCTGCCCTCATGGATCAGATCCATGGGGGACTTGAAAATACTCACCCCGGGTCCTCTGTGATGTCCTGGTCTTCCAGGACCTGAAGACCCCTTCTGCGCATGCGCGCCCATAGTCAATAAGGAAATTTGAAATCCCTCTGCTCCTGGCTACCACGTGTAGCCAGGGGCAGAGAGATGTCACCGGAGACCGCTGTATGCGGTTCCTGGTGACGTGATCACTGTTTTCCAATGGATAACAGTGATCATGTAAAGTAAAAAAAAAAGGTTTGAAAAAGTAAAAAAAAAAAAGTTTGAAAAGCTTACGTTTAATCTCCCCTCACAGATCATATACGTGAGGGAGGATGAAATGACGTACCAAAGGCCCCCGGATTTAATTGCGGACTTTGCAAAGCTTCTACACATGCGCCCGTCGCCAGAATGGCAGATGCTTGCCCAAAAGACGTGGATTGCCAGCGTAATTTAAAATCACCCTGCTCCTGGCTACAAAACTTAGCGAGAGCCTGGAGATTTCAGGAGGGGCCGTAGTGAGAGGTTCCTGGTCACGTGTTCACCATTATCAAATGGATATTGGCTAGCATGTAAAAGTTAAAAAAAGTTGAAGTTTCATCTCCCCTCACCCATGTGATCAGTGAGAGGAGATGAAACTTTACAGGAGGCCTCTGTATTTGAACCCAGAAGTGATCCTCCTCCATGAACCTTCCCAAATTCTGCACATGCGACCGCTGGCAAAACGCCGGACACATGCGCAGGAGTCGGGGAGCCCAGGAAATTAAAAATCTCTCCCTTCTGGTGACTAACGGTCACTCAGAGCCTGGTGCAGTGACCAGTGGCCTCGTTCAGTGGTCCCCGGTCATGTGATAAAAAGGTAGCGATCTACCTTAGGTCGGTCTCACATAACCGGATTGTCATTACGGATTCTGCATGCGTATGATCCGCGGTAATACGCAGATGAATCGCATTGGATTACACAATTCAGCTCACATTAGCGGGTTGGAATTACGTAATCCACTCGCAGAAAACAGAACGCAGCATATTCTATTTTATCGCAGATATCCGCAACATAGAACTCATTGTGCTCCATGGTTGCGGATACACCCGCAGCCCATACGCATCTACATTGTGTACGGGCTACGGGTACCCGTGTCATCGCTAAGCGACGGTGCGGGAAATACAAACAAGAAAAGGTGTACTGCACATGACTGCCTGTGTAAGTACGCAATTATACGCAGTACATTACGCGGCCGTACGCAACGTCACGGCTGGGCTCACAGCTGGAATCCACTGCGGGCCTCCGCAAACAGATTCCACAAACGGCCATGTGAGCCCGGCGTTATTTAGACTGCTATCTGTAATATGTAATTTACAAGAAGTCCCGGGAACGCTTGCCTTCCTGCAGTTCCAGGCGCAGCTTATTGAGCGACTTCTACGTGAGACCGCCGCACCTCAGCAAGATTATGAAGCCTCACAGAGTGCCCCTTTTTACTTTTTGCCCCTTCTGCTGAGGTCCTAAAATATCCCCAAATACATGAGTGGAGGAGGGATACCTGGTTTTATTGCCCCATGTACCCATCCCAACCAGGCCCCCATAATTACCCCGGTGCGGGGTGGGGGTGGGGATTATTTTTAGGGAGTCAATTTCTTTTCTGCACAAGTGGTCAATGGGGCCTGGAATTTATTCAGTTATGCCCTGCAATCCAACGGGTGTTCCTTCCAATATAGGCCTTGGCATGGGTCCTGTAAGTAGATTAGGGCCACAATGGGTATGTTTATGAACACAGGACAAATGGGGGTATCCATTTTAGGGTGAATGTCTTCATTCCTATGTACACTGTGCAAAAAAACCCCTGTTTTTAAATTGACACAATTGCCAAAAAAGTTTAAATTGTAATTCTTTCCTTCTGCTTTGCTTAGATTTATTCAAATACTGTGGGGTCAAAATACGCAGTACACCCATAGATGAATTCGGTAAGGGATGTAGATTTCAAAATGGGGTCATTTGTGGGGGTTCTTTATCGTTTTGGCTGCTCAATGGCTCTATAAGTGGGCAATGGGGCCTGGAATTTATTCAGTTGTACCCTGAAATCCAACGGGTGTTCCTTTCATTGTAGGCTGAGCCATGTGTCCTGTAAGTAGATTAGGGCCACAATGGGTATGTTTCTGAACACGGGACAAACAGGGGTATCCATTTTAGGGTGAAAGTCTTCATTTATACATGTGCTGTACAAAAAAACCTGTTTTTAAATTGACACAATAGCCCAAAAAATGAAAATCGTAATTTTTTCTTACTGCTTTGCTTAGATTTATTCAAAAATTGTAGTGTAAAAATACATAGTACACCCCTAGATAAATTCGTTAGGGGGTCTAGTTTTCAAAATGGGGTCATTTGTGGGGGCTCTCTGTCGTTTTGGCCGCTCAAGGGCTCTACAAGTAGGCAATGGGGCCTAAATCCCCTTCATGCTAAATTTCTGTTCTGAAAGCCACCGACTACTCCTTTCATTTTGGGCCCCATTGTGCATCCAGACAAAAGATTAGTGCCACAATAGGTATGTTTCTGAACACGGGACAAACAGGGGTATCTATTTTGGGGTGCAAGTCTTCATTCATGTGTGTGCTGTACAAAAAAAGCTGTTTTTAAAATGACAGAATTGCCAAAAAAACGAAAATCACAATTTTTTCCTTTTGCTTTGCTTCAATTCTTTCAAAAACTGTGGGGTCAAAATGGGCAGTACACCCCTGGATAAATTATTTAAGGGGTCTAGTTTTCAAAATGGGGTCATTTGTGGGGGTTCTCTTTGGTTTTGGCCGCTCAAGAGCTCTACAAATGTGCTATGGGGTCTAAAACACCTTCAAGCAAAATTTATGTTCTGAAAGACACCGACTACTCCTTTCATTTTGGGTCCCGTTGTGCATCCAGACATAAGATTAGGGCCACAATGGATATGTTTCTGAACACGGGAGAAACGGGGGTATCCATTTTGGTGTGTAAATCCTCATTTTCATGGGCTCTATAGGAAAAAAATATGTCTTTAAAATGACATATTTGCAAAAATATGAAATTTTATTTTTTCTCCTCTAAATTGAATTAATTCCTGAAAAAAACTGGTGGGGTCAAAATACTCATGACACCCCTCAGTGAATACATTAAGAGGTGTAGTTTTTAAAATGGGGTCATTGGGGGGGGGGTATCTATTATTTTGACACTTATGAGCCTTTGCAAACTTGGTTTGGTGCAGGAAAACAAAGTGTTCCTCAAAATGCTGAAAAGTAATGTTAAATTTGTACGTCCTCTAAATGGTTAAAAAAACAAAAGTTTTTCAAGTGTGCATTCAGAATAAAGTAAACAGATGGAAATATGTATCTTATCAAAAATTTGTACAGTATGTTTGGACATATTTGAGCTATTATGGTTGAAAATGTGAAAAAAATGACAATTTTTTCAAAATGTTTCCAATATTGGTACTTTTAATAAATATACACAAATTATATCAGTCTCTTTTTACAACCTAAATGAAGTACAACATGTGGCGAAAAAACAATGTCAGAATCACTTGGATATATAAAGCCTTTACGGAGTTATGCTACGTTGAACGACGCATGTCAGATTTCCAAAATTTGGCTCCGTCACTAAGGTGCAAACAGGCTTCGTCACTAAGGGGTTAATAAAGGAAAACTGTCATCTCATGTACTATATAAATCTGTACATAAGAACTGAGACACCTAATGGTTAATAGTGGGGTCATTGTTGTGGAGACCTACTTGAACTCTGAGAAGTGAAGGGTTCCCTAACACCTCAACTAAAGATACATGTTGTGTTCTGTCCATTTTGATTTTAATTAATATTAATAAAGTTAGTTTTTTAATTAATTCTTCTTCAGTGATTACCCTTATACTTATTTTTGAAGAATTTCTGCCTCAGTGACTTAGTTTTCAAAATTGGGTCATTTGTGGGGTTCTCTGTCTTTTTTGGCCGCTCAAGGGCTCTACAAGTGGGCAATGGGGCCTAAATCACCTTCATGCCAAATTTCTGTTCTGAAAGCCACCGATTTACTCCTTTAATTTTGGGTCCCATTGTGCATACAGACATAATATTAGGGCCACAATCGGTATGTCACTGAGCACAGGAGAAACAGGGGGATTCATTTTGGCGTGCAAGTCTTCATTCATGTGTGTGCTGTACAAAAAAAACTGTCTTTAAAATTACAGCATTGCCAAAAAAAACAAAACTCATAATTTTTTCCTTCTGCTTTGCTTAAATTACAAAGTGACTAGTGAAAAGAAATCAAAATTATTAACTGTGTTGATCCTTAATAGAGATGAGCGAACGTACTCGGATAGGCACTACTCGTCCGAGTAATGTGCCTTATCCGAGTACCTCCCCGCTCGTGCTGAAAGATTCGGGACGCGCTGCGGAGCGGGGAGCTGCAGGGGAGAGCGGGGAGGAACGGAGGGGAGATCTTTCTCTCCTTCTCTCCCACCCGCTCTGCCCCGCTCCCCGCCGCAACTCACCTGTCAGCAGCGGAGCGCCCCGAATCTTTCAGCACGAGTAGAGCGGTACTCGGATAAGGCACATTACTCGGACGAGTAGTGCCTATCCGAGTACGTTCGCTCATCTCTAATCCTTAATAAAATATAACCTTTATTAATGTTTTTTTTTTTAAATTGAAAGCCTCTTGGAACAGGTAGGACAAAGGACATTCACAATGCGAAACACTTAAACACAACAACGTGGGACCAGGACTAGTCAGAAGGATACTGAAAAAAATGCGTCACCCAAGACGCCACCCCACAAAGTGCAGGATTCCTTTTTGTTAGAGACAATCCTTCCGGGTGTATATCAATATCCGGACGTAGGTGGTGGCTAGGTGTAAAGTACCCAACAAAATTATTACCAAAGTTGAGATGATAATATACATAAGATGGGAAATGTTATTATCACTTAAAGAAATAACTCAGGTATATGGATAGCTAATAAGAAGTCAAAATAGCTAGTGATTATTTTCATCACTTAGAGAAATAACTCAGGTGTGTAAATAATTGATGAGAAATCCGACGCGTTTCCGTTAAATGAATAACTCCTCAGGGACTCATAACGAATATAACCTGAATTATATAGCAACAGAGGTGATAGAACTTGTCACCACGTGAAACGAATGAAAGATATGAGAAATGGAATAATGACAAAATTGTCATTCCTCAGGAAAGCATCCACAACACTTAGGTAACCCTGCTACTATAATGTGACAGCACCCCCCACCACTAGTGTAATGTTACAGCCCCTTCCCCAGCTACTATGTGACAGCCCCCCCCCCCACTACTACAATGTGACTGCACCCCCTGCCCCCACCCTGCTACTATAATGTGACAGCACCCCCCACCACTAGTGTAATGTTACAGCCCCCTCCCCAGCTACTATGTGACAGCCCCCCCCCCTACTATAGTGTGACAGCACCCCCCCCCTACTATAATGTGACATACGGCATAAATTACTCCAACAATTGCCTAATTTCATACTTTTTGCCATCTAAACGGTTTCTAGAGATATTTGCAAACATTTCCTCCAGAAAAGGAAGATCAAGCATAGTGGCCCAGTTGTTAGCGCTGCCTTCTTCCAGTGCTGGGGTTTTATGTTAAAATCTGACCAAGAACAACATCTAGATGGAGTTTTTTTATGTTCTCTTTGTGTTTATTCTTGTTGTTCTCTTCCTCTGTAGCAGAACAGACAAATGTGGTTTGAAAGTCTATTTTGAAAGACTAATGTCAAATGTAAGAGTCAGAGATTTATCAATTGATGAGGGGTGTAGGAGATATGATAGAGTCCCCAATTTAAGTGGGTGAAGAAACATAATTGTGATATAGCCCTCTATCAGATGTGGCGTCTCTACGCTATAAATCTCTCATCTTAATCATCTGAATACAGTGAAATTATCTGAATACAGTGAGACTGTTGAATATATGTTTGTCTTTGTGATATTTACTTCGCCAAAATTTTAATTGAAGAAATAAAAGTTCTATTTTAGATTAGTTTTTCCCTTCGGTGATTTCTAGTTTTCCAATTTGGAATTTTTCTGCCAACGGTGATTTGTCACATTAATTGATGAAAATCATTTTGGTTTTTCATGTTTTATTCAGTGCCTTTGCCAGTTCCTGCATTCATCTTTTTCATGCGCAATGCAGACAGCGCAGATGTAATGTGAGTTCTATGAATTGCATTAACATTCAAGCCTGCCCCACTGACGGAGTTTGTGGGTGAGGTCTCAGCAAGGAATACAGTACGTCATCTCTGTAATATGTTACTGCTCGAGTTCAGAGATCTCGTGCATGCGTAGTTGTAAGCAGTCTGACAGAACTGGGTGTACGCCATATGTTATCGCTTGAGTCTGGAGATCTTTTGCATGCGCAGCTGTAAGCAGCTCAACTGAGCTGGGTGTACTATGGAGCCACACAGACGAGCATGTGAGTGGCGGGGGGTACAATGACGGCACCTACATCTATGTGCTTGTTGCGTGCCTTATTCCGAGAGGAGTGGATACACCTGACATGGAGCCCACTAACCAGTAGTGAGTAGTCAGTAGCGAGATGTAAAAACTTCAATTAAATACCCTCACTCATCGCTTAGTTAATTCCTCAATATTCCGTACGCTCTATCTTAGAGATTAATTGCAGACGCAGTAAGGTTGTGCTATTGTGTACAATAACAGTATCCCTCTACTTTATTCAATATCTGAGACAATTCCTAGATGTTATAAGGGAGCTATATCTTCTATGAGTTCATCTAGTGATACATTGACACTCGCACCTTGCCCCATAATACTCATGCAAAAGTCGCACCCTAATATTGTCACGGTGCTATCTCTAATGGCCTGTATCAGAGGAATTCACATACAATTCCGTGATTTATTGGGAGTTAATGGAATGACCTGATATTAAATTGTGTGGTGATGTTTTAATTGCACATACCATATGCTATCATGATCATCACTCAGACGATACTGGCACCATTGATTTGCGTTGTATCCACACATAAATGTTGCATGTCAAACTATTTCCTTTATGCTAGGGAATAAATGACCCAGCATATTTGAATCCAACTACATACATTCTTCCCATGTCTAAGAGACACTGTTATATCTCTCTTCCAATTAATGTATGGAGCTGATTGTTCATTTCAGGAGATCTAATATACTGTCCCCTTTCATTTATTATATAACTAGAGATGAGCTAGCACACTCGTCCGAGCTTGATGATTGTTCGAGTATTAGGGTACTCGAGATGCTCGTTACTCGAGATGAGCACCACGCGGTACTCGAGTCAATTGCATTTCCTTCCCCGCATGTTTAGCGCCATTTTCAAGCCAATAGACATGCGGGGAAGGCATTCCCACTTCCTGCTGTGACAAACCAGCCCTATCCCACCCCCTGCAGTGAGTGGCTGGCGAGATCAGGTGACCGCTGAGAACTTAAAGTGGTCCCACCCGCGGCTCGCCTCAGACACATGCTGGCAGAGGTTAGGGAAAGTGCTGCTGCTGATATAGGGAAAGTGTTAGAGTAGGATTCAGTCTTCAAGAACCCCAACGGTCCTTCTTAGGGCTACATCTGACCGTGTGCATTACTGTGGCTGGCTGGGAGCAGTAGTGCACCATTTATTTTTTTTTTCATCTTGGGCTGTGCAGGCCATTTCAGCTATAGCATTCTCAGTCTGCAGTGTATTATGCAGAGTTTAGGGAAAGAGCTGCTGCTAATATAGGGAAAGTGTTAGAGTAGGATCATGTCTTCAAAAACCCCAACGGTCCTTCTTAGGGCTACATCTGACCGTGTGCATTATACTTGTGGCTTGCTGGGAGTTGTAGTGCATCTATTTTTGTGTTACACATCTAGGCCTGTTCCCAGCCTCTCAGTAATAGCGTTCTCAGGCTGCAGTGCCGTACAACCAGCTCTCACCGTGAAACTGCACTCAAATATTTCCTAGCCAACTGCGAACGACTTCATTTATACCCTTCTGTGTTTGCAGTGCATTAGACAGAGGTCTCACTGCTAAACAGTACTGTAATATTACCTGGGCCACTGCAAAGTATTTCAGCTCTGCCGCTGTGCTGAGCGTCTCACAATACCCTTTCCTTGGTGGGGTTGAGATAGCTGCAGTTACCAGCACTATCCACTGGCCTTAGCGTCTTCTCCCACTCCACACGGCCTCTATTATCTACAAGTATCTGCGAGCAGTAAATTACCCCTAGGTATCAGCGCAAGACAGCGGGTTAATTTTTTTAAGTCACAGCACAGAGCCTCCGCTATCTACAAGTCTCTGTGTGCGGTGAATTAAGTCACAGTTGTCAGTGCTGTACAGTGGGGTAATTTATTTGGGCCCTGCTCTATTCTTAATCCACCATGATGAGGAGTAGGGGTAAGGGTCAAGGACGTGGAGGTGGACATCCAAGAGAGGGTGTGGGCACAGGCCGAGTTCCTGGTCGTGGTGAATCACAGCCGGCTGCTGCGCGATTAGTAGAGAGGCAAGTTTCTGGGGTCCCCAGCTTCATATCACAATTTATGGGTCCGCGTGGTAGACCTTTATTACAAACAGAGCAGTGTGAGCAGGTCCTGCCATGGATGGCAGAAAATGCGTCAATGTTTCGACCACCCAGTCTTCTATGCAGTCCACTATTCCCGGCCTAGGGACTGTAACTCTGAATCCTTTGGCTGCTGCTCCTCCTTCCTCCCAGCCTCCTCACTCCATGAAAATGACATATTCTGAGCAGACAGACTCCCAGGAACTGTTCTTGGGTCCCTGCCATGAGTGGGAAAAAATGATTCCTCTTTCACCTGAGGAGTTTGTCGTGACCGATGCCCAACCTTTGGAAAGTTCCCGGAGTCTGGGTGATGAGGCTGGGGACTTGCGGCAACTGTCTCAAGAGCTTTTTTGTGCGTGAGGATGATGATGAGACACAGTTGTCTGTCAGTGAGGTAGTAGTAAGAGCAGTAACTCTGAGGGAGGAGCGCACAGAGGATTCGGAGGAAGAGCAGCTGGACGATGAGGTGACTGACCCCACCTGGTTTGCTAATCCTACTGAGGACAGGGCTCCAGAAGGGGAGGCAAGTGCAGCAGCAGGACAGGTTGGAAGAGGCAGTGGGGTGGCCAGGGGAAGAGGCAGGGCCATAGCAAAGAATCCCCCAACTGTTTCCCAAAGCACCATCTCACGGCAAGCCTCCGTGCAGAGGACTAGGTGTTCAAATGTGTGGATGTTTTTAAGTGAGAGCGCGGACAACCGACGTACAGTGGTGTGCAACCAAGATTAGCTGGGGAGCCACCACTACCAGCCTCCCCAACACCAGCATGCGCAGGCATATGAAGGTCAAGCACCCCACAAGGTGGGACGAAGGCCATTCACCGCCTCCGGATCACACCACTGCCTCTTCCCCTGTGCCCCAACCTGCCACACAGATCCAATCCCCCTCCCAGGACACTGGTACGAGCGCCTCCCAGCCTGCACCCACACCCTCACCTCCACGGTCCTCCACTCCATCCAGCAATGTCTCTCAGCACAGCGTTCAGCTGTCGCTAACACAAGCGTTGGAGCGAAAGCGCAAATACGCCACCACCCACCCACACGCACAAGCTTTAAACGTGTGCATTGCCAAATGAATCAGCCTCGAGATACTGCCGTACAGGCTTGTGGAAGCGGATGCTTTCAAAAACATGATGGCGGCGGCGGTCCCACGCGACTCGGTCCCCAGTCGCCATAATTTTTCCCGATGTGCCGTCCCAGCCCTACACCAGCACGCCTCCCACAACATAAATCGTGCCCTCACCAACGCGGTAACTGGGAAGGTCCACTTAACCATGAACACGTGGACAAGTACTGGCAGGCAGGGCCACTATATCTTCCTGACAGCACATTGGGTGAATTTGGTGGAGGCTGGGACCGATTCAGAGCCTGGGACCGCCCATGTCCTACCCACAGCCAGAATAGCGGGTCCTACATCCGTGCTGGTATCTGCGGCGTTTTATGCCACCTCTCCAAACCCTCCCCCTCCTCCTCCTCTGCCACGTCTACCTCTCAATTAGGAAGTGTGAGCACGTCGCCAGCAGTCGGTATCGAGCGTCGCGGCAGCACAGTGGTGGGCAAGCGTCAGCAAGCCGTACTGAAACTAATCAGCTTAGGCGAAAAGAGGCACACGGCCCCCAGCTGTTGCAGGGGCTGACAGAGCAGACCATCCTCTGGCTTTCGCCGCTGAGACTCCAACCGGGCATGGTCGTGTGTGACAACGGCCGTAACCTGGTGGCGGCTCTGCAGCTCGGCAGCCTCACACACGCGCCATGCCTGGTCCACGTCTTCAATCTGGTGGTTCAGTGGTTTCTGAAAAACTACCTCCACTTGTCTGACCTGCTCGGCAAGGTGCGCCGCGTCTGCTCACATTTCCAAAAGTCCACTACGGACGCTGCCACCCTCCAGACACTGCAACATCGGTTTCAGCTGCCAGAGCACTGACTGCTGTGCGACATGCCCACACGGTGGAATTCTACGCTGCATGTGTTGGCAAGGCTGTATAAGCAGCGTAGAGCAATGGTGGAATGCCAGCTGCAACATGGGCGGTGTAGTGGTAGTCAGCCTATGCAATTCTTTACTGAGGAGTGGGCATGGATGGCAGCTATCAACCAGGTCCTCGGAAACTTCGGGTAGTCTACCCAGATGGTGAGCGGCGATGCAGCAATCATTAGCGTTACCATCCCGCTGCTTTGCCTGCTGAGAAGTTCGCTGCAAAGCATAAAGGCCAACGCTTTGCTGTTGGAATAGGAGACGGGGGATGACAGTATGTCGATTGATAGCCAGACCACCCTCATGTCTATATCTCAGCGCGTTTTGGAGGAGGGGCATGAGGAGGAGGGGGAAGAGACAGCTGGCCACACTACAGAGGGTACCCATGCTGCTTGCCTTACATCTGTTCAGCGTGTATGGGCTGTAGAGGAGGAGGAGGACGAGGAGGATCCTGAAAGTCATCTTCCTAGTGAGGACAGCCATGTGTTGCGTACTGGTACCCTGGCACACATGGCTGACTTCATGTTAGGCTGCCTTTCCTGTGACCCTCGCATTAGACGCATTCTGGCCAACACGGCTTGCTGGGTGTACACCCTTCTTGACCCACGGTATAAGGAGAACCTTTCCACTCTCATTCCCGAGAGGAAAGGGGTACGAGAGTGATGCAATACCACAGGGCCCTGGTGGAAAAAGTGATACTAAAGTTCCCATCTGACAGCGCTAGTGGTAGAAGACGCAGTTCCGCACTCCCCAGTCAAGTCTGAGTCAGAGGGAGCACTGTAAAAAGATGGTGAGGGAATACGTAGCCGATCGTACCACCGTCCTCCGTGATGCCTCTGCTCCATACAACTACTGGGTGTCGAAGCTGGACACGTGGCCTGAACTCGCGCTGTATGCCCTGGAGGTGCTTGCTTGTCCTGCGGCTAGCGTCTTGTCAGAGAGGGTGTTTAGTGCAGCTGGGGGAATCATCACGGATAAGCGTACCCGCCTGGCAACTGCCAGTGCCGACATGCTTACACTCATAAAGATGAACAAAGGCTGGATTTCCCCAGGCTTCTCTTCTCCACCGGCAGAGAGCAGCGGAACATAATGATTCTTTCTCTGCAACCGGAGAAAAAAGCATTCTCTATCACCGGAAAAAAAGGGGGAATTAGCTTTGTCAATCACTCTAGGATATTATTACTCCTCCTCCTGCTACTCCTCCTCCAGGAACAACATGTCATCGCGCTGAACGGCCAATTTTTCTGCGGCCCAAAAGGCTCTGCTTATAATTTTTTTTACAATTTTTCAAAGTTTCCAAAGTATTGATACTTTAACAGAAACCAATTTTTTTTCACAGGGCTGCCTCCAGGCTCTGCTACAAATTAAGCAACAGCGAGCTGTATCTTTACAAAAATGATTATGGGTTTCACCTGCCCTCGCGGTTTAGCAATTTTTCAGGGGTGCACCTGTACTCTTGGTACACCAATTTTGCTGGCCCTCACCTACACTGTTATCTAACTAATTTTTCCGGCCTTCGTCCACACTCATGGTACACCAATGTTTCAGGGGTTTGCCTATACTCTTGCTACAGAAATGTTTCAGGGGTCTGCCTATACTTCTGCTACAGAAATGTTACAGGGGTCTGCCTATACTTTTACTACAGAAATGTTACTGGGGGTCTGCCTATACCTTTGCTACAGAAATGTTACTGGGGTCCGCCTATACCTTTGCTACAGAAATGTTAGTGGGGTTCGCCTATACTTTTACTACAAAAATGTTACTGGGGTCCGCCTATACTTTTACTACAAAAATGTTACTGGGGTCCGCCTATACTTTTACTACAGGAATGTTACAGGGGTCTGCCTATACTTCAGCTACAGAAATGTTACAGGGGTCTGCCTATACCTTTGCTACAGAAATGTTACTGGGGTCTGCCTATACCTTTGCTACAGAAATGTTACTGGGGTCCGCCTATACTTTTACTACAGAAATGTTACTGGGGTCTGCCTATACCTTTGCCACAGGAATGTTACAGGGAAATTCCATAGAAGGGGAGGCACTGGTATGACAAACTTGCTGTTTTATTGTTTAAAATATGTGCATATTCACAGAAAAGGAAGGACAGGTTTCAACTCTGTCAAGAGCCTTGATCACCTCTACATGCACTCTGTTCACAAACCTTTAAAAAGCCTTAGCCTTAATTAACTGATTAAAACCAAACTGTGAATTTTAACCCTTAATATGCCTAGTAGCCAGACTAAATCTTTCTGCAAGTCTCTCCCCATAAGAACTGACAAGAAAGCAGTCAATGCCATCATTCACCTCACTACATTATATACATATGGTTCCATAAATATTTGTAGGATAACTGAGTAATATTTTATAATAGAAAAAGAATCCCTGCTTGTTATTTGTTACATGGAAACAGATCATATTTATAAATGTGCTTTAGCCATCCATTATTTTTATCAGATGTGATTCCATAAACATCTTAATAATGATTAATTGATATTTTAATATTGGGACAATAAATTAATTGATATAATTTTATGTATAAAATCAGCTTATATATGAAGACAGATTGAAACTGCATATGGAGATTAATTAGGTTTTTGCTCAATTAGTTTATGTAAGTTAGTATATATAGAGGAGGTCTGTTTTAAAATTCCTGCCCCTTGGGTATCTGGTATTCAGCGCAAGTATCCAGAACGCCTCTCTTCTAAACACTCGTGCCTGGCTGACCTCACCCCCTCTGTTACCATTAGTAACTTGCTCTATCCCAAAAAGTTTAAAGCTATTCAAACTCCCTGAGTGTGTCTCCAGGAAGTGCTTTGCTGCTCCTGAACTATTGGTGTTGCCTTTTTTGCTGTATCGCACATGTGCCGCAATGCGGGTTCTGATTTTGCGTGTCGTACAACCAATGTAGTTCTTATTACATTCTGCGCATGAGATTACATAGATTGCATTACTGGTGTTACAATTCAGGTAGGTTTTAATTTTATATTCTTTAGATCCCTCACTATCCATGAAGCTATTTTTTCTGTTATCAGCCAGATGACACATGCTGCATCGAGAGTTACCACACCTAAAAAAACATTGTTTTTCAGCCATTGTGTTTTTTTCATTCCTGATTTGAATGTGCTTGGAGACAGCATGTCCCCTAAATTCCTACTTTTTCTAAACACGACCATAACCCCTTCATCTAATATACTGTCTACTGTATCATCTTGACGCATGATCGGCAAAAATTTGAAAAAAAATGTTTTTTATTTTATAAAAATCTCGACTATACACTGTGGAAAAAAATTAAACCTTTTCTCTTTATTTTATTTTCATTTCTCTTATTATTCAGTAAGGTCTCCCTATCCATTGTATCAATTCTGTTACAGGTTTTTTTCAAAGCTGATTTTTTGTAACCGCTCTCCCCTAATCCCTCTATAATCCCATTTTTTGTTTTGTCATATAGATCCTTACTGGTACATGCTCTTTTTGCTCGTATCATTTCCCCTGTTGGAATACCCCTCAATGTATGTCTGGGATGACTGCTGCTAGCGTGCAAAACCGTATTCCCCACTGCTTCTTTCCTAAACAAACATGTCTCTATTTTGCCAGTGGAGACATTACCTCTTAGGGTTAAATCCAGACATGGAATTTCTACATCATTTTGTGTAACCAACAAATTGTAGGTTGACCAAAATTGTCAGAACCTGCAACTCTCGGGGCCGCCGTGCCCGCACCACCGGTCCTGCCACCCGGGCTACAGGAGTGCGGCGGAGGGGAGCCCCGGTTCTTGTGATCTCCCCGGGCCGCTGTAAGACTGGTCGCCGCCGGGTTGCTAGGGAGGCAGCTGGTGCTTCTAGTCACTTGACTACCAGGCTGGCTTCCCTAGTAACGGTCTGTGCTGCAAGACTGGGGGCGTGCCCCCAGCACCTCCCTGATTAGCCCTGCTGCTGTCAGGCTCCCCGCCCCAATCAGCTTCTGGGGCGGGAGCACTGACAGCATTTAAATATGTGTGTTTTCCTGTCAGGCCTTGCCAGTGTTAGTTTGGTTCTCCAGCTGCACCCGCGTTTATCCTGACTGCTCTTGTGACCTCGGCTTTTCTGACACCTGCTTTGGACTTGACTACGTTTTTGCCTGACCCCTCCGTACTGCGTACCCTCTCGTTGCCAACCCGGATTGTCTGACCATTCTACCGTTGTTTTGTCTCAGTGTCTGTTTGTCTTCCCGTGTCCCGCTTCCCTAGTGAGGGTAGGGACCGTCGCCCAGTTGTCGCCCTGGGGGTTAGCCCAGGGGGGCAAGTAGGCAGGGACAGGGGTTGCGGGATATCTCAGGGACCCCCATATCCCGGACACTGTCCTGACAGTAACACTGGCCGAACGAAGGTCAGACCCTTGCATCCGCCCGGCAACTTTGAGCCCCTCGATGGAGGCCGTGGCGGCGTTAGCGGACCAGGTCCAGGTCCTTACGACCCTTGCCCAGGACCTAACAGCCCGCTTGCAGCCACAGGAACAAGTGGCAGCTGCAGGTCCCATGCAGCCCTCGTCCGCTCCAGGAACAATGTCAGAACCTCGAGCCACGCTTCCGGATTGCTTCTCCGGAGAGAGAGATCAGTTTTTTGCATTTAGAGAGAGCTGCAAGCTCTACTTTGATCTCCGCCCCCACTCCTCTGGTACTGAATACCAGAAAGTGGGAATCGTAATTACCCGCCTGAGGGGAGAGCCCCAAAATTGGGCTTTCTCGTTACCGGCTGGCTCTCCCACCCGACTATCCCTTGACGCCTTTTTTTCCGCCTTGGGTCAGATTTATGACGAACCCGACCGGGCCGGCTACGCAGTCTCCAAGCTTCTGGCCCTGCGACAGGGTCGCAAGATGGCGGAGGACTACTGCGCTCTATTCCGCCAACATTGTACAGAATCCGGGTGGAATGATGCCGCCCTAAAAGACCTATTTTTGACCGGTCTGTCTGAGGGTCTTAAGGACCTACTCGTGGCCCACCCGGAGCCTAGAACCCTAGAGCAAGCCATGTCGCTGGCTATTCGAGCCGACCGACGTTTGAGGGCCAGACACGCCGCTCGGACCACCCCACTCCCCACGCCTACTTCTTCGACTGACCCGACCGTTTTACCTCCCACCACCGAGGCCATGGAGCTGGGAGCCATGAACCCCAAGCAACGACGGGAATACCGCCTGAAGAAGAACCTCTGCTTCTACTGTGGGGAGCCGGGTCACCGCATTGCTACCTGCGCTAAGAAGCCACGGCAGGAAAAACTTCCGCTCCTAGGCAGTTGTCGGGGGGACTGTCTAGGAGCCAAGGTACTCCCTGTGTTGTCCAAAATGTTATTGCCTTGCACCCTAGAATTTCATGCTTTCCACCATACTGGGCGAGCCTTCTGTAAAAATCTAAACGTTAATTTGTCCTTTTCCTCCGCTTTCCATCCCGAGAGTAACGGACAAACGGAACGGATGAATCAAGAACTTATCCAGTATCTGCGACTGTTTGTCTCTGATAACCAGTATCAGTGGGCCAACTACTTACCTCTCGCCGAATTTGCTATTAACAACCATGTTAACTCGTCGACCCAACTGTCACCTTTTTTTTGTAACTATGGGTTCCATCCCCGGTTCTCGCTTTCTACTCCTGTTGTCTCGAACAATCCGGCCGCTGACATATCCGCTGAAGAACTGTGCACAGTTTGGGCCCAGGTTCGTAAGAACCTTCAGGGTTCCCAAGAGAAACTGCGTAAATACGCAAATAAAAGACGTACTATCTCTGCACCTTTTGTGGTCGGGGAGCAAGTTTTATTATCATCCAAGAATCTGAGACTTAAGGTTCCCTCCCTGAAACTTGCTCCTCGGTTCATTGGCCCATTTACTGTTTCTCAGGTTATCAACCCGGTGTCATATAAGTTGGCACTTCCTGACCCCTGGAAGGTCCACAAGGTTTTTCACAAAAACTTGCTTAAGAAGTATGTGACTCCAGTTCTACCCACCCAGAACCCGCCTCCGCCTTCTCTGGTACAGGGGGAACTGGAGTATGAAGTAGAAAGGCTTGTGGATGCCCGACGGGTTAGAGGTGTGCTGCAGTACCTGGTCCACTGGAGAGGATTTGGCCCTGAGGATAGGACGTGGGTCCCTGCCAGGGACGTTCATGCGCCACGCCTAGTCCAGTCGTTCCACAGGGCTTTCCCGCTTAAGCCCGCACCGGGCCATGGGGGTCCGGTGTCCCCCCGTAGAAGGGGGGGTACTGTCAGAACCTGCAACTCTCGGGGCCGCCGTGCCCGCACCACCGGTCCTGCCACCCGGGCTACAGGAGTGCGGCGGAGGGGAGCCCCGGTTCTTGTGATCTCCCCGGGCCGCTGTAAGACTGGTCGCCGCCGGGTTGCTAGGGAGGCAGCTGGTGCTTCTAGTCACTTGACTACCAGGCTGGCTTCCCTAGTAACGGTCTGTGCTGCAAGACTGGGGGCGTGCCCCCAGCACCTCCCTGATTAGCCCTGCTGCTGTCAGGCTCCCCGCCCCAATCAGCTTCTGGGGCGGGAGCACTGACAGCATTTAAATATGTGTGTTTTCCTGTCAGGCCTTGCCAGTGTTAGTTTGGTTCTCCAGCTGCACCCGCGTTTATCCTGACTGCTCTTGTGACCTCGGCTTTTCTGACACCTGCTTTGGACTTGACTACGTTTTTGCCTGACCCCTCCGTACTGCGTACCCTCTCGTTGCCAACCCGGATTGTCTGACCATTCTACCGTTGTTTTGTCTCAGTGTCTGTTTGTCTTCCCGTGTCCCGCTTCCCTAGTGAGGGTAGGGACCGTCGCCCAGTTGTCGCCCTGGGGGTTAGCCCAGGGGGGCAAGTAGGCAGGGACAGGGGTTGCGGGATATCTCAGGGACCCCCATATCCCGGACACTGTCCTGACAAAAATGTCATTGATGTATTCAACAAATTCCAATATATCAATAGTATCATTACCCAAGTCTGTACCCTTATCCCAGATGATAACTATGTCATCAATAAATCTAGCATACCACACCATGCGGCCCGCATACGGATTTCTGTGGTTGAAAATACAAAAATGTTCCCACCAGCTCATCGTGAGATTTGCTATGGATGGTAAAAAAAAATTCATTATCAAAAGAAAAAAAATGGTGTTTCAACAAAAATTCCGTAGCCAAAGCAATGAATTCCTTCAACTCATCGTTGTAATTACTAAAGGACTGTAAATGAAATTTCACAGCAATGAAAGGAGGCAGGACGGGGGTGGGGCTAAGTGCCGAGAATTAGCCCCACCCCGTTCCGCCTCTCCCCATTGCAAATAGTGCAGAGGGGTGAAGAGGAGGCAGAGAGGGGGCGGGAGATGAGTTCCTGCTCCTGGCTCTTTCATCCTCCCCTCCCCCTGCAGATGAGGACGATGTATATCGGCTCAGCGTGAAAACCGAGCCGATATACGTTTGTGTGAATGTACCCTTAGTCTGGCTACTAGGCATATTAAGGGTTAAAATTCACAGTTTGGTTTTAATCAGTTAATTAAGGCTAAGGCTTTTTAAAGGTTTGTGAACAGAGTGCATGTAGAGGGGATCAAGGCTCTTGACAGAGTTGAAACCTGTCCTTCCTTTTCTGTGAATATGCACATATTTTAAACAATAAAACAGCAAGTTTGTCATACCAGTGCCTCCCCTTCTATGGAATTTACTTGTGAAAAAGCCAAAGTGACAGCAAGGCTGTTCAAGCACTTGGAGACGCACCTGCTGCATGGAACCAGGAGCTAGAAGCCGTCTAAGGTGGGATGAAAATCTTTTTTTCTAAAGAATGTTACAGGGGTCTACCTATACTTCTGCTACAGAAATGTTACTGGGGTCCCCCTATACTTTTACTACAGAAATGTTACTGGCGTCTGCCTATACCTTTGCCCAGGAATATTACAGGGGTCTGCCTATACTTTTACTACAGAAATGTTACTAGGGTCTGCCTATACCTTTGCTACAGAAATGTTACAGGGGTCCGCTTATACTTTTGCTACAGAAATGTTACTGGGGTCTGCCTATACTTCTGCTACAGAAATGTTACTGGGGTCCGCCTATACTCTTGCTACAGAAATGTTACAGGGGTCTGCCTATACTTCTGCTACAGGAATGTTACTGGGGTCCGCTTATACGTTTGCTACAGAAATGTTACTGGGGTCTGCCTATACTTCTGCTACAGAAATGTTACTGGGGTCCGCCTATACTTTTACTACAGAATTGTTACTGGGGTCTGCCTATACCTTTGTCCAGGAATGTTACAGGGGTTTGCCTATACTTGTGCTACAGAAATGTTACTGGGGTCAGACCTATACCTTTGCTACAGAAATGTTACAGGGGTCTGCCTATACTTTTACTACAGAAATGTTACTGGGGTCTGCCTATACCTTTGCTACAGGAATGTTACAGGGGTCTGCCTATACTTCTGCTACAGAAATGTTACAGGGGTCTGCCTATACTTTTGCTACAGAAATGTTACTGGGGTCTGCCTATACCTTTGCTACAGGAATGTTACTGGGGTCTGCCTATACTTCTGCTAAAGGAATGTTACTGGGGTCTGCTTATACTTTTGCTACAGAAATGTTACTGGGGTCTGCCTATACCTTTGCTACAGAAATGTTACTGGGGTCTGCCTATACCTTTGCTACAGAAATGTTACTGGGGTCTGCCTATACCTTTGCTACAGAAATGTTACTGGGGTCTGCCTATACCTTTGCTACAGAAATGTTACCGAGGTCTTTCTATACTTCTGCTACAGAAATGTTACAGGGGTCTGCCTATACTGTGGGTGCAGAAAGACCTCCCATCGCGGTATTTTACCTATCTGGCACAAATACACTCACTGACTAGGGCAGAAATGTGGGCCGAGGCCAAGGTCCTTGGCGGCATGAAACTCTCCCATGTTTGGGCACTTGATTTCTTCCTGTGTAATACCATCTTTGTGCACTGACGGCATAGGCGAGCCCAAGGAACTCAAAGGCTTCCCATTGCGGTGCTGAGCTATCTGACACCTACACAGAATGAATAGGTTATGGACACATGGATTTCCCATTGCTATGTAACTCGCGGCACCTTTGGTCACACAAGGTGGAGGCCGGGACCGAGCCTGACCCTGGGCCAGCTCACATACTTGCCACACGGACTATTGCGGGTCCTACCTCGGTCATGGTTTCTTGGCCTTGTTATGCCACTTCCTAGTCCTGCTTGGGGTCACGGGATCAGCACTGAACAACATGTATTTTTTCTCGTGTTACCACAGTTATCTGAGACACTAGTTTGGGCCAAACAAAAAGAGCGTTACTGCATTAATAAGACGTTCACAGCTGTACTAGCATCGGAGTCCGCTTTATGCCCACGATTGCTGAGGGTGTGGGCAAAGGCCGAAGTCCTGTGGGAAATGCAGCTGTGCCACGTTTGGCCCGTGGAACTTCTTTCTGGTTCATCCAGTCTTTGGAGCGATGAAAGTAACCGCAACTAATTTAATGAGACGTTCATAGCTGTACTGGCAACAGAGTCCGCTTTATGCCCACGATTGCTAAGGGTTTGGGCAGAGGCTGAAGTCCTGGGGGAAATGCAACTGCGCCAGGTTTGGCCCATGGAACTTCTTCCTGGTTCATCCAGTCTTTGGAGCCATGAAAGCAACCGCAACTAATTTAATGAGACGTTCATAGCTGTACTAGCATCGGAGTCTGCTTTATGCCAACGATTGCTGAGGGTGTGTGCAGAGGCTGAGATCCTCGGCAGAGTGAAAGTCTGCCATGTTTGGGCACTGTAATTGCTTCATGTTTAATACTTTCCTTGGGTTCCTTTGGCTCGCCTATGCTGTGAGGTCGAGGCTCTTAGCAGGGTGAAACACTGCCATGTTTGAGCACTCTGATTTCCTCATGTGTAATACTAGGCTTGAGTTCCCTGGGCTCGCCTATGCTGTGAGTGCACAAAGACTTCCTATTGTGGTGTTTTACCTGTCTGGCACAAACACACTGACTGACTAGGGCAGAAATATAGGCCAAGGCCCTTAGTAGGGTGAAAGTCTGCCATGTTTGGGCGCTCTGATTTCTTCTTGTGTAATACCAACTTTGTGCACCGACAGCATAGGAAAGACCAAGGAACTCAAAGACTTTCCATTGCGGTTTTGAGCTATCTAACACCTACACAGAATGAACTGTGTGGGGACACATGGATTTCCCATTGCTATGTAACTTGCGGCACCTTGGGTCACACAAGGTGGAGTCTGGGACCAAGCCTGACCCTGGGCCCGCTTACGTGCTTCCCACACAGAGTATTGCTGCATTGTAGAGATGTGTAGAAGTGCTGGCACCTGAGTCTCCTTTATGCCCACGTTTGCGGCTCCTGACAATTTTGTGATGGAGGTGGCACGGGATTGGAATGATGATCGTACGTCACCCACACTTTCAAAGAGGGTCGCTGCCTGGCTCTGCCAACCCTCTGCAGTGTGTGCCTCCGGTTCCTCCTCATCCAGTATGCGCTTATAAATAGATATGAGGGTTGTTTGGCTATGAAGCGAGCATGTAGCATGAAGGCAGCTGAACGCTGCGCAGGGAAACTTTTGTGGGCGCTATGGATGCAGGATCGTGCAGGGAGGTTGGACAGCAATGCCAGCATGTAACCAAAGAGGCAACGGTTTCACCCACAGGCAGTGATTGTCCTTGGTTGCAGGTAGTGTGGTGCTTAGCTAAGGTGTGCCTTGCTAATGAGGGTTTGTCTGAAGTGAATTGTTAGGGGGGTGACGCCAGACTCTTGCCCCCATTTTGGCTTAATAGTGGGACCTGGGTGCCTCGGATGCAGCCCTGCATGCTGCCCCTGCCCTTCCCTATCAGTTTCTGTGGTGTTTCTATGACTTTCTGATGTTTTCTGGTGTATGACAAGACATCCGCTATGCGGAGCATCGGTCCCATACAAAGATGCTCGAGTCCCCCATTGACTTCAATGGCGTTCGTTACTCGAAACAAGCCCTCGCATATTATGAAAAGTTTGACTCAAGCAACGAGCACCCAAGCATTTTGGTGCTCGCTCATCTATATATATAAAGCTCCTTCCTCCATCAACACGTTTCTGCATCCAGTAACACAAAGATTGCTTCATGAAGACGGAGTTTTACACAGCGTGTTTAATTAAGGCCCTTATGGCCTAGATACTTCGTTAGAGAAACGACAAGTCTATGCAACCATATTGGCAGCCATTCCGGCTGTGATAGCAGTGTCAGAGATGGTAAGTAAACTCCAAACGGAGGCTTAAGTATCTGTTACTTCACCTCCTTACCTGTGACATCATCTCTATGCTCCGATAAGCTGATCGTAATGTTCGTCAGTCCCCAGCAAATCTCGCAATGTATTGCGGGATAGCGCATGCGCACTACGGGATCCCGGTATGCGTCGTCATGGAGGTTAATCCCGCGACCCAGACCTTCCTCATAGTCTCATGTGGTCGCATGCTGGGTGACGCGCCAAGGCCTACAGGCCCTAATTCTCTGCCAAAGCGCACTTAAACCACGTCAGGAATCATGTGACCGGATAACGCTGTAAATGAGAGGGTCCGTCGCTATGACTACCCGCGCATGTGCACTAGAGCATATGCACCGCAATACACCTATACCGCAAACACTATGTGGTGAAACCGCGCATGCTCAATGGAAATCAACGAGAGTCACCTCTCTTTCTCACAATCATTGACAAAAAGGTGCATTGTCCGTATATATCTAACAAAAGTACTACAGTGGTATATCTACACCTTATCTTTTGGTGTACTTACACATTTATTTATACTGTGTTTCTTAATTTTTAGGCACCTTACTTTTGGCCATAATTATAACTTCAGCCAAGGATGATATAGGTAAGTATGTCAATAAAGAAAATACCACATCAGTTCCATCAGTATATCCTATCTCAGACATCAATAATGAGGGGATATCGCACCATTTATGTCATTCTACCTCAGATGTAGGAATAAATTATTTTCTCATGTGGGGCATCAGAACGTCATAAATCAGAGATCTCATTCACACAGGTAAGTAATCATTGATATCTAAGTCCATTACTGGTTTTTATCACATTTTGAACATTGGGACACATAAAAGCTACACGTATATCGTCTACAGTTGGGTTTAGTAAGAAAGGGGTAAAAAAGAGAACCTCCCTATCGGGCCTGTTGGATGTCATTTAAACGTTACAAAAAATGATGGATTATCCATCTTAAGGGATAAACCTAAATTCGCCAATATTCATTTGAGCAGAGCAGAGAAGTAGAAGGAACAAGGAACTAGGTGAGCATCAAACGGCTAACCCTCTCAAAGACTTGTCATTTTATGATATTATTGATAATAGTGATAGTATTGTATATCATATATAACATATCAAATATTCACCATCCAGAATGCGGGCACCATGTTATTCAACAAATGCAGCGAAAGACAGGCTTTCATTCAGCCCAGATGGAGAACATGACTGCAGTTTGTATATCCAAAAGCTCTCTTTCTTTAGCAATTTCTTGTCAACATTGCCTCTCCTCCCATTTGTTCTTATCTTTTCAATTCCGCAAAGAATAATCACGTCAGGATCATTTGCTTGTTTTTCTTTGACATGGGTGGCTAGGCTGGTCTGTTCTTTGTGATTTATATTCCCGATATGGGATAGCACCCTCTACGCAATTCCTGCACCGTTTTCCTGACATAATCAAGCGGACAGGGACAGGAGGCCAAATAAACAACATTCCGCGTTCTGCAATTGATGAAGTCTCTGACTTGGTACTCAACTCCAGTGCTTGAACTTGTGAATGACGTACACTTTTTCATAAAACGACAGGCTTTACAGCCGCAGCAGGGATATGATCCTTTTGGAAGATCTCTCTGAAGCCATGTAGAGGTTCTAGGGATTGCGGGTAAATGGCTGTGTACCAGTCTGTCTCTCAGATTCCGACCACGTCTGATGTTATCTCTGGTCTCTCAGATAGGCAGCCCTTTAAATCCGCGTCTTGCAAGAGGATTTCCCAATATTTCTTCAATATTCCCCTTAATTGTGAGGATTTTTTGTCAAACGTGACAATAACTCTTACCCTACCGTCGCTTACCGTTTTTTCTTTCACCTTCAAAAATTCTTCTCGCCTAGAGCCCTGGGCGAAATTTTAAGCCTATGAGATCAATTCTTTCGGGTAACCCCTATCCTCAAAACGCCGGGACATCTCTTGAGATTTGGTCTCAAATTCACTATCACTGGGGCAGTTCCTCCGTACCCTAATAAATTGCCCCTTGGGTATACCTCTTTTAAGGGGTACCGGGTGATAGCTGTTCCAATGCAGCAAGGTGTTTGTAGCTGTCGTCTTCCTGTGAATTGTCATTTCCAACGATCCCAGAGCAAGAAATATGTAAATTCAAAAAATTAATACTAGAGACACTGATTTCTGCTGTAAAAGAGAGCCCCAGTTTATTAACGTTCAGATGTGCCACAAATTCATGCAATTCACCAATGCTACCAGTCCAAAGAATTAGAACATCATCTATGTAACGCAGCCATAGATCTCCCGTTCGTCTCGCAGAAAACTGCGGTTTCCTCCCACCAGCCAGGTACAGATTAGCATAAGTGGGGGCACACGGGCTCCCCATAGCTGTACCCCTGAGCTGGTGGAAGTACTTATCCTCAAACAGGAGATAATTCCGTTCGAGAACGAACGAGGCGAAGTAGCAACCGATTGTGCGCTCCAAGCTGTGTTCCTCTTTGAGAGATGAAAAATTCCACGGCACGAAGTTCGCCGGAGTGAGAAATAGAACTATAGAGCGATTCTACGCCCAAACTCGCAAGTTTGGTACCTGGTGTTACATATAGTCCTTCAAGCCATTTCAGCCTTGTGTAGGCTGGCAAAGCTTCAACAAATGGTCGTAGCAAGGTGTCAAGGTATCACCGGATACCCTGTGTCAGGCTATCAATACCCAAGACAATAGGTCTAACTTTCAACGGGGATAGACCTTTATGTATCTTGGGTATGTCTCAATTAATGTGAGAGGCATTCTGTTACCATCTCAATGGAATCCCGTAAAGAACATATGAAAACCATATGGAGCTAGTGTGTATTGCCAGTCACTATATGAATAGGAGATTGCATAAGACTGCCATATGCACATACCACCAATAAGATACATAGACCACTAGGTGTTTCTGCTACTATTAGGGTAAATATACACCAAGCAGTGTTACTAAACTGCTAAACAACATTAGTTCAAGGCTAAAACAACATCAAATGCAGTGAGCTGTGTGCAAAATAACTTTATTAGGGATCAGGCCCACGGCCGTGACGGGCTCTGCAAGCGGAATAATGCAGCGGAGTCTGTCACAGCGCCCCCCTCCCCCCCCCCCCCCCCCCCCAAAGACTTCATACTCACCTCCGGATCCGCTGTGAAGCTCCCGCATGACGCACCGACAGTGTCATATAACGTGCCGACAGTGTCATATGACGCAGCCGGCGGTGGGCAGGGCGCATATTCACGTTATACTTCCCCTGTGCTACAGTGGAAGTATAGCGTGACGGCCGGCTTCCATTGACTACAATGGAAGCCGTCCGTGTGTATTCCCACGGCAAATAGGACATACCTCGGGTTATTTTACGCTGTGGAAATCTGCGGTGGAATTTCACAGCGTGAACATTCAGCTATTATGTTCAATAGAACCTAATAGCTGCGATGAAAGCCTGCGGAAATTCGGCTGTGGTCATTAGCCCTAAATCATCCGTAGACGTAAATTTTTGTTTATTCATACAATGAACATAAGCAAAACGTAATGAAGCACATTATCCAATACTTCAGAGAGGAGCTTGCAGAGGAGCATGTGAATTGCGCAGAAGCACGTAAATTGCATATATCCATGAGTGTATCAATAACTTTATGGAGCAAATAAACCATTCCAGGGGTGCTCTACCTGCCAAAAGGAGACAAAAAAGACATAACAGGTAATATACAAACTAGAACAGATTAAAAACAAAAGAGACACTGTATGATACCGAACTCCATATCTGCATTATAATAAGTCCCACTTCATATACAGGAAATTGCATACAAGCATAAAATATCAAAAAGCCAACATGCATATGTATATATAAGAGAGAACGTGAAACCACACCCACACACATATATACATATCACAAACAAAATAAATAGATCCAGCCATGGCCAACAAACCAGCAATGTCAAATCATGTATATTGCTGCATGTCAATACAGGTCTGGATCCTAATACCTCCTGCAAGCAAATCCATAAAGGTTGGGACAAGGGCAATATTCAAAGTTCAAACCCCTGAAAATCATTTGGAGTTCCATTGAAAATCCATTGGAGTTCCAATTTTTTAAGACTCTCTTCTCTGTCACCGGCACGTTGAAGTTTGGGAATACCATCTATTACGCGAAACCGTAACTGGCTGACCGTGTGGCCTGCTTGCTAAAAAATGCCATGCAACTGGTACATCAGAGTTACCAGTTCTAATGGTACTTTTGTGCTTAGCTATTCATGCTCGCACTTCCATTGTCGTCTCACACCTTTCTGGTTTATGTGGAGTACAATATCTGTGTATATGTGGGTGTCTTTTAGTATGCATTTATGCTTGACAAAGACCACTTGTGTCAAATATTGATATGGAGTTACAATCAACCTGGCGGATTTTTTCTTACAAACTTAAAGTTTATTTGAGTTCCTGAGGGCTGCTCCTGGCTTTGCATATTGGACTGTATCTTGGAGACTGGGGATTCGATGGTCATTTTTGGTTGCTAACCAGTTGTTACATTATTTTCCCCACTGTGTTGGTTATACACAGTGTGCCGCTGGCCTCTTTATCGTGTACTTGGACGGAAACAAGATAGATGTCACGGGTATCTCTGTGATCTCTCCCAGCAATGGCTGCAAAGTACCTGGCTCGGTCGCGCACAGTGGCAAAAGGGTTACTACAGTCAACAATTATTAACGATGGTTTGTCACGTGACGCCAGCACCTCTTTCCAGGAACTCCAAGGGTTAATGACAAAATAACTGACATTTATCCTGATAGCTTTGATTAGCAAACTGGAGGTACGCAGTTTACTTCAGCTTTTAGTAGTATTCAGAACAACAATTACAAACTTGCAGTAATGGCAGAGGTATTGCTTTGCATAAACACAAATAACATTGCTCCACAGTTCAGTTTAATACAACACAAGTTAATCTTCAAGGTTACTCTGTAAAATTCCCACAGTCCTAGTTATCTAATGGGGCTTTGCTAGAAGATTATTCTACAGAATAATGAAGTTGATTTAAGATGGGCCTCTTTCACTTTCCCTGGCTTTGCTTTTAACTGGGTTTTGTGTAACTTACTGCTAAAAATATAGGTCCCAAACTTTCTCCTTCACAATGTTGTTGATTCAGTAGCTTGCTAATCCTTGCTTTCCACTCTTTAAAAGGGGGGCGATAGCCCACAATGCTGTAGAGAATCGATGAGAAATTGACGTTCGATCTCCATTCCAATCCTGTGCCACCTCCGTCAGGAGCTGCAAACGTGGGCATAAAGGGGACTCAGCTGCCAGTCCAGCACTTCTACACATCTCCACAATGCAGCAATACTCGGTGTGGGAAGTATGCGAGCGGGCCCTGGGTCAGCCTCTGTCACAGTAAACACCTTGTGTGGCCCAAGGTGCTGCGAGTGACATAGCAATGGGGACTCCATGTGTCCACACACTACTCATTCTGTTTGGGTGTCGGATACCTCATCAACAACGCAAGGGGTAAACCATCTGCACTCTGCACCCTACCCAAGTCTTTCAGTGTTTTGGGGACAGACAGGTAAAACACCTCTAAGGGAAGTCCATGACCTAAACATTCTTGTTTTTTTTTAAACTTCCAGGCAGGTACAACTCCGCTATGGCAAGTCTGTGTGCACCTGTAGCATGGGTGGCTAGCAGGAACACACAGACGGTACCTGAAGAAATCCCACTGCAGTGCCCCGGATAGCTGAGGTTACGTGAGAGGAAATACATGTTGGCTACGGCCCACACGCCATGCCCTAGACATTCTTGGTTTTTTAAAACTTCCAGGCAGGTACACCTCTGCTATGGAAAGTCTGTGTGCACCCACAGCATGGGTGGCTAGCAGGAACGCACATACGGTACATAAAGAAATCCCATTGCAGTGCCCCGGATAGCTGAGGTTACGTGAGAGGAAATACATGTTGGCCTCGGCCCACAATCCATGCTCTAGTCAGTCTGGGTTTTTTGGGGGGCCAGATAGGTAGAACACCACGATTGGAAGACTTAGTGCACCCATAGTATATACAGACCCCTCTAATATTCATGTAGCAAAGGTATAAGCTGACCCCAGTAACATTTATGTGGCAGAAGTCTAGGGAGACCCCATTAACATTTCTGTAGTAACAGTATAGACAGACCCCAGTAACATTAAATTAGGAGAAGTATAGGCAGACCCCTGTAACATTTATGTAGCTGCAGTATTGGCAGACCCCTGTAACATTTGTGTAGCAGCAGTATATGCAGACCCCCCGTAACATTTACGTGGCAGAAGTATAGGCAGACCCCAGTAACATTCGTGTAGCCGAAGTATAGGCAGACTCCTGTAACATTTAAGTGGCAGCAGTATAGGCAGACCCCAGTAACATTTCTGTTGCAGCAGTATAAGCAGATCCCTGAAACATTTATGTAGCAGAAGCATAGGCAGACCCCAGTACAATTTTTAGAGCAGAAGTATATGCAGACCCCCTGTAACATTCATGTGGCAGAAGCATAGGCAGACCCCTGTAACAGTTATGTAGCAGCAGTATAGGCAGACCCCTGTAACAGTTATGTAGCAGCAGTATAGGCAGACCCCTGTAACAGTTATGTAGCAGCAGTATAGGCAGACCCCAGTAACATTTCTGTTGCAGCAGTGGAAGCAGACCCCTGTAACATTTATGTAGCACAAGCATAGGCAGACCTCTGTAACATGCCTGTAGTAGAAGTATAGGCAGATCCCCTGTAACATTTGTGTGGCAGAAGTATAGGCAGACCCCAGTAACATTTACGTAGCAGCAGAATAGGCAGACCCCAGTATCAGTTGGGTAGCAGCAGTATAGGCAGACCCCAGCACCATTTCTGTAGTAGAAGTACAGGCAGACCCCTGCAAAATTTCTGTGGCAGCAGTATAGGCAGACCCCATATACATTTTTGTAGCAGAAGTATACGCAGACCCCTGTAACATTTCTGTAGTAACACTATAGACAGATCCCAGTGACATTTCTGTAGCAGAAGTATAGGCAGACCCTGTAATATTTACGTGGCGGCAGTATTGGCAGACCCCTGTAACATTTACATGGCAGCAGTACAGGCAAACCCCAGTAAAATTAACGGGGCAGCAGTATAGGCAGACTAACATCCTTGTGGCAGCAGTATAGGAAGACCCCTGTAAGATTTACGTGGCAGAAGTATAGGCAGACCCCTGTAACATTCAAGTGGCAGCAGTATGGGCAGACCCCTGTAACATGTAAGTGGCAGCAGTATAGGCAGACCCCTGTAACTGTCTTGTAGCAGAAGTATAGGCAGGCAAGTAGACCCCAGTAAAATTTCTGTAGTAATAGTATAGGCCAACCTCTGAATCATTGGGATACCATGAGCGTAGGCGAAGGCCGGAAAAATTAGTTGGATAAGAGTGTAGTCGTGGGCCCCAAAAATTAGTGTACCAAGACTACAAGTGTACCTCTGAAAAATTTATCAACCGAGAGGGCAGGTGAAACCCATAAACATTGTTTTAAAGATATAGCTCACTGTTGCCTAATTTGTAACAGAGCCTGGAGGCAGCCCTGTTGAAAAAATTGGTTCATGTTACAGTCTCAATACTTTTGAAGCTTTGAAAAATTAAAAAAAAACAAATGGTAGATGTAGATGAGCCTTTAGGGTGCAGAAAAATTGGCCGTTTAGCGCGATGACATGTAGTTTCTGGAGGAGAAGTAGCAAAAGAAGGACTAATGTCAGAGACAGATTGACAAAGCTAAATGCCCCATTTAACCGGTGATATAGAGGACAGTGCTTTTATCTGCGGTTGCAGCGAAAAGAATTTTTAGGTTCCGCTGCTCTCCGCCGGTGAAAAAGAGAAGCCTGGGGAAATCCAGGCTTTGTTCAACTTTATGAGTGTAAGCATGTCGGCACTGGCAGTTGACAGGCGGGTACGCTTGTCTGTGAGGATTCCCCCAGCTGCACTAAACACCCTCTCTGACAAGACGCTAGGGGCAGGGCAAGCCTGCACCTTCAGGGCATACAGCGCAAGTTCGTGCCACGTGTCCAGCTTTGACACCCAATAGTTGTATGGAGCTGAGGCATCACGGAGGACGGTGGGACAATTGGCTGCGTACTCCCTCACAATCTTTTTACAGTGCTCCCTTCAACTCAGCATTGACTGCGGAGTGGTGACGCAGTCTTGCTGGGGAGCTATAAAGCTGGCAAAGGCCGTGGAGAGTGTTCCCCTGCCAGCGCTGAACATGCTGCCTGATCTCGGCGCCTCCCCTGCTACTTGGCCCTCGGAACTGCGCCTTCTGCCGCTAGCGCTGTCAGATGGAAAGTTTACCATCAGTTTGTCCACAAGGGCCCTGTGGTATTGCATCACTCTCGAACCCCTTTCCTCTTCGGGAATGAGAGTGGAAAGGTCCTCCTTATACCGGGGGTCGAGAAGGGTGTACACCCAGTAATCCGTAGGGGCCAGAATGTGTCAAACGCAAGGGTCACGAGAAAGGCAGCCTAACATGAAGTCAGCCATGTGTGCCAGGGTACCAGTATGCAACACATCGCTGTCCTCACTAGGAAGATCACTTTTCGGATCCTCCTCCTCCTCCTTCTCCTTCTCCTCGTCCACAGGCCATACACACTGAACAGATGGGAGGCAAGCACCATGGGTACCCTCTGCAGTGGGCCCAGTTGTCTCTTCCCTCTCCTCCTCCTGCTCCTCCCCCTCATCCTCCTCCTCCAAAATGCGCTGAGATATTGACATGAGGGTGCTCTGACTATCAAGCGACATACTCTCTTCCCCTGTCTCCTGTTCCGACCGCAAAGCGTCAGGCTTTTATTGTTTGCAGCGAACTTCTCAGCAGGCATAGCAGAGGAATGGTGATGCTAATGATTGCAGCATCGCCGCTCACCATCCAGGCCCACTCCTCGTTAAAGAATTGAGTAGGCTGACTCCCACTACGCCGCCCATGTTGGAGTTGCTATTCCACTATTGCTCTACGCTGCTCATACAGCCGGGCCAACATGTGGAGCGTAGAATTCCACCGTGCGGGCACGTCGCACAGCAGTTGGTGCTCTGGCAGATTAAACTGATGTTGCAGGGTCCGCAGGGTGGCAGCGTCCATGGTGGACTTGCGGAAATGTGCGCAGACGCGGCGCACCTTGCTGAGCAGGTCTGACAAGTGCGGGTAGTTTTTCAGAAACAACTGAACCACCAGATTGAAGACATGGGCCAGGCATGACACGTGTGTGTGTGAGGCTGCTGAGCTGCAGAGCCGCCACCAGGTTACGGCCGTTGTCACACACGACCATGCCCGGTTGGAGGCTCAGCGGCGAAAGCCAGAGGTCGGTCTGCTCAGTCAGCCCCTGCAACAGCTTGGGGGCCGTGTGCCTCTTGTCACCTAGGCTGAGTAGTTTCAGCACGGCCTGCTGACGCTTGCCCACCGCTGTGCTGCCGTGCCTCGTCACACCAGCTGCTGGCGGCGCGCTGCTCACATTTCTTAATTGAGAGGTAGAGGTTGCGTAGGAGGAGGAGGGGGAGGGTTTAGAGGAGGTGGCATAGACCGCCGCAGATACCAGAACCGAGGAAGGACCCGCAATTCTGGGTGTGGGTAGGACGTGTGCGGTCCCAGGCTCCGACTCGGTCCCAGCCTCCACCAAATTCACCCAATGTGCTGTCAGGGAGATATAGGGGCCCTGCCCGCCAGTACTTGTCAACGTGTCCGTGGTTAAGTGGACCTTCCCCGTAACCGCGTTAGTGAGGGCATGATTAATGTTGCAGGAGACGTGCTGGTGTAGGGCTGGGATGGCACACCGGGAAATATAGTGGCGACTGGGGACCCAGTAGCGTGGGATCGCTGCCGCCATCATGTTTTTGAAAGCCTCCGTTTCCACAAGCCTGTATGGCAGCATCTCCACGCTGATCAATTTGGCAATGTGCACGTTTTAAAGCTTGAGCGTGCTGGTGCGCGGCTGCGTATTTGCACTTTCGCTCCAACGCTTGCACTAGCGACAGCTGGACGCTGCGCTGAGAGACATTGCTGGATGGGGCCGAGGACAGCGGAGGTGAGGGTGTGGGTGCAGGCCGGGAGGCTCTCGTGCCTGTGTGCTGAGAGGGGGGGTTGGATCTGAGTGGCAGGTTGAGGCCCAGGGGGAGAGGCAGTGGTGCGACCCGGAGGAGGTGAACGGCCTTCGTCCCACCTTGTGGGGTGCTTGGCCATCATATGCTTGCGCATGCTGGTGGTGGTGGGGAGGCTGGTACTGGTGGCTCCCCGGCTGATCTTGGCGTGACACAGGTTGCACACCACTGTTCGACGGTCGTCCGCACTCTCACTGAAAAACATCCACAACTTTGAAGACCTAGGCCTCTGCAGAGTGGCTTGGCGCAAGGGAGTGCTTTGGGAAACAGTTGGGGGGAGTCTTCGCTCTGGCCCTGCCTCTACCCCTGGCCACCCCACTGCCTCTTCCAACCTGTCCTGCTGCTGCACTTGCCTCCCCCTCTGAAGACCTGTCCTCAGTTGGCTTAGCGAACCAGGTGGGGTCAGTCACCTCATCGTCCAGCGGTTCTTCCTCCGAATCCTCTGTGCGCTCCTCCCTCGGACTTACTGTCCTTACTCACAGATAGACAACTGTGTCTCATCATCATCGACCTCCTCACCCACTGAAAGCTCTTGAGACAGTTGCCGGAAGTCCCCAGCCTCATCACCCAGACCCCGGGAACTTCCCAAAGGTTGGGCATCGGTCACGACAAACTCCTCAGGTGGGAGAGGAACTATTTTTTCCCAATCAAGGCAGGGGCCCGAAAACAGTTCCTGGGAGTCTGCCTGTTCATCAGAATGTGTCATTTTCATGGAGTGAGGAGGCTGGGAGGAAGGAGGAGCAGCAGCTAGAGGATTCAGAGTTGCAGCAGTGCACGGTGTAGAAGACTGGGTGGTCGATTGCTGGATGCATTTTTTGCTATCCACGACAGGACCTGCTCACACTGCTCATTTTGTAATAAAGGTCTACCACGTGGACCCATAAATTGTGATATAAAGCTGGGGACACCAGAAACTTGCCTCTCTCCAAATCCTGCAGTAGCTGGCTGCGATTCACGTGGACCAGGAACTCGGCCTGTGCTCACACCCTCACTTGGACCTCCACGTCCTCGCCCGTGTCCACAGCCACGTCCTCTAGGCCTACCCCTACCCCTCAGCATGTTGTATTTCGAATACAGCAGAGACAGAGCGGTGGCAAAAATTAGGCAATTATTTGCCTGCACTTGGAGGCTGACAGCGGTTATGTTACGCACACTGTAGGCCAAAAAAATTATACGCTTGCTGGCTAATAGTGAGTCACTACAACTCCCAGCAGCCACGCAGTAAACTGCACACGCTCACAGGTAGCCCTAAGGAGGATTTTTTTTTCAGTTTTTTTGGAAAAAAACAGCAGCCTAGATAGCATGTATATGTTGCTCCCTCTATCAGCGTCTGTGGCCGTATGCTGTGCGTGAAGTTGACGGGACGCACAGAGCGGTGTAAAAAATTAGGCAATTATTTGCCTGCACTTGGAGGCTGACAGCGGTTATGTTACGCACACTGTAGGCCAAAAAAATTATATGCTTGCCTGCAGAAAGGCCTAGCTGGCTAATAGTGAGCCACTACAACTCCCAGCAGCCACGCAGTAAACTGCGCACGCTCACAGGTAGCCCTAAGGAGCATTTTGTTCCCAGTTTTTTTGGAAAAAAACAGCAGCCTAGATAGCGTGTATATGTCGTTCCCTGTATCAGCGGCTGTGCCTGTATGCTGTGCGTGAAGTTGACGGGATGCACAGAGCGGTGTAAAAAATTAGGCAATTATTTGCCTGCACTTGGAGGCTGACAGCGGTACTGTAATGCGCACTGTAAGCCAAAAAAATTATACAGTAGGCTGCAGAAAGGCCGAGCTGGCTAATAGTGAGCCACTACAACTCCCAGCAGCCAGGCAGTAAACTGCACATGCTCACAAGTAGCCCTAAAGAGGATTTTTTTTCCAGATGTTTTTGAAAAAACCAGCAGCCTAGATAGCGTGTATATGTTTTTCCCTCTATCAGCGGCTGTGGCTGTATGCTGTGCGTGAAGTTGACGGGACGCACAGAGCGGTGTAAAAAATGAGGCAATTATTATAAATTATACGCTAGGCTGCAGAAAGGCCAAGCTGGCTAATAGTGAGCCACTACAACTCCCAGCAGCCACAAGGGTAATGCACACGGTCACAGGTAGCCCTAAGCAGGAGCTTTTTGGGGGTACTTGTTGACAGGATTCTACACTACCACTGTCCCTGCCTCACCAGTACTGCCCCTATACTCTGTATAATTGGCTGCAGACTGAGAATGCAATAGTCTGCAGAGCCCAAGATGAAAAAAACAATTGGTGCAAAACTGCTCCCAGCAGCCACAACAGTAATGTACACGGTAAGATGTGGCCCTAAGAAGGACCGTTGGGGTTCTTGAAGACGCTGGCAGTAGCCTAACGCTCTCCCTATAGCAGAAACAGCACTCTCCCTAATCTCTGCCAGGGTGTGTCTGAGGCGAGCCGCGGGCGGGACTACTTTAAATACTTGGCGGTCACTTGATCTCGCCAGCCACTCACTGCAGGGGGATAGGGCTGGAACGTCACATGAGGAAGTTGTAATGCCTTCCCTGCATGTCTATTGGCCAGAAAATTGCGCAAAACATGCAGGGAAGAAAGTGGAATTGACTCAAGTACCGCGTGGTGCTCGCCTCTAGTAACGAACATCTCGAGTACCCTAATGCTCGTGCGAGCATCAAGCTCGGACGAGTACGTTGGCTCATCTCTAGAGATAATCACACCGTATATGCATAATACTGCATGCTAATACACATACAGCAGTTCTTAGCATCTACACCAAGGTGTGAAAATGTTGATGATGAAAAAGAATAATTATGAAAAAGATAGATAAATAGATAGATGTTAATTTCTTATATAGAATTTGCAAGTGTTAAATGAATACAATGACTAATACAGTTATATAGGATAATCTCTTATTTTATTTAGAAGTACGTTACTAAACATAATATCTGTCTAGAAGTCAAAGGAACATGCAGTGTGCTAATTATGCTAGTTTTGTTCTTCATAGTAATCAATCTCCTTTAAAGGTGGGAAGTAACAATCTTAAAGATTTGGTTGATATCTATTTTTGCACATTTTTGTTGGGTTTCCTGTGCTTTGAGCTTTTAGACATCTCTCAAACATTTGATGCAGTGTAGATAAACCTGATGTTCCTCACAGCGCATTTACTATCTGACTAACCATCTGCTGAATATGTAGAAATCACTCATGTACAAAACCACATTAAATGTACTGTATGAGAAAATAATGTATCTAAAGATAGTTAACATTTTATGGGCTTGAACAGATATACTTTAATGTACTGTAAATTAGGAACTAGTTGAGAAGTGGAAATGTACTGCACCGTCTTATACATCCCTTGAAATCATAAGTAATTAAAAATGTTTTGAATAAAATAATAAATTGTGAAATATTTAATGCCCAAGATCTTAAGGCCCATTTAGACGGGACGAGTGTCGGGCAAATGATGGCTCCACTCCATTGAGTATCACTAAACGATGATCGTTCAGCTCATCATCCATGGTTTATGCAGCATAAACGATGGCCGATGAGCTGATCATTCAGTGTAAATAGCGGCCATTCAGTACTGGAATAAAATTCACTGTTCTATTTTGCAGCGATATATGCTGTCACAAACTCTTTTTTGCTGTTGTGCAAACATGTCACCAGAAAGGGGTTAAACGCTGCCATGAAGCTAATGCAGCTTACATGAGACAGCGACAAGCCATGGTTTCACCTCATGGAGCTGCTGAAGTTTGTAAATTATGTGCAGCAAATATGCGAAAGCAACATAGCAGAGCTGTGTGTGTGAGGGTGAAGTCACACGAACGTATCACCACGGCGTGAAAACCGAGCCGATATACGTTGTCCTCGTGTGCAGGGGGGGGGAGGATGGAAGAGCCAAGTGCAGGAACTGAGCTCCCGCCCCCTCTCTGCCTCCTCTCCGCCCCTCTGCACTATTTGCAATGGGGAGAGGTGGGGCGGGGGCGCAGCTAATTCTCGGAACTTAGCCCCGCCCCTGCCCCACCTCTTCCCATTACAAATAGTGCAGAGGGGCGGAGAGGAGGCGGAGAGGGGGCCGGGAGCTCAGTTCCTGCTCCTGGCTCTTCCATCCCCCCCCCCCCCCCTGCACACGAGGACAACGTATATCAGCTCGGCGTGAAAACCGAGCCGATAGACGTTCGTGTGACTTCACCCAGACATGCATGTACAGAGCTATGTGGGGCATTGCTGGTAGTATAATGTCCTAATAACTACTAGTTAGTAATAATATAATCCTCACTTACATCTAATTTAATATTGATTCAAATGTATATATGACATGAGGTTTGTTAAATACTTTAAAAGGAGAAATGTGTATTATTAAAGATTTTTATGACATGTATAAACAAGATCATCTTTTATATATTTTGTGTATTTATTTATGTAATACAGAAATATTATTATTTCACCTGTTATATTATTTCTATTATTATTATCTAATATAATTGTGGGTTGGAATTATATATACACATAGAAAATGTATAAAAGAAAAATGAAAAGCAAATCAGTGAAATAACAATGAGAAGATGTAATACAGATTAGGAGAATTATGAAAACATGGCCACCTGCACACGAGCGTTCCGGATTCCGCTAGCGGATTTTCACACGCGTATGGTACCTAAATGTGCTTGCGGATAGGTGCGGATGCGTGAAAAATCACGCGCGGTTATACGCGGATGTGTTGCGGAAAAAAACGCGCAGAAAAACCAGCAGACACCCCTTGTTGTAAACCCAACCCCTAGAGAACTGCCCATTCCTTGGAAAACAGCTTAAAAACCAACACCCAGATTCCGTTTTGTCCCTCTTGCTTGTGCGAGCACCGTTAAATTATTCTGGCAACATGCTTTCACCCGGTGAGCAGATGTCTTTGTGGGCATGGTTGATCCATGTAACTTTTTTCAGGCGCGTCTCCAGCGTGACTTTATTTCAGTCACTGCAAAAAAATTCACAAGAGGAATTCATTACTACAGATTTTGCATTCTTACATCCTGCATTGGCAAGAAATACTACCTATCTCCCTCTACACATTTGCCTGTGAAGCTCTGCTGTGTGTTGGGACGCCTCCTACCATGCCTACTTCCTGTAGTCATAGCAACCAGTGACTCCATCCGCAGCTGCACTGCGGATGTACTGCGTGAAAAAACGCACCCATTCACTTGTATTGGAGGCTTCACGCGCAGAACCCGACCCAAATTAGAACAGGTCGCAGATTTTTTCACGCGCGTGAAAAAACGCGATAGAAATCCGTCCGTCTGGGGACAACTGCGGAGCCTCATAGGAGTATATTGGCTGCGGTCTGGGGCAGATAATGTGCCTAAAATAACGCGCTGGAAATTCCGTTCGTGTGCAGGCACCCGTAAGGTCTGAAAAGTCATATGCTACATGGCTAAAGAACGACTCATAATGATTTCTATTCCCACACATGGTACAATCAAGCAATAGTATTGAATAAAATAATTATAGTTAGGCCCAATGTCTATGGACAGATTTGAATTGAATGCCTGTGGAAAAACCCTGAGAAGGTTTGAAAGCTCGCTATAACATCATGTATTTTTGTTAGCCATTAAAAGGTATCATATCTACATGATTACTCGGTTTGTCTTACTGAGAACAATCACATGTGTTTTTAATGCATGCAACTATCATGGCCATAAAATAAATTAAGAGAACCACAGAGCTTGTATATTTATGCATTTTTCTGTGCACAGAAAAGACACAAAACTGATGCATGTGAAAAATGTAAGAACACATAAAAAACTAGAGAAAAAACAAACCAATAAAAAAAAAAAAAAAAAAAAAAGCAATCGCTTTAGGAGCCTCAAAATGACGTTCGTGTGAAGGAGCCCTAAGGCCTCATTCAGACCAGTGTTTTTTTTTTTTTTTTGCACGCCTGTTCACTGGAGCAGCTGCTCCACGAAGATCCCCTCATCACTGAACACTGTCAGAGCACTGTCACAGTGTTCAGTGAGGATAGTGCTCCTCGCAAGGACGAAAGAATCCCCTGCCACAGCTGTCACAGATGTGGCAGAGAACAGCGATGCTATATCATTGCTTTCAATGAGGCCAACGCTGCTGCCACCCCATTGAAACCCACATGGGTTTTTGGGGAAGGGCTTCAAATATAAGCCCTTTTCTGAAAATAAGCCCTAGTTGTTGGAAAAAATAAAAGCTCTGGCACGTCTTCTCTCTGGCTTCCCTGCACTGTTCTGATGATTCTTTCATCCCCGCTGCAGTCCCCTCATCACTGAACACTGTGACAGTGCTGTCACAACGTTCAGTGATGAGGGGACTCCCCGTGGGGATTAACAGAACCCTCGGGGAGTGGCCTCATCCCTGCAGGGACTAAGGGGTTAACAGCGGGACATTTAAATGGTGCTTCTGGCAAGAAGAAGTCTTTTGAATGCTCTGCTGTAAGCAGTGGGGAAGCTATTCCCTGCGCAGGAGTTTCCATTATCTCCTGCTGCCATAGGAATCAATGGAAACTCCTGCAAAACGTGCACCTATGTCCTATCTTTTTTAGGTGCACGCAGTTTTGCTCTTCAAATTTCACAAATATGAACGCTTCTATAGTAAACCATTGGTTCTTATAGAAATGTACATTATGCGCGCACAAAACACACGCTCGTGTGAATGAGGCCTTAGTCGATATTTTGTATCAGTGTTTCTAAGCTAGTACTAGGAGTTGGTCCAAAGCATGGAAGAGGCACACATCTTTTTAGGCTGGTCTTAATGGATGCATATTACAGAAGTAAATCAGGTGATATTACAACCATATGTCATCAGTATTTTCCTCCACTGGGCAATTTCTACTGGCAAAATGCTGATCCATATTTGCCCAGTAGTAGAGAGGTATACAAGTATGGAAGCAAATTTGCAAAAAATAAATCATTAAAGGGGTTGTCCCGCGGCAGCAAGTGGGTCTATACACTTCTGTATGGCCATATTAATGCACTTTGTAATGTACATTGTGCATTAATTATGAGCCATACAGAAGTTATAAAAAGTTTTTTACTTACCTGCTCCGTTGCTGGCGTCCTCGTCTCCATGGTGCCGACTAATTTTCGCCCTCCGATGGCCAAATTAGCCGCGCTTGCGCAGTCCTGGTCTTCTGCTCTCTTCAATGGAGCCGCTCGTGCAGAATGCAGGCTCCGTGTAGCTCCGCCCCGTCACGTGCCGATTCCAGCCAATCAGGAGGCTGGAATCGGCAATGGACCGCACAGAAGAGCTGCGGTCCACGGAGGAAGAGGATTCCGGCGGCCATCTTCACAGGTAAGTATAGAAGTCACCGGAGCGCGGGGATTAAGGTAAGCGCTCCGGTAAGCTTTCTATACGTCCCTGCATCGGGGTTGTCTCGCGCCGAACGGGGGGGGGGGGGTTGAAAAAAAAAAAACCCGTTTCGGCGCGGGACAACCCCTTTAAATTTACAGAAACGTAAATAGTTCCACATTTTTACATTAGTGCCGTATTATGGCTTGCAAAATATGGACCAAATACGGGGGGGGGGGGAATATGCTCATCTGAAACTGGCCTAGTTTTTCTATGTTTAGATTCTATTCCTACTCTTGGCTTACTTATGGTGGTTTTAGACACCCCTGCAGTTTTTGATATTGACCAAAAGGCTGAGAGAAATACGGCCATGCAGAGAAACCTAACTTCTTACATTACTGAAAGTAATATGACTTATTATCCTGATTATTGCTTTATTCTACCATGTATAGGAATAGACATTACCATATAGTTTATGTGCTGCTTTTAGGCCGAATGGACATGGCTAGGTCTGATTCCGCATGCAGGATCCTGTAGCGGAATCCGCCCCGGTGTCCGTCCTGTGACCCCTGCCTACCTGTCCGGATGGCTTTCGTCTGCGCTGCGAATGTACAGGTCATCATGTCGGGGCACATGCGCAGTAGAGATGCAATCGCTAGGCGATGACACAGATTCTGCGGCCCGCCCGCAGTGACAGCTGCAAATGGGGCCGCGGATTGGAGGGCTTTCCTTGATATGTATTATAGCACTGTCATCAACTTAATGAGGGGGAAATCTTTGAAATTTCTATTTTATTTTGTGCTAAAAGCAAACTGTTTAATTCAAAGTCCAACCTATTTCTTCATCAGTTTTTTTACAATGCAATACCAAACACATAATACTGTACATACTATAGGATGTAAAGTGGTTGTCCATTGAAAGCAAGTTATCTCCTATTCACAGGATAAGGAATACTCACCTCTCACCTGGCATTTGTGTTTGAGCGCCAGCCAATCACAGCCAGTGCTCGATCCAATCCCAGCGCTTACTTACACTACTCTGACGGCGAGGGAATTCTAAGCCGAGCAGGAAGATGACAGTGGGGAGAATTGTCAAGCAGCTTGCAGCACCGCCGGGAACACCGACGCCGGCTGGGAGGTGAGTATTGCGGGGTTTTTTTTTTACCTAGTATATACTCGAGTATAGCTAGGCTTATACTCGAGTCAACAAGCTTTACCGTTTTTTGGTGGTAAAACGTACTGACTATACTCAGGTCAGCTAATACTCGAGTATATACGGTACTTTACAAATGCTTTTAATACAGACTGAATAAGTGAAAGTTACCTATAATAATTCTAATTGCAGTATGTGCACCACGTAAACTATAACCTGAATATATGTTAAATTCCGAAGATGAGCTTTGACAGCAGGAATTATTCTTCAACCTCAGTTCTCCCAAAGCTTCCAGTAAGGCCTCGTTCAGCTGAGCGCTGTTTTAGCGCTTGAGAGGCACGTGAAAAGAGTTTTTCTATTGGAACCAAAGGGTTCCTATAGAAGTGTTTACATAGCGCTTGTTCGACACGCTGAATCAGCGCATCTAACAAAGATAGGTCATGGGAGTGCAAACTCATATGTCGGCTCCGAGGTGTGCGCAAAGATAGGACGTGTTCTATGTTTTCTGCGTGCTTTCCATAGGCTCCTATGCAAGCCCTGAAAGCATGCAGCCCGCACATTGGATCGTGTGAACGGGCATCTTCATGCAGCTTGAAATAGCCCATTCACACAATCTTTTCAGCACTCTAGCAGCAAGATTTTCTCGCCGCTAACAGCGCTTGTTTGCATGAGGCCTAAATCTGCAAAGCCACAAAGCTGCAGCATAATGAGTATCATTCTGTAGTAGTGCTTCTAAAAGTTGAATATTATTGTAAGGTGAACACTGCTTTTCCTTTAAACACTACACTATAGCCTTTTGTGTATATTAAAAGAAGTGCAACAAAAGAATAGAAAACTGAATTAATATTAAGCAGACAAACAGAAATAATCTAAAATGTGAAATTAAACAGGTAATTTCAGCAAGAATTAGAAAAAAATCTAAAGTTTAAAAACAAGGCATTATTCACAGGACCGTATATACGCCGCTATTTAGCTGTGTCCAAAAATCTGGGCAAAAATCGCTACCATTTGAAGTATTGGATTCCAATGTATTCATTCAGATGAGTGATTTTTGGCCGTGTAAAAAAATTGGGCCGGCAAAAATAGGACATCGGCGACAGAGAACAGCAACCAATTTTATATGGTGCGTGAAAAGATAGGTCTTGCCCTTTCTTTTACTAAGATACACTGAAAAAAAGGGAGGAGGAGGAAGTTTAGCAGCGTCCAACGCTGGGAAGAGAGGATAACTGGCTCTATTTAAGCATTATTAATCATTCCTAGGATTTCTGGTGACCGAGGGATTTCCATGCTGCAGCATATGTTTTCGTTAATACACCACAGCCGCTCATTTGAATGTAAGAGAAAACGCTAGTTAAGATCGGGACTTCATCGCAGCTAGTGTTTTTTCATGTGATTTTTTAGCCACGATCTGCCACACGTAAAAATGCTTCGCTCATGTGAAAGAGGCCTAAGGGTGAGTAATTTCAAAAATTTAAAAAAGTAGATTTATCAAGGTGTAGGATGATTGAGCTGGCTGGGTGTGTATTACTCCAGCCAGCCAATCACCATTGGTCTTATCACATATATATCAGCTCCTCTAACTAGAGGGTGCTGGTCATTTATCCATTTATCTTTCAGAACTCCGGTGCTTGGAGCCATGCATGTTTTGTGTGTGTAAGTTGCATGCATGAGGTTCTGGGTGGTATTCTCTTGTGTTTGTTGGTTGATTTGAACAATGACATGTTCAGTGTCTGCTTACAGGTATTCAGACACTAGGTGTAAACTGTCTTATTGTGTATGTTGTATTTCACTTGTCTGGTGTGATACAAAATTCCAGCATAGTAGTGCTACAGACAAACAAATGCAAGACATGAGCGGAAAGCAAAGAAACCCGCCCAAGACCAGGAAACAGACCAGAACTCAGATAGGATACAGTTCAGACAAGACAGACACCCTAGATATAGATGAGACAGACACCTGTGAAATATGGCCACCACCAGATGGAGAACACAGACGAAACTAGACTCATACGTTCCCTCACTAACGGGGTACTGATGCATTATGTCTCCACCAGCAGAATGGGTGGAGATATGGCTTGTGCGGCCACAGTGACAGGGGATAGCTCAGTCACTCCCCCAGTGCCTGATTGGCTATGTGGCAGCTGGAGGATTGGCCTGGAGGATGCAGGACAGCGGCGGTCAGAGGATGGGTGGCTGCAGAACAGGGGATGGAGGAGCTGCACGGAGGCTGCAGAGCGGGGGCCAGAGGAGCAGCACGGCAGCTGCAGAGCGGGGACAAAGGAGCAGCGCAGCAGCTGCAGAGCAGGGGCTGAAGGAGCAGTGTAGCAGCTGCAGAGCAGGGGCCAGAGAAGCAGCACAGCGGCTGTAGAGCGGGGGCCAGAGGAGCGACTTACCTACAACCTCCACCAAAAAACAGGAGACAGCTGTCAGCAGCAGAACCACAGGCCGTCAGGGGGAAGACCGTCAGGAAGGGTAAGAAACCCAGGACATGACATGCCGATAGCCCGGACTTCACATACTGTGTGCTGAGAGCAGCCAATCCACAACTGGGGCCGTTATCAGCCCCTCCCCTGCAACTGAGCCAGGGCAACCAGTGTCTCCACCCATAGTTCCAGTGGAGGCATAATGCACCAGTACCCACTAATGAATGGGTGAAAACAAACAGAACTTGGGCATCCGAACACCATATGGACAGGTGGCAGACACACAAACAAGACATGACTTGCAGACCAAGAACCTGACAGACAGCTGGGTGCCGAGAAGGAGCGCGCCGTTCAGAGGAGCGCAGTGCCCAGAGGAAACCTGCTAGAGACAAAGCAGGGCAGCGATCCCGTTTCCCGAGGTGAGCGAGGGAGAGCGGGACAGGCTGCACTTAACATCTCAGCGGGCACCCGATTCCACCGGAGCAGCTAAGGGAGACGTCCGGACGGGTGAGCGGGGAAGTGGAGGAGGGAGACGGACCAAAGCAGGGCAACCAACAAGAAAAGTGAAGTACCCTATCAGACCCGAGGCAGCTTCTTTCTGGGACAAACAGCTAAAGCTGATAACACACACACCCCCTGCCTCCTCGCCATCTTCTCCCACCCTCCTCCCCTTTCTTCATCACAGGGGCAAGTTTTTTCCCACCAGAAGCCTCACCACCATTTTACCTCCCCTAAGAGGAGATAGAGGCTAAACAACTAAAGAGGAGTCCACTAATCTCTGAACACTCACCATACAAGAGCCCTGCTCTAATTTTTACGGAACCTACAGTGCAAACCTTAAGTTCCAAACTATAACAATTTTTTACACCATAGACTCTCATAAAGAAAGTCAACTCTCAATTTTTTCACTGCCCCCGGGCAGAGCCTGACTGCAGAGTGTAATGGCTGCTTGATTGCAGAACCCACTACAACGGCACACTCCGGGGCGCTTTCCAGCAGCAATCATTTAAAAAGAAAAATGGTCAGAACAGGCAGAGAAAAAGGGGGAGACCTCCAAGGCACCCCTCGCTCGGCCAGAGGACAATCAGACCTTCAACAATTTCTGAAAGACCGGACTGCTCGCTCCCCTCATGCAGCAAGCAAGATGGCGCCATCCCAGCAGACCGCGGCTGCAACCGTGGCCGACAGGGAGATGGAAGACTCATCAGATGAGGAGGACGGCGAAAGAGTCTCAAAGGGCTGTATGAAGGAACTATTTTCCTCATCTCTTCGCCCTGTTATGGCTGATTTAAATGAAATGAAAGGAAGTCAGAATCATGGGAAGGAGGATAGATGATTTAGAGTCCTCCACTTCCTGTATTACAACACACTCTCTAGAAATGGCGCAAGCTCTGAAAGACCACCATGACCAACTAAATAGAGTTCTGTTACTACAAGAGGACTTAGAAAACCGTAACAGACGTAACAATGTGCGCATAAAAGGACTCCCTGAATCCTGGGCCACAGAAGCCCTTGAAAAAGTTGCTATGGAAATCTAGTAGGACCTGACAAAACGACTTCTATGGTCATTGAAAGAATTCACCGAGCAATGAGACCAGTCCCAGCCAACACTGATCCACCCAGGGATATAATTTGCAAATTATTATCTTTCCCAGATGCGCTGGCGGTTCTGAGGGCAGCGAGAAACTCACAAGATCTACAGTATGGAGGTACTATGATCCTGTCGTAGCATTCCTTTGCGGAATCACGGCTTACTCAATTTGGAATGTTTACAGCCCTCCATATTAATTCTGAATTGATAATGCGCATAAGAAGTTCCCACACTGACACGAGGTTCAGCATGCATAGCTTCCTCAATTCTAACTTTAATGATCGGCGTGTAGCCTATTTTAAGAGTTTAACAAATCCGCCCATCTGGGCAGGTCAAAGATTACATGCATACAACGTATTGTTTAATTATTGGATAAGCATCTTGCAATTCTTCCATCCTCCGGTCATCTGTGATTGGCCATCAGGTGGTGGATGAAATGAGTGGGTTGTCTTGGAGCCACGTGGGGTTCCTTCGATATGATTGGATGTTACATCATGAACTATAAATTGCACAAACCTCCCATGTTATTTGCATACGTTTCCAGTAAAATTGCTTGGGTAATTTCTGCGGTTGTCCATGTCTGATTCCTAGTTCCGTATTAGTGCATGCAGCTGGACAGTCAAATATATTTATACATGTTGGTTACGGGCTAAATTCCATCTTTGTCAGCAGAGTTATGAAAAACAGATACTTTCATATGTAGGAAGTACTTATTGCACAACTGTCATGAACTATATTTGTAGCAAGACAGAAGTATGTATACAGAATGTTAAATTGATAACTGTCTACTGCCAAGGCCCACCGATCCAAAATATAGGAATACTGGACTTCCACCACAGACCCCCCTTGAAACTATCTGTTTCACTAAACTCGCCCTGCTCCGTCCCACCCCAATCCCCCACCGCTGACCCTAGACTCGCATTGTTTTGTAGACGACTGGGCCTACTACTGCCATGGGGGTATAGGATGGTTCGACATCATCACATTCTGGATCCATGATGACGACGGTTGCGCTGACAGTGGGCTTTTTGTTGGACGTCGTAGTGGGACAGGTGGACCAGGCAGTCATCAGGGTCGGAATACACTGTATGCAACGACAAACAGAAATTAGAATGACTATAAAGGTGACAACCATAATTAGGTTAGGAGAGGTGCGACTTTTACTATCTCAGGTAAACTCTACATAACTTGTATAGAACCCCGCCTTCTTGACGTTACCTCGATTCATCAACAAGAGTGCAAAGTCAGGACTATCTAATGACTGATCAACATGACTGAATCCCTGTCTCATTAGTAAGTGCATGATCATATATATTAGTCTGGAAGGAAAGAGCTACAAGCTGATTATTCCCACTTCCCTTTTCCAGAGGCGGCAAGGTAACAGGACCAGGGGCGTTGTAACACCGGCATGTTGCGTGGACATAAGCAGAGTGCACTGCAGATAAAATAAAGCAAAATCTTAGCGAAAACCTATCACAGTGTTCTAAATACACAATGTTTCAAAACTTATTTTTCTATATTTTTCCCTTCTCCTGTTAGGTACCTAACTGAGGAAAACAGACTAAGGTTAGCTCTTTTTAGTTAGTGCGGTCAGCTTCTTAATGGCAACTGCGTTTTTACCTGTGGGTCACGTTTTGTCTGGAATGTAGGTACAAGTCTCCCCTATCATCTTACAGACACTCCCCTTTTTTGGCTAAAATCGTACCTAGTGCCATTCTATTTTGAAAAGTCGTAGTCGAGGTAGGTTCTATTGGTCGACTAGTCCCTATAAGGCATCTCTAGTATAATTTATAAACCGCTGTTAATTATAATAAACATAATTAATCCAGTCAACATTTATTTACCCTAATGATCGGGAAAATGGACTCGAATCTAGTTTTAACTTGGTCTCTAATTTTTAAAACTTGTCAGGTACCCCCCTTGGCTATCCTATGATGTCAATGTATACGTGTAGATCAAAACTATCACCAGGAGCCTCTCTTCTCGCTCTAGCATAATGTTACAATACTAATAGCGTGCACAGGTACGCACGGCGTGGGACTCCTTAATCTTCACCCACACCAATGTCCCTCCTGGAGATAGTCCTAATGGTGAACACGTCCAGTTCGCCTCACCCTTGCATCAGGGTTTCCCCACTGCCCGTAAGTCCCTACTCCTAGGGGGGGGGGATCCCTACCTCACCTCAGAGGGAGGCCATGGATTCCCTGGGCTCATTTCCGGGCATCCATACCCTCTATCTGTACAAGTTAACACCCCACAGGGTGTGCCCTCGCCGGAACCTAAGGTCTTCTGCACTATCCCTTGGCAAATGGGAATTCCACTGACAATCCATCTTAGGAGATCGGGGCAGGCACAGTATTAGTACATTTCTCCTTTTCTTTGGTAGCGTATGTGGTTGGCATTATCGGAACTGGCTCTTCATCTTTTTTAAACTAGGGAAATATTGATGCGTTCCCCAAAAATCTCCCTCTACCCTGCCTAATTGCCTGGCAGGTGTAGTTTCCAGGGTAGTCAGTAATACTCTCTCCGGTGCAAAACACTTAAGTAGTTATAGAGTATTCCTTCTTCCATTTCTCACGGACAGTGTAATTAGCGGAAATGTTCGTGAAGAGACTAATAAACCACTCTTCAGCATCTACAGGGAGATTTAGGGGGACCATCCCCGAGTGTAGTCGGGCACTACCGCACACGCAACAGTTAGACTTGTTGCTCCTGTTAGCATTGTACCTCAGCAACTCCAACCAGAGATTCTGGTCAGAGTAGCCAGTCGCTACTGTCAAGGTGTCCTCAAAGGTAGGGTCGGCTATGATCATCATGTTCGTCAAGGTCTTTCGGCTAGTTTCACAGCTGCGGCAGTAGTCAGAAGCACCTGGTAGGGGCCATCAAATCGGGGCTCAGGAGGGTGCTTCCTGGGGAACTTCTTGATGCGCACCCAATCCCCAGGCTGCAAGATATGTGTCCCAGTGTCTGCCTCTGAGTCTGGAAGAGAACACCTGTGTACCTGTATCTGCAGATTTACCTCATTCATGAGCTTCTGTGTGGTTATCTGCTCATTTACCTTAGTATCCGGGTGGGCCTCCAACCTGAAAAAGACTCGAGCAACAACAAGCACATCTTCATACTCCCCAACAGGTGTGAGCTGAATGTGGTCAAATTGGCAATCTCTGAAATGCGTAGAGTGGTCAAGGCAAGTGTTATATGGCCACCTTACTTCTGTCCGGACTCGCATATGGCAAAGATCATGCTAACTGGACAAATGATGCAGCAGCTACAGAGAACCCAGGTGTCACCCATTCTTGTTCAGTGTCGCCGTCATCGCTGCTTTTGATTCTGGGTACCAGCTGGGCCATCATGGGGAACAGGGACCTCTGTAGGCAAATTCTGTTGATTGTTCGCCATACGCCGTCCTGTGCTGTCGCTCCCGTATTTTAGCCCATCTGCTTTCTTTCCTCGTTGACTTGTAACTGTAAAGTCCTTGACATATCAAAGTCCAAAGTCTTATCAAAGTCCAAAGTTTTTATCACTGACTCATGCTGTCAGCATCTATTCTTCTTTCTTCCACGGCTTGAGGGCCGCTGCCTTTGCTGTGTTGTCGGCGAGGGTGTCATCTCTCGCTTCTCCGTTGTAGAAATCGGTGTGGATTCTCCATTGCCAGGTAGTGGTAGTAGGGTTTCCATGAGACTCTGCACCGCTGCACCATTCTTAATTGGCTGTCCTACTGAGATAACAAGCTGTCTGGCCTTCCATATTGGGCCATAATCATGAGCTATGCCAAATGCATTCCAGGAGTCAGTGTAAAAAGTTGCCGACTTACCTTCTACCACTCCACACGCCTCAGTGAGGGCCTCCGGTTCCGCTTCTTGCCCTGAGACATGCGGAGGCAGAGCTTCTGCGTTTAGGACATCTTGTTGTGTGACCTCTGCATATCTGGTTCGGAATCATCAATCCTCACCCTGATACCATCTACAAAAGAAAACTCAAAATATGCATCATTAACAGTGTGTACATCACTACAATAATGCTATTTAAAAAATAGCTGATCCGCCATACTCAAATCACCTATGCCTCCCCTCCCCCCAGGAATACCTGATTAAAAGAAGAGTAGCCGGATTCAAGGTATTACAACATTGGGAAGCCCAGAGCAATATTGGGGGAGGCATGGAAAGAGCACATTGTAGTCGGATCTAATAGGCCAGAGATAAGTGCTTGGGTTGCACTTGCATGAGTATGTTCTGGGTGTCATTTGGGGTGTGGACCCCTAGGGGGTAGTCCAATACCAACTTAGAAGATTTGTCAACCATTGCCTGTACTGCTGCCACCGCAAAAGCAGATGAGGGAGCTCCTCAAGTCACTGGATCCACCCTCATGGCTGTGGTTGTCCTTCGTGCTTTTGTGTCAATACTGTCATATAGGCGGCAGTATGAAACAAGGCCCAGAAAGGTGCGGAATTTGGCAACGGGTGTAAGTACAGGTATGGCCTGCAGAACTTGGTTAGTCTTTGGAGGCCTCCAGGCCTTACAGCCTTCTGCAAGAGAAATTAACAGTGAAATTGTGGCCGGTTGGCAGTTTTTTCCAAAGCATCAGCACACAGCACCTAACATGTGTGGCTGACCCTTCACCCCCTTTTTTTTTTTTTTTTTTTTTTTTTTTTTTTATTATCTAGGGGGATACTGTTTGACCCAGGGGTGTGTATCTGGGTCTCGTATATATTATCATGGTCGATACATTCAATTTCCCTATGCCTGTCTTGTGGGTGTCCCATAATTTGTCAGGAACCGTGGAAAGCTGAGTTTGAGACAGGAGGGAAAACAAAAAAACTTTTTCTTCTGGCTATCTATGATTCTTACCCCCTCCTTGGATAAGAGACGTGTTCTTGCATCATCTAGCTCCACCCCTCTGAGTGTGGCTAATCACTTACTTCCTTATTCCCTCATTCAATGTTTGGCAGTCCTTGGGTACACATCACAACTCAATAAAGATAAAGTCTTATGCACCACACAATTTACATTTTACAAATTACGGGTCAATCTGCCCCGTTCCTCCTGTGGATACCTGGCCTTATCGTTACCTGCTTGTTTCCTCTTCCTTGGCTTCTCTACCGTTTCTTACTCCCTGTAGTTTATTTATTTGTTTTATATTGTCTGTGAATATACGTTACTTGTGCTGGGACTACAGGGCAAGTAACTTCCTCTTTTTAGAATCTCTCCCTCCCGTGACAGCCTAGCGAGAGGATTACAACAGTTTTTGTCCCAGACTTCCAGCGACTGGGCAGATGCAGTCTTAGATGCCGGGCATCTCCATCTGATTGGTAATGTACTGCAATTCTCTTTAATCACTAAACTGGTGTCTTTGGCGTGTATTAATACAGACGCCATTGCAGCCCACCTTCTCTTCCTCTTTTCTTAGGGAAATTCTAACGTCTAATGCATAAATCTTATGTTGTAACCTTACGGTCACAGCTGTGACCACCTAACATTGTATGTGGTTACAATTGAATTGGGGAGGGGGGTCTGCTAACATGTACGCTGTTGGGGACTTGGCAAACATAGATGTATTTTCTTGTGGGCATGGTGGGGCTACGCAGTCTGTATTCTTAAGAGCCCCCTCAGGATGTGAGTGGCATATAACTTTTTACATTTATGACGGGCGTATGACAAAGATTAGATTCCATAACAAGACATACTAGTAGTTTTAACATCCAATATTAGTTAAATAACTAACAAATGTTACAGCACAAGAATTGCTCCGCTTCTATTAAGAGTTCCACTTCCTCTTTTTAAATGAAGTTTGCAGCTTTTTTTTTTCCTCTCTAAACAATTACGGGCACAGTTGAGCAGGACTGATACTACTTCTATATGACCAACAAACAAACTATTCCTATATAACAACTCAGCAGGATTAGCTCTACACAACAAACAAGCACACTAACTTTATATAGGTAGGACACACAGAAAGATTGCTTGATTAATCAATGATAACTTGACTCTCCACCCCTTCCACACTTTTCTGGAGGGTGTAAGAATTAACATCGGTGCCTTTCAATTTCAATCATGGCTGCCAGATTTAAGATTATAGAAGTCTCCTCAGACGCCAGGCACAATATAAATATGCCCCGCCCTAGAGTCTCTAGCATTTCTGTCGCTATACAGTTTATCAATCTACCCTCAGACGGAGGGATCTACTCGTGGACATTTAAACAATAAACAAATATTTGTGGACACACACAAATAGACAGAGCACCAGTACGGCTGGCTTAGTCTCACTGCCCCTCGGGATACTGTCTGATAGCTCCCTTCTCCCGGACCCTACAAGCAGGCCTAGCAGGAGCGGAAATCCCATATCAGACTTTTCTCTGGCAGTCTCTCCCTCCCTGGGCCCTCCAAACGGGCCTCAGGACTGCTGAGTCTCTGCGACAGGCCACCTGAACGGCTCCCTCCTCCCTCAGGAGTGGAAACACCCCGTACAGGCCCTCCCGGGGGCAGCTATTGATGTCACCAATTAACTAGTACTCTCAAGACAACAGGCATGTAAACATTCCTTTATATCTTATGACAGGTTCTTATCGAGTGATCGAGACTTATAAATACCTGTCGTTTGGTTCCAAATCACTTGGCCTTGGCACGGCACATAGGCGAGTCTGAACTTAGCCACACAGGTATAGATAATTAATTTATCTTACCGTGTTCTGAAGATTTTTTATTGGGCCCACCAAGTCCAAGGTCGCATATGTCCGTGTCTCCTGTCCAAGCTCTATGGAACCCATCGATCACTCCCCGTACGGGCCACCACTGTCGTAGCATTCCTTTGCGGAATCACGGCTTACTCAATTTGGAATGTTTACAGCCCTCCATATTAATTCTGAATTGATAATGCGCATAAGAAGTTCCCACACTGACACGAGGTTCAGCATGCATAGCTTCCTCAATTCTAACTTTAATGATCGGCGTGTAGCCTATTTTAAGAGTTTAACAAATCCGCCCATCTGGGCAGGTCAAAGATTACATGCATACAACGTATTGTTTAATTATTGGATAAGCATCTTGCAATTCTTCCATCCTCCGGTCATCTGTGATTGGCCATCAGGTGGTGGATGAAATGAGTGGGTTGTCTTGGAGCCACGTGGGGTTCCTTCGATATGATTGGATGTTACATCATGAACTATAAATTGCACAAACCTCCCATGTTATTTGCATACGTTTCCAGTAAAATTGCTTGGGTAATTTCTGCGGTTGTCCATGTCTGATTCCTAGTTCCGTATTAGTGCATGCAGCTGGACAGTCAAATATATTTATACATGTTGGTTACGGGCTAAATTCCATCTTTGTCAGCAGAGTTATGAAAAACAGATACTTTCATATGTAGGAAGTACTTATTGCACAACTGTCATGAACTATATTTGTAGCAAGACAGAAGTATGTATACAGAATGTTAAATTGATAACTGTCTACTGCCAAGGCCCACCGATCCAAAATATAGGAATACTGGACTTCCACCACATGATCCAAATCTACCAAGACCTGGCCCCCTCCACATTGATGAAAAGAAGGGCATTGAGACCGCTACTAGATGTCCTAAAATCAAAAAATATTAAGTATGCGTGGCTGTTCCCCTTCGGCCTGGACTTCAATTACAAAAGCAAGCGTTTTAACATACACTCCCTGGAAGACCTACAGAACTGTGGCCACACCTGGGAGTCGATCCAATTGACTTACCCTGCTGGTTACCCTTACCAGAGCTACAAAATTTCACTCAACTGCCCAAACCAGAGATGTGGCAACTGGTCAGAAACCAAAAATTTCCAAAGAGCAAAAAGAAGAACAGGGAGGAAACTACGCCAAAAGACACTTGATACTCTGGACGCTGAGCCTATCATTTAATATTCCTGACCAACTGGGCGTTCTATCCAGTTGGCAACCGAAATGGTAGCTTGTTTCATAGGACAGTTCACAAGAGGACATTCTAAATAGTTAATCTACTATGTTCTCCTAAGGTCATGCACACCCACCGCAATTATCTTAAATGATTATAGTTACCTTGCTCGTCCCGAGCATGAGTAATTTACTGGGCCCCGGTGGTGTCTGTACTGATCAGGCTAAAAGCCCAGTTAAGAGATAAACCCAGCTCATAACGCTGCATATCTCTTTCCCACCCCCATATTTGTGTATACTTACTCTCGTGTAGGAAAAATACCTATCGAGAGTAACACAAAGTTGCTTCTACAAGTTACTCCTTCCCCCTTGTCTTTCAGTCACTGTCTTCTATCCTTCCGTTTTGCCCCTTCCCCACCCCCTTCCTGTTCCTTACCCTCTCACTCCCTCCTATTGCTCCGGAGAGAGACCCTCCAGACTACCCCTCTGATAAAGTTGTTTATTGTGTATTCATATTCTAACCTTTATTTTTAGCACTCCAAGCCAAGAACAGAGTTCTTCTCTACATTAACCCCCTCCTAGGCTCAAAATGGATACCACCCGCATCTCCACGTTCAATGTTCGGGGCTTGAATTCACCTCTCAAGAGGCATAACCTCTCAGCACTACTAAAAAGGTATGGTACAAAGGTCCTCTTTCTCCAAGAAAGCCATTTCAAGGGTAACAAACATATGACACTCCCCGGGAGGCTTTTCCTGCAGGAGTACCATAACCCACATCCCACATCGGCCTCGAAAGGGGTTTCCATCCTTTTTCACAGGTCCATCCTTTTCAAATACGATGCTCAATACGCAGATGGGGAGGGGAGGGTCCTCTTTCTGAAAGGCACAATAAACAATGTGAAGATAACCTTTGCAAACTTATATGCGCCCAATTCTGACCAAGTGCCCTGGTTAATGAATCAATTAGATACCCTAAAACAATTTGCTGTGGGCCAGATAGTCGTTGGAGGGGATTGGAATCTAACCCTGAACCCTCTACTGGACACCTCAACAGGTCGCTCCCAGGTCTCGCGGGGGAAACTTAGGACTATAAATCGAGCGCTCCAGAACCTGGAAGTCACTGACGCTTGGAGGTGCTTGCACCCTTCCACCAAGGATTTTACATACTTATCCTCTGTCCACTCCTCCCACCAGAGGCTTGACTACCTATTTGTATCATATACCCTCTTACCACAAGTAGAAAAAGCATATATTGATGCAATGACCATATCAGATCATGCCCCCCTACATCTAGATATCAAGTTCGGTAAAACTGAACCAAAAGAATGGAGATGGAGGCTAAATGAATCTCTACTAGATTCAGTAGAAGAAAGGACACGACTGACCAAACTAATAGAGGAATATTTTCAATTAAACTCAAAACACGATATAGAAATACCCATTATATGGGAAGCCCACAAGGCTTTCTCAAGATGCCTCTTAATAGCACTAGGGACAAGGATGAAGAAACAACAGCAAAAAGAAATCGACAACTAACTCAACCAAATAGTAAAACTAGAACAAAAAGTAAAAAACTCCCAATCTAAAAATAATTTAGAGGAATTGACAGCTTTAAGACGCGATCTCAAAAATTGCTTGGAGTCTAGATTTAACAAAAAGCGTTTACTCTTTAACCCCTTAGTGACCAAGCCTGTTTGCGCCTTAACCCTTTCCAATCCAATTTGTATCTTGTTTTTTCTAGGGGGCTTACTCTTTTTCTGCCATTATACAATGGCGCTATCTGCTGGCTAAAGCCAGTACTGCAAGAGGTGACACGTTGGATAGGCTCCGACAGCAGGGAGGCTCGCAATATACAGGAAGAAATCCCCGATGGATGTCTTCCAACATCGGAGCTGTACAGCCATAAATCATAATGTCTTCAGAGGTCAGACAGTGGATTGGAAAGGGTTAATGACCAGGCCAAATTTTGCAAATCTGACATGTGTCACTTTAACATGGAAAAACACCAGAAAGGCTTTGCATATCCTAGTGATTCTGACATTGTTTTTTCGCCACATGTTGTACTTCATTTAGGCAGAAAAAATAGACTGATAGAATTTGTGTTTATTTATTAAAAGCGCCAAAATTGGGAAAATTTTGAAAAAAATCGTCATTTTTTCACATTTCCAACTGCAATATCTTAAATATGTGCAAACATAATATAGAAATTTTTGCTAAGATTTATATTTCCACACGTTTACTTTATTTTGGGCGCACATTGGAAAAACTTTTGTTTGTTTTTTTTAACCATTTAGGAGATGTACAAATTTAACATTACTTTTTAGCATTTTGGGGAACACTTTGTTTTCCTACACCAAGCCAAGATTGGAAAGGCTCATGAGTGTCAGAATAATAGATACCCCCACAAATGACCCCATTTTAAAAACTACACCCCTTAGTGTATTCACTGAGGGGTGTCATGAGTATTTTGAACCCACAGTTTTTTTTCAGGAATTAATTCAATTTAGAGGAGTAAAATTTCATATTTTTGCAAATCTGTCATTTTAAAGACATATTTTTTCCTATAGTTTACATGAAAATGAGGATTTACACCCCCAAATGGATACCCCTGTTTCTCCCGTGTTCAGAAATATACCCATTGTGGCCCTAATGTTATATCTGAGTCCACAACGGGGCCCAAAATGAAAGGAGTAGTCAGTGTCTTTCAAAACAGAAATTTTGCTTGAAGTCCTTTCAGGCCCCATAGCACACATGTAGAGTTCTTGAGCGCCCAAAACCATAGAAAACCCCCACAAATGACCCCATTTTGAAAACTAGACCCCTTAACAAATTTATCTAGGGGTGCACTGCATATTTTGACCCCACAGTTTTTGAATGAATTCAAGCCAAGCAAAAGGAAAAAAATTGTGATTTTCATTTTTTTGGCAATTCTGTAATTTTTAAAACAGCTTTTTTGTACAGAACACATATGAATGAAGACTTGCACCCAAAAATGGATACCCCTGTTTGTCCCGTGTTTAGAGACATACCCATTGTGGCCCTAATCTTATGTGTGGATGCACAACGGGGCCCAAAATGAAAGGAGTAGTCAGTGGCTTTCAGAACATAGATTTTGCTTGAAGTCCTTGTAGGCCCCGTTGCCCACTTGTAGAGTTCTTGAGCGCCCAAAACCATATAGAACCCCCACAAATGAACCCATTTTTAAAACTAGACTCCTTAACAAATTTATCTAGGGGTGTATTGTGTATTTTGACCCCACAGGTTTTGAATAAATTCAAGCAAAGCAAAAGGAAAAAAATTGGATTTTCGTTTTTTTGGCAATTCTGTCATTTTAAAAACAGCTTTTTTTGTACAGCACACATATGAAGGAAGACTTGCATCCCAAAATGGATACCCCTGTTTGTACTGTTTTCAGAAACATACACATTGTGGCCCTAATATTATGTCCGCATGCACAACGGGGCCCAAAATGAAAGGAGTAATCGGTGGCTTTCAGAACATAGATTTAGCTTGAAGTCCTTTTAGGCCCCATTGCCCACTTGTAGAGTTTTTGAGCGCCCAAAACCATAGAGAACCCCCACAAATGACCCCATTTTGAAAACTAGACCCCTTAACAAATTTATCTAGGGGTGCACTGCATATTTTGACCCCATAGTTTTTGAATGAATTCAAGCCAAGCAAAAGGAAAAAAATTGTGATTTTCATTTTTTTGGCAATTCTGTAATTTTTAAAACAGCTTTTTTGTACAGAACACATATGAATGAAGACTTGCACCCAAAAATGGATACCCCTGTTTGTCCCGTGTTTAGAGACATACCCATTGTGGCCCTAATCTTATGTGTGGATGCACAACGGGGCCCAAAATGAAAGGAGTAGTCAGTGGCTTTCAGAACATAGATTTTGCTTGAAGTCCTTGTAGGCCCCGTTGCCCACTTGTAGAGTTCTTGAGCGCCCAAAACCATATAGAACCCCCACAAATGAACCCATTTTTAAAACTAGACTCCTTAACAAATTTATCTAGGGGTGTATTGTGTATTTTGACCCCACAGGTTTTGAATAAATTCAAGCAAAGCAAAAGGAAAAAAATTGGATTTTCGTTTTTTTGGCAATTCTGTCATTTTAAAAACAGCTTTTTTTGTACAGCACACATATGAAGGAAGACTTGCATCCCAAAATGGATACCCCTGTTTGTACTGTTTTCAGAAACATACACATTGTGGCCCTAATATTATGTCCGCATGCACAACGGGGCCCAAAATGAAAGGAGTAATCGGTGGCTTTCAGAACATAGATTTAGCTTGAAGTCCTTTTAGGCCCCATTGCCCACTTGTAGAGTTTTTGAGCGCCCAAAACCATAGAGAACCCCCACAAATGACCCCATTTTGAAAACTAGACCCCTTAACGAATTTATCTAGGGGTGTACTGTGGGGTGTACTGTGGGTATGGGGGGTGTACCCTACAATTTTTGAATAGATCTAAGCAAAGCAGTAAGAAAAAATTACGATTTTCATTTTTTGGGCTATTGTGTCAATTTAAAAACAGGTTTTTTTGTACAGCACATGTATAAATGAAGACTTTCACCCCACAATGGATACCCCTGTTTGTCCCGTGTTCAGAAACATACCCATTGTGGCCCTAATCTACTTACAGGACACATGGCTCAGCCTACAATGAAAGGAACACCCGTTGGATTTCAGGGTACAACTGAATAAATTCCAGGCCCCATTGCCCACTTATAGAGCCATTGAGTGGCCAAAACTATAAAGAACCCCCTCAAATGATCCCATTTTGAAAACTAGACCCCTTAACAAATTCATCTAGGGGTGTACTGCGTATTTTGACCACACAGTATTTGAATGAATCTAAGCAACGCAGAAGGAAAAAGTTACGATTTTCAATTTTTTTGGCAATTTTTTAAATTTTAAAACAGTTTTTTTTGTACAGGGTACATAGGAATGAAGACATTCACCCCCAAATGGATACCCCTGTTTGTCCCGTGTTCAGAAACATACCCATTGTGACCCTAATTTACTTACAGGACCCATGGCAAGGCCTATATTGGAAGGAACACACGTTGGATTGCAGGGCACAACTGAATAAATTCCAGGCCCCATTGCTTATTTGTACGGAATAAAAATTGACTCCCTAAAAACTCCCCCCCCCCCCCCCCCCCCCCCCCGCCCACACACCCTCCGCACCCTCTTTGGCGCTCGCAAATTTAGATAAAAGTAATAATGTGAACTGTGTGGTATTTCCGAAAACAGGGGTAATTACGGAGGCTGGTTGGAATGGGCACATGGGGCAATAAAACCGGGTATCCCCCCTCCTCTCTTTTTGGGGGTCATTTCGTGACCTTAGCGGCAAGGATGGGGTGTAAAAAATGACACACTGAGTCTCCGTATTCTTGATGAGGTGCGGCGGTCTCACACAGAAGACGCTCAACAAGGTGCTCCTGGAACTGCAGGAAGGCGAACGTTCCCGGGACTTCTTGTAAAATACGTATTAGAGGTAGCGGTCTGAATAACGCCGGGCTCACGCAGCCGTAGGCAGAATCCGCTTGCGGAGGCCCGCAGCGGATCCCATCTGTGAGCCCGGCTGTGACCCTGCGTACGGCCGCGTAATGTACTGCGCATAATTGCCTACTCACACAGGCGGTCATGCGCAGTGCACCTTTTTTTTTGTTTGTATTTCCCGCACCGTCGCTTAGCGATGACGCTGGTACCCGCAGCCCGTACACAACGTAGTTGCATATGGGCTGCGGGTATATCCGAAACCATGAAGCACAATGGGCTCTATGTTACGGATATCCGCAGTAAAATAGAACCTGCTGCGTTCTCTTTTCTGTGAGTGGATTACGCAATTCCAACCCGCTAATGTGAGCGGAATTGTGGAATTCAAATACGGAGGCCTCTGGTAAAAAGTTTCATCTCCTCTCATCGATCGCATCGATGAGGGGAGATGAAGCTTCAATTTTTTAAAAAACTTTTACGTGATCGCCATTATCCATTGTATAACGGCAAACACGTGACCAGGAACCGCTCACCGCGGCCCCCCGTGAAATCTCCAGGCTCTTGGCTACGTTTTGTAGCCAGGAGCAGGGAGAATTTCAATTATCCTGGCAATCCACAGCTTTTGCGCATGCGTCCGCCATTTTGGCGACGGGTGTGTGCGCAGAAGCTGGGGTAAGGTCCGCGGATAAATCCGGGGGCCTTATGTACGTACTTTCATCCTCCCTCACAGATATGATCCGTGAGGGGAGATGAAAGGTACGCTTTTTAAACTTTTTAAAACTTTTTTTTACTTTTTACACTTTTTTTTAAACTTTACATGATCACTGTCATCCATTGGATGACAGTGATCATGTCCCCGGTATAATCTCTCTGCTCCCGGCTACACATGGCAGCCTGGAGCAGAGGGATTTGAATTTCCCGGGGCTCGAGCCCCTCTGTCAATCATTGGGCGCGCATGCGCAGAGGGGGACTTCAGGTCCGGGGACACCGGGGACATCGTGGGACCTGAGGTGAGTATTTTCACCTCCCCTCATGGATCCGATCCATGAGGGGAGGTGAAACTAGCACTTTTTTTTTACTTTTGAAACTTTTTCGCGATCGCCGCTATCCAATGGATAGCGGCGATCGCGGGCCCTGGGACCTCTCACCGCGGTCCCCAGTAACATCTCCTGGTTCCCGGCTACCTTCAGGAGCCGGGAGCCAGGAGATTTTAAATTTGCCGGGGGCTCCCGGGCTTCTGCGCGTGACGTCATCGTCTGGCACGCATGCGCAGAAGAGCGGCGTCGGGTCCGGGAGGACTCCGTCTCAGCAGAAGACCCTGGAGAAAGCGGGTGAGTAATTTCAGCTCCCCTGATGGATCCGATCCATCAGGGCAGCTGAATATCTAACTTTTTTGTACTTTTTTTCACTTTATTGCGATCGGCACTATCCATTGGATAGCGCCAATCGCAATGCCCTGGGGGGGGGGGGGGTCCCCGCAGCATGGAGCTGTCACGTCCAGAGCCCACGGGGCTTTATTCTCTGCGGGACGCATGTTTTTATGTCCTCAGAGAATAAAGCCCACTTGGGCAGGACGTAAAAACACTATGGGCTGGTCGTTAAGGGGTTAAAGGGGTTTTACAAGTTCAAACTTTAATGCAAAAAAGAGTCCCCTTATGAAATGCAAAAAAGAGTCCCCTTATGAAATACATAGTAAAAAGCTCATACTCCTGTCTCCCCACTCCTTGCAAGTCTTCTGCCAGTGGCTCCGAGTCTCCTCACTCACATAATGTTTACAGGCTGCAGTGATACCCTGAAAACCAGCTGCTGCAGCCAATGACAGAGCTCAGCCTGTACATATTATGTCAACAAGCAGACCTGGAGCCACCGGTGGGGACTTGCTGGGAGTCAGCGAGAAGTCAATGTGAACTGTTTATTATATTTTTCACACTTGGGACCTCTTTTCACATGAAAGTTTTAACTTGAACAATCCCTTTAATCATTTAGTTAACCTCTAAGTGACCACCCTATAGACTTTTTAGTCCTGGTTTGCTGGGCTTTAATCCCCGGTGACGTCAAAACACACTACTTCTGAAGATTACAGCACTGTGGGCTGTGGACATGACGGCTCCATGCTGTTGGTTACCAGAGGTATCCAACAACCTGGAGCTGTCATAGGGGGCATAAGACATAAGATTAGGGCCACAATGGGTATGTTTCTGAGCACAGGACAAATAGGGGTATCCAAAGGGTGTAAATCCTCATTTTTATGTGCACTTTAGAAAAAAACTGTCTTTAAAATGACATATTTGCAAAAACATTAATTTTAATTTTTTCTCCTCCAAATGGCATCAATTCCTGAAAAGAAACAGTGGGGTCAAAATACTCATGACACCCCTCAGTGAGTATATCAAGGGGTGTAGTTTTTAAAATGGGGTCATTTGTGGGGGTATTTATCATACTGACACCTATAAGCCTTTAAAATGTTAATTAATGTTAAATGTGTACACCTCCTAAATGATTAAAAAGAAACAAAAGATTTTCCAATGTGCATCCAGAATAAAGTAAACAGATGGAGATATATATCTTAGCACAATGTGTGAGTATGTTTGCACATATTGGAGATATTGCAGTTGGAAATTTGAAAGAATAATAATTTTTTCAAAATTTTCCCAATTTTGGTGATTTTAATAAATATACACAAAATCTATCAGTCTATTTTTTACGACCTGAATGAAGTACAATATGTGGCAAAAAACAATGTCAGAATTACTCAGATGAGCAAAACCTTTACGGAGTTATTTTATGTTAAAGTTACACATGTCAGATTTCCAAAATTTGCCCTGGTCATTAAGGCGCAAGCAGGCTTGGTCACTAAGGGGTTAACATTAATCCAAGTAAAGCCATATAAATATTTCATCATAGTAGTAAAGTACAAAGGGTCTATAATATAAATGAATTCTAGTACAAACATAGTAGTCTGGTCTGTAAGGCGGATAAACCGACTTGTAAGGAATAAACCACAACTAATTGTAGAGAAAAATATTGATTTATTTTATAAGCCCCCCTAAGTGAATTGAGAGCGAGGGCCAGGAAAATTGGTGTACCAAGAGTTCAAGTGCACCCCTGAAAAATTGCTCAACCGCGACGGCAGGTGAAACCCATAAACATTTTTTAAAGATACAGCTGGTTGTTGCTTATTTTGTAACACAGCCTGGAGGCAGCCCTCTGAAAAAATAGGTTTCTGTTGAAGTATCAATACTTTTGAAACTGAAAAATTGTAAAAATTTTTTAAAGACAGCCTTTTGGGCCGCAGAAAAAATTGGCAGTTCAGCGTGATAACATGCTGTTTTGGGAGAAGGTGTAGGAGGAGGCGGAGTAACAATATCTGAGAGTGATTGACAAAGCTAATTCCCCCTTTTTTGTGGTAATAGAGGATGCATTTTTGTCCTGTTGCAGCGAAAAGAAAAAATAGGTTCTGCTTCTTTCCGCCGGTGGAGAAGAGAAGTCTAGGAAAATCCAGCCTTTGTTCATCTTTATGAGTGTAAGCATGTCGGCACTGGCAGTTGACAGGTGGGTACGATTATCCGTGATGATTTCCCCAGCTGCACTAAACACCCTCTTTGACAAGATGCTAGCGGCAGGGCAGGCCAGCACCTCTAGGGCGTACAGTGCAAGTTCGTGCCACGTGTCCAGCTTTGACACCCAATAGTTGTATGGAGCAGAGGCATCACGCAGGAAGGTGGTACGATCGGCTACGTACTCCCTCACCATCTTTTTACAGTGCTCCCTCTGATTTAGCCATGACTAGGGAGTGATGACACAGTCTTGCTGAGGAGCCATAAAGCTGGCAAAGGCCTTGGAGAGTGTTCCCCTGCCTGCGCTGGACATGCTGCCTGATCCCCGCTCCTTCCCTGCTACTTAGCCCTCTGCACTGCGTCTTCTACCACTAGCGCTGTCAGACGGCGTTGCATCACTCTCGTACCCTATTCCTCTTCGGGAATGAAAGTGAAAAGGTTCTCCTTATACTGTGGGTCTAGAAGGGTGTACATCCAGTAATCTGTGTTGGCCAGAATGCGTTTAACGCGAGGGTCACGGGAAAGGCAGCCTAACATGAAGTCAGCCATGTGTGCCAGGGTCTCAGTACGCAACACATCGCTGTCCTCACTAGGACGATGACTTTCAGGATCCTTCTCCTCCTCTTCAGTCCATACACGCTGAACAGATGAGAGGCAAGCAGCATGGGTACCCTCTGCAGTGTGGCCAGCTGTCTCTTCCCTCTCCTCCTCCTCCGACTGTGCTATTGACTGCTGGCGACATGCTGGGACATGCTGGGACACCGCCGACAAGCCGGGTAAGTAATTTCAGCTGCCCTGGTGGAGCCGATCCAGCAGGGCAGCTGAATAACTAGCTTTTTTGACAGTTTTATTTACTTTTTTGCGATCGGCGCTATCCATTGGCTAGCGCCGATCGCAATGCCGGGGGGGGGGACTGCCCGCATCCTGGGATGACAGCTCCATGCTGTCGGCTACCTGCGGGCACCGACAGCATGGAGCTGTCACGTCCCCAGGCCAGTGGGCATTAATCCAAAGAGGATGCATAAAACTACGTCCTCTAGGATTAAAGCCCACTTTCTGAGGACGTAGTTTCCCGATGGGGAAGTCGTTAAGGGGTTAATGTGGTATGAGTGGGGTTTATCCCTCCTTACTGCGTATTTTGACCCCACAGTATTTGAATGAATCTAAGCAAAGCAGAAGGAAAGAATTACAATTTAAACTTTTTTGGCAATTGTGTCAATTTAAAAACAGGGTTTTTTTTGCACAGTGTACATAGGAATGAAGACATTCACCCTAAAATGGATACCCCCATTTGTCCCGTGTTCATAAACATACCCATTGTGGCCCTAATCTACTTACAGGACCCATGGCAAGGCCTATATTGGAAGGAACACCCGTTGGATTGCAGGGCATAGCTGAATAAATTCCAGGCCCCATTGACCACTTGTGCAGAAAAGAAATTGACTCCCTAAAAATAATCCCCACCCCGCACCGGGGTAATTATGGGGGCCTGGTTGGGATGGGTACATGGGGCAATAAAACCAGGTATCCCTCCTCCACTCATGCATTTGGGGATATTTTGGGACCTCAGCAGAAGGGATGGGGTGTAAAAAGTGGCACTCTGTGAGGCTTCATAATCTTGCTGAGGTGAGGCGGTCTCACGTAGAAGTTGCTCAACAAGCTGCGCCTGGAACTGCAGGAAGGCAAGCGTTCCCGGGACTTCTTGTAAATTACATATTACAGATAGCAGTCTAAATAACGCCGGGCTCACATGGCCGTTTGTGGAATCTGTTTGCGGAGGCCCGCAGTGGATCCCAGCTGTGAGCCCAGCCGTGACGTTGCGTACGGCCGCGTAATGTACTGCGTATAATTGCGTACTTACACAGGCAGTCATGTGCAGTACACCTTTTCTTGTTTGTATTTCCCGCACTGTCGCTTAGCGATGACACGGGTACCCATAGCCCGTACACAATGTAGATGCGTATGGGCTGCGGGTGTATCCGCAACCATGGAGCACAATGAGTTCTATATTGCGGATATCTGCGATAAAATAGAACATGCTGCGTTCTGTTTTCTGCGAGTGGATTACGTAATTCCAACCCGCTAATGTGAGCTGAATTGTGTAATCCAATGCGATTCATCTGCGTATTACCGCGGATCATACGCATGCAGAATCCGTAATGACAATCCGGTCATGTGAGACTGACCTAAGGTAGATCGCTACCTTTTTATCACATGACCGGGGACCACTGAACGAGGCCACTGGTCACTGCACCAGGCTCTGAGTGACCGTTGGTCACCAGAAGGGGGAGATTTTAAATTTCCTGGGCTCCCCGACTCCTGCGCATGTGTCCGGCGTTTTGCCAGCGGTCGCATGTGCAGAATTTGGGAAGGTTCACGGAGGAGGATCACGTCCGGGTTCAAATACAGAGGCCTCCTGTAAAGTTTCATCTCCTCTCACTGATCACATGGGTGAGGGGAGATGAAACTTCAACTTTTTTTAACTTTTACATGCTAGCCAATATCCATTTGATAATGGTGAACACGTGACCAGGAACCTCTCACTACGGCCCCTCCTGAAATCTCCAGGCTCTCAGCTAAGTTTTGTAGCCAGGAGCTGGGTGATTTTAAATTACGCTGGCAATCCACGTCTTTTGGGCATGCATCTGCCATTCTGGCGACGGGCGCATGTGTAGAAGCTTTGCAAAGTCTGCAAATAAATCCGGGGGCCTTTGGTACGTCATTTCATCCTCCCTCACGTATATGATCTGTGAGGGGAGATGAAACGTAAGCTTTTCAAACTTTTTTTTTTACTTTTTCAAACCTTTTTTTTTTACTTTACATGATCATTGTTATCCATTGGATAACAGTGATCATGTCACCAGGAACCGCATACAGCGGTCTCCGGTGACATCTCTCTGCCCCGGGCTACACGTAGTAGCCAGGAGCACAGGGATTTCAAATTTCCTGATTGACATCGGGCACGCATGCGCAGAAGGGGTCTTCAGGTCCTGGAAGACCAGGACATCACAGAGGACCCGGGGTGAGTATTTTCACGTCCCCCATGGATCTTATCCATGAGGACAGGTAAAACCTGAGCTTTCTTTTTTTAAAACTTTTTCGTGATCGCCGCTATCAGTGACCTCTCCTGGCGACCGCAAACCAGGAGGTTTTAAATTTGCCGGGGCTCCTAGCCTTCTGCTCATGTGCTTGACATCATACGTCTGGCGCACATGCGCAGACAAGCGGCGACTGGTCCCGAAGGGCCAGTTAACCGCAGGACACCACGGACAAGGCGGGTGAGTAATCTCAGCTGACCTGATGGATCCGATCCATCAGGGCAGCTGAATCTTTAACTTTTTTTAACGTTTTCTGCACTGTATTGCGATTGGAATTGCCGGAGGGGGCTCCCCGCAGCCCGGGATGAAAGCTCCATGCTGTCGGCTACCTGCCAAGAGGGCTTTAATCCAAAGAGGATGCATGTTTTTACGTCTTCTAGGATTAAAGCCCACTTAGCTAGGACGTAAAAAGGCAATGGGACCGTCACTAAGGGGTTAAACAAAGCTTTTTTCTTTTCTGCTATTGCATAAAAGGGAACAAATTTATACTTACCTGACTGACAACTAATGAAATTAATATCCACAATCTTATGTCACAACAAAAAATACAAATAGTCAAAGATAGAACACAATTTTTTGGATGTAATAAACGCCCTTTCGAGAATATACCTTCCTCCGGGCAGATGCAGATGTAATAGCAAAAGTACATACGAGGTAACGGTTCATATTTTGGCCAAGATACTTAAGCTCACAAGCTCATGACAAGGTTCCTCGTTGTCTCGTGTGTCCCTACTCTAACAAGACAACTTAACCCTAGGAATCCTGCCTACAAGCGGGGCAATCGTCCAAAAAGGGATGGCCCCATGCTGGAACCTAGGGGCCTGGCTCGCCCTAGATGGTAAGAGACAGGACACCGTTCACACGCAACAACAGACAAGGGACATCCACTCTAAACAGGTAACTGTTCACACCTCATGTCTGGTTACATACACAGACACTGAACATGTCCCTGTGTTACGCCAACAGACGAGGAATTACAGACAAGTGAATCCCACGCAGAACTTCATGCTTACAGTAACACCAAGCAAAACATGCATGACTCTAAACACCAGGGTTCTGAGAGGGACTAGGAAGAGAGAAATGACCAGCACTCACTAGAAAGAGGGGCTGGCATTTATGTGCAGCAGACCAGTGGTAATTAGCTGACTGGAGAACTCCACACCATCAACCAACCCAATCAACCACACCTACAGCAGTGTGCTCCTAGAAACCAATAGGGGAGCAGTTATATAACAGAGAAAGTTAGGGGTGGGACTTCCTACACACTCAACCCCCTGATGCTGCTACAGTAGCAACAAAACATGTGAAGCGGGCTGTGCAGATTAAATTTTAATAACAGCTATTGCGCCACATTATGACTGATCTGCAGTAGTGGTCTGTATGGCTTAGTAATTGTCAATAGACAACTTAGACATTAAATAATGTATATGTTACTATTCAATAATGTATATGTTACTATTCAATATATGTCCTGAAATGTCATAGTGCTTTAAAAATACATCTAGTCCCCTTTTAAGCTCCTCTGTCTTAAGCAGTCTCACTGCTCTTACTGTGTTGGTGATGAAACCTTCTTTCCTCTAAATGTAGAGGATGCCCTCTTGTTACCGTCGCAGTCCTAGGTGCAAACAGATCATTAGACAGATCTTTAGATTATCCCCTAATGTATTTATACATAGTTATTTGGTTGCCCCTTAGCCATCTTTTTTCCAGGCTGAATAATCCCAATTTCTGGGTATTCCAGTCCTCCCATTAGATTAGTTGCCAATCTTTGAACCCCCTCAAGCACTGCAATGTCTTTCCTAAGTACTGGTGTCCAGAATTGTACATAGTATTCCATGTGAGGCCTGACAAGTGCCTTATATAGTGGGAGAATAATGTTCTCGTCCCTCACTCATATACCTCTTTTAAATGCACCTCAAAACGTTATTTGCCTTTGCAGCAGCTGACTGGCATTGATTGCTCTAGTTAAGTCAACAGTCAACGAGTACCCCCAGGTCTTTTTCCATATCACTTTATAGGTAGGCGCACCAGCTGTGTTTTTAATAAAGAGTTTGCTATTTAAAAGAGTAATAAAAGGTTACGTTTTAGTAGCACGGAACTTAGGAGGACCATTGGATCTAATAGATAAATTAATATATGCAGTTTGGCACCAGGTTTCCTAGGCGTCCAGTAATGAAGATCAACTATTGATGACCTATCTTGAGTATAGATCATCAATAGTTCAAACCTGGACAAACCATTTAATTTGTATGGATTCCACTGTCATTTGTACGATTATAATGAGCTTTCTCAATATCGCCCTAAGTAAAACATTGTGCTGTAGAATAAACAAAAATACATAATATCAGCAAAAATGAAATAACTCCCTTCCTCATTTACACATATCAAATGAGTGCAAAGCTCAAAGCAATTTGTTTTTTTTAGTTAGAAGTAGCATCTGCAGAATTATCTGTGATCACAAACTGATTGGCTTCCTGTTTATCTGACTTCTGAGAAGTCCTGGGCCCACAGCTACACTAGCAGGAGTTGTAATGTATCTTATCTATAATCAGCTAAATTTAGAAAAATGTGCATAGCTCTGCATTAACCCTTAATGAAAAATAAAATAATCACTCATACTTAATATAATATAAAATACGTAGGTTTTAAAGCAGTGTTGTTTTAGATGTATCCCTTAATTTGATTTCTTTATCTCCATCTCACATATTCACTATTAATGCCATCCAAATTCTGCCCTTGTTTCTGCCCTTGTTTCTGCCCCCAAGCATTTTTCTGCATGGAGGATGGAATATAGGATGGAACCAGCATTAGAGTCAGGAAATGTAGTGTGAAGCCATCCTTGAAGCAAAAAATCGATTATTAGTATAGATGAGCGACTATACTCGCTAAAGGCAATTGCTCGAGCGAGCATTGCCTTTAGCGAGTATCTCCCCCGCTCGAGACTGCAGGTTCGGGTGCCGGCAGTGGGCACGGAGCTGCGGGGGAGAGCGGGGCGGAACGGAGGGGAGATCTCTCTCTCCCTCTCTCATCCCCGCTACTCACGGCTCCCCCGCGCCGGCACCCGAACCTGCAGCCTCGAGCAGGGGAGATATTTGCTAAAGGCAATGCTCGCTCGAGCAATTGCCTTTAGCGATTATACTCGCTCATCTCTAATTATTAGTAAATAGAGATGAGCAAGCACCAAAATGCTCGGGTGCTCGTTGCTCGAGTCGAAGTTTTCGTAATGCGTTTCGAGTAACGAACCCCATTGAAGTCAATTGGGGACTCGAGCATTTTTCAAGCTCACCGATGCTCCGCATAGGGGATGATTTGTGAAACACCGGAAAACCTCAAACTCATGGAAACACCACAGAAACAGATAGGGAACGGCAGGGGCAGCATGCATGGCTGCATCTGAGGCTACCAGGTTGCACTATTAAGCCAAATTGGGGGCAAGAGCCTGGCGGTCACCCCCCTAACAATTTACTTGGGACAGATCATCATTAGCAAGGCACATGCACTGGCACATCTTAGCTAAGCACCACACTAGCTGCAACCAAGGCCAATCACCGCCTGCAGGTGACACCGCTACCTCTTCTCCTGTGTTACATGCTGGCATTGCTGTCCAATCATCCACACGAGCCTGCGTCCACAGCGTACTCAAATTTTTCCCAGCGCAGCATTCAGCTGCCCTCATGCCAAACGCTCGCTTGATAGCCACACTACCATTATGTCTATTTTTACATGTGCGTCTTGGAAAAGGAGGAACCGGAGACACACACTGCAGAGGGTTGGCAGGGCCTGGCAGCGACCCTCTTTGAAAGTGTGGGCTGATGAGAATTGATGATAAATTGACGTACGATCTTAATTTCAATCCCGTGCCACCTCCCTCACAAAATTGTCAGGAGCCGTAAACGTGGGCCTAAAGGGGACTCAGATGGCAGTACTTCTACACATCTCCACAATGGTTTGAAGCAGGAGGTGTCGCAAAAGTATCCACCACAGGTATACAGTGACCCTGTGAAAGTCTCATGAAATCCATTACACTTCCTGTGAATGCTCCAATCCAGTATCTCGGATAACTGTGGTAATTTGTAGCACGAGAGATAATACATGTCGACCAGCGCAGATCCCCAGACCCCAAGCAGGAGGTGGCATAAAAAGCCTGAGAAACCGTGACCGAGGTAGGACCCGCACTACTGTGAGTGGGAAGCACGTTAGCGGGCCCAGGGTCAGGCTCGGTCCCGGCCTCCACCTTGTGTGACCAAAGGTGCTGTGAGTTACATAGCTATGGGAAATCCATGTGTCCGCACACACTTCATTCTATGTATGTGTTAGATAGCAGAATACCGCAATGGGGGAAGCCTTCTGCACCCTACAAAAGTCATTCAGTGTATTTGTGCCAGGTAGGTAAAACACAGCAATGGTAAGTCTTTGTGCACCCACAGCATAGGCGAGCGCACGAAACTCAAAGACAGTATTACACATGAAGAAATCAGAGTGCCCACACACGGCAGAATTTCACCACGCCCAGGACCTTGGCCCACACTTCTGCCCTAGTCATTCAGTGTATTTGTGCCAGATAGGTAAAACACCGCAGTGGGAAGTCTCTGTGCACCCACAGCATAGGCGAGCCCATGAAACTCAAAGACAGTATTACACATGAAGAAATCAGAGTGCCCACACATGGCAGGGCACGTTACACAGCAGTCAGTGCTCTGGCAGCTGAAACCGATGTTGCAGTGTCCTGAGGGTGGCAGCATCCATGGTGGACTTGTGGAAATGTGCGCAGACGCAGCACACCTTGCCGAGCAGGTCAGACAAGTGGGGAATAGTTTTTCAGAAACCGCTGAATCACCAGATTGAACATGTGGGCCAGGCGTGGAACGTGTGTCAGGCTGCCAAGCTGCAGAGTCGCCACCAGGTTGCAGCTGCTGTCACACATGACCATGCCCGGTTGGAGGCTCAGCGGCGAAAGCCAGAGGTCTGTCTGCTCCGTCAGACCCTGTAACAGCTCGGGGGCCGTGTGCCTCTTGTCACCTAAGCTGATTCGTTTCAGCACGGCTTGCTGACGCTTGCCCACCACCGTGCTGCCACACCGAGCGCTACCGACTGCTGGGGACGTGCTCACACTTCTTAATTGAGAGGTGGAGGTGGCGGAGGAAGACTGGGGGGGAGGGGGTTTGGAGGAGGTGGCATAATGCGCTGCAGATACCAGCACCAAGGTAGGACCTGCTACTCTTGGTGTGGGTAGCACGTGAGTGGTCCCAGCCTCCACCAAATTCACCCGTGTCGTCAGGGGGATATGGTGGCCCTGCCTGCCAGTACTTGTCCACGTGTCCGTGGTTAAGTGGACGTTCCCAGTAACTGCATTGTTGAGGGCACTGGTAATGTTGCGGGAGACATTCTGTTGTAGGGCTGGGATGGTACACCCGGAAAAATAGTGGCGACTGGGGACCGAGTAGCGAGGGACCGCCGTGGCCATCATGTTTTTAAAAAGCCTTGGTTTCCACAAGCCTGTACGGCAGCATCTTCAGGCTGATTGATTTGGCAATGTGCACGTTTAAAGCTTGTGCATGCGGGTGGGTGGCGTGTATTTCCGCTTTCGCTCCAACGCTTGTGTTAGCGACAGCTGACAGCTGCACTGAGAGACATTGCTAGAGGCCGTGGAGGACCGTGGAGTTGAGGGTATGGGTGCAGGCCGGAGGTGCTCGTGCCTGCGTAATGGGAGGGGTATTGGATCTGTGTGGCAGGTTGTGGCACAGGGGAAGAGGCAGTGGTGTGACCCGGAGGCGGTGAATGGCCTTTGTCCCACCTTGTGGGGTGCTTGGCCATCATATACCTGCTCATGCTGGTGGTGGTGAGGCTGGTAGTGGTGGCTCCCCAGCTGATCTTGGTGCTGCACAAATTGCACACCACTGTTTGTCGGTCGTCTGTGCTCTCACTAAAAAAAAAAAAAAATCACACCTTTGAACATTTAGCCCTCTGCATGGAGGCTTGCCACAAGGGGGTGCTGTGGGAAACAGTTAAGGGATTCTTGGCTCTAGGCCTGCCTCTCCCCCTGGCCACCCCACTGCTCTTCCAACCTGTCCTGCTGCTGCACTTGCCTCCCCCTTTGAAGCCCTGTCTTCAGTAGGCTTAGCAAGCCAGGTGGGTTCGATCACCTCATCGTCCAGCAGCTCTTCTTCTGAATCTTCTGTGCGCTCCTTCCTCGGACTTACAGTCCTTACTACTGCCTCACTGACAGACAACTATGTCTCATCATCCTCATCCAGAAAAAGCTCTTGAGACAGTTGCCGTAAGTCCCCAGCCTCATCACCCGACACCCGTGAACTTTCCAAAAGTTGGGCATCGGTCACGACAAACTCCTCAGGTTAGAGAGGAACCGGTTTTCCCCACTCTAGGCAGGGACCCAAGAACAGTTCCTGGGAGTCTGCCTGCTCAGAGGCAGCCAGGGGATTCAGAGGTGCAGTCCCTAGGCCGGGAGTAGTGGACTGCGTAGAAGACTGGATATTTGATACATTGCTGGACACGTTATCTGCCATCCACGACAGGACCTGCTTGCACTGCTCTTCTTGTAATAAAGGTCTACCACGCGGACCCGCAAATTGTGATTTAAAGCTGGGAAGCGTATGAACTTGGCGCTCTCCTAATCCCTCAGCAGCCGGCTGTGATACACCGCGCAGTAACTTTTTTATTTTTCCGTCGACTTAGTTGAGCAAGGGCTCATTTTTTTGCGCGATGTCCTGTAGTTTCCGCTAGTACCAATATATACGACTTTTTAATCGCTTTTTATTGCGTTTTTCTGGGACACAGGGTGACTGAAAAAGTGCATTTATGGCGTTCTTTATTTATTTTTTTCGGATGACGTTCACCGTACGTAATCTAATGTTCTTACTTGAAATCTAGCACAAGCATAGATTATGTACATAATAGGAAAAGAAAAGGGGTCCCAACTCGATTACTCAATTCTAGGCGCAAAAGAATTAGCGTCCAAATTTTACGTACGTAATCTAATTCTCTTACTTCCTGATGTCATAGAAATTTGAAATTTGGCACGAGCATTGATTATGTCATAAATAGGAAAAGTAAATGGGTCCCAACTCAATAATTTAATTCAAGGTGCAAAAGAATTAGCGCCCAAATTTTACGTACGTAATCTAATTCTCTCACTTCCTGATGTCATAGAAGCTTGAAATTTGGCACAATCATAAATAGGAAATGCTAATGGATCCCAACTCGATTATTCAATTCTAAGCGCAAAAGAATTAGCGTCCAAATTTTACGTACGCAATCTAATTCTCTCACTTCCTGATGTCATTTTATATAAAGGAAACGTCACATGGTTACCACCACATGGTGTTTCCTGGGTAACGCAAAGAGCCATGCAAAATGGTGAACATATCTTTTTCCTCAGTATCTCTAAAGTACCCCACGACTTCATAGGATTATATGTTACATTATATGCGCGTCACAGATACAACTGTGCCACAGTAAATTTACATATTACAAATTCAGCTCTACTACATGACATGGGCGTCACAGACACAGCTTTGGTACATGACATGCACATGGTATAAACACAGGTCTGCTACATTATACACTCGTGACAGATACAGCTGTGCCACAGTACATGCACATGTTGCAAGCTCAGCTCTGCTACTTGACAAGAGCATCACAAATACAGCTGTGCTACATGACATACATCCATGCTGACTATACACATTACATGCACAGCAGATTAGAAAAAAAAGCCACTCTCACCTCTACTATATTTATGCTGACTGCACACATGACACACACAGCTCTTGGTTACAGTGATGAGCCCCTGGTCATGTGATCCCTGACTCCACCCACACATGTGATCACATCACGTTGATGTCATCACAGGTCCTGGTGCATGCTGTTGGCTTATCCAGTATACAGTACTTTCTACTAGACTCCAAAAAAGCTTCTCCCACAGCAGTGATGTCACCACAGGTTCTTCAGCCCACCGGATCCATGTGGTGATAGTAGGTCAGTGTCTTCTGTCAGGACCGCTGAGTTGTGTCAGTCATAAAAGCGGCTTAGTTGTATTCTCAGTGTGTTAGGACCTGCCATAACGGCACAAGGGGGCAGAGCTATGATGCACCAGGGGCAAGGCTATGATGTTCCAGCGGGCAGGGCTATAATGTTGCCTGGGAACCGAGCAATGAGACTCACTCACTAACATAGATAAAAACAAACAAGTGGTTGTTAGTAGGTTGATATATAGCTCATTACCCAGTATTGCCTGTGTATTTTATTTTTAGACACAATCAGAATTTGTGTGTGTGTGTGTGTGTATATACGTACTGATTTAATATATTAATATATGAGGCGGAGGTCGTCTGTAATATCTTGCTGCATGAGAAGTTGTCTGTGTAAGATATTATCTGAGGAGCAGTAGTATTATATTTAATGCATAAAATATACACACAGACTAAGTATATGAGAGAGAGATAGAGAGAGAGAGAGAGAGAGATTTTGACTTTTTTTTATTATGCAGTTCATCAATAGAGCAAAGAGTTGTAAATATAATTATAGAATTATCAAATGTTTACTTTTTACATTTTCAGTTTTTCCTACCCTCTTTCAAAAATCATAACTTTTATTTTCTTATCCATCAATGTAATTGTCAGAGGACTTATATGTTGGGTAACAATTAGAGATGAGCGAGCACACTCATCCTAGCTTGATGCTCGTTCGAGCATTAGGGTACTCGAGATGCTCGTTACTCGAGTCGAACACCACGCGGTACTCAAGTCAATTCCATTTCCTTCCTGGCATGTTTAGCACCATTTTCTAGCCAATAGACATGCGGGGAAGGCATTACCACTTCCTCCTGTGATGTGCCAGCCCTGTCCCACCCCACAGCAGTGAGTGGCTGGCGAGATCAGGTGATTGCTGAGTACTTAAAGTAGTCCCGCCCGCGGCTCGCCTCAGACACATGCTGGCAGAGGTTAGAGAAAGTGCTGCTGCTGATATAGGGAAAGGGTTAGAGTTGGTCCTGTCTTCAAGAACTCCAACGGTCCTTCTTTGGGCTACATTTGACCGTGTCCATTACTGTTGTGGCTGGCTGGGAACAGTTTGGCACAATTTTTTTTTCATCTTGGGCTGTGCAAGCCATTTGAGCTATAGCGTTCTCAGTCTCCAATGTATTATACAGAGTATAGGGAAAGTCCTGCTGCTGATATATAGGGAAAGTGTTAGAGTAGGATCCTGTCTTCAAAAACCCCGAAGCTCCTTCGTTGCGCTACATCTGACAGTGTGCATTTTACTTGGGGCCTGCTGGGAGTAGTAGTGCTTCCATTTTTGTATTACGCAGCTAGGCCTGTCTGCAGCCTTTCAGTAAAACTTTTATTTAGGCTGCAGTGCCGTACAATACCGCTCTCACCTTGAAAGTGCACTCAAATATTTCCTAGCCTGCTGCGAACAACTCCGTTTATACTGTTTTGTGTCTGCAGTGCATTAGACAGCGATCTCGCCGCTAAACAGTACTGTAATATTACTGGGACCACTGCAAAGTATTTCAGCTCTTCCGCTGTTGATAAGGCTGTGGACTTAAGGCAACTGTCTCAAGAGCGTTCAGTGGGTAAGGAGGACGATGATGATGAGACACAGTTGTCTATGAGTGAGGTAGTAGTAAGGGCAGTAAGTCCGAGGGAGGAGCGCACAGAGGATTCGGAGGAAGAGCCGCTGGACGATGAGGTGACTGACCCCACCTGGCTTGCTAAGCCATCTGAGGACAGGTCTTCAGAAGGGGAGGCAAGTGCAGCAGCAGGACAGGTTGGAAGAGGCAGTGGGGTGGCCGGGGTAGAGGCAGGGCCAGAGTGAAGAATCCCCCAACTGTTTCTCAACGCACCCCCTCGCGCCAAGCCACCGTGCAGAGGTCTAGGTATTCAAAGGTGCGGATGTTTTTCAGTGAGAGCGCGGAAGACCGACGAACTGTGGTGTGCAACCTGTGTCGCGC